>NC_058375.1:141822939-142186689 GCF_018350175.1 Felis catus
GAGATGAGATGAAATGACAAATATTAAAATTATAAAGCAATAGCCAAATATCTATGAAAGCTCTTTGAAAGTGCCTGTGCTTTCCAAAAGTAACATGATTGAATTTCTGAACATTACTCATACCTTCTTCTTTTTCAAAGGTGATAAGTGCTTGTCCTTTCTGTAGCTCATAAAGAACTTGCGAGCTCACTTGAAATGAACAGGAGACATTTAAAAACTGGCTGTCATTCTCAGGATTCTCTAAAGATGTGAATTTCATCTCTGTTTCAGGAATATCCTCTTTAATCTAATTTAAACAGAAATGTTTGATTAAAATCAAGACAAGAAATAACTTAAGCCCTTCCCGTGATAATGTGATTTGATCATCCAATAATTCATTCTCCACTGATTTCAGAACCCCACAGAATGCTAAGTGTGGTCTTAGTGAATATCTTTAGTAATTACTTCTTCCCAGGTAAGTACTCAGTAAAGTAATCAGATGCTGATCCTTTAATATTATTTCCCAGATGAAATTATAAGTATATAATCTCTCATTTTATCTAATCAATGTTTAAACTAGCCAATATTGGATGGTGTTCGATTCTAAAGTCTACATCATTCATGTAGATAAGTACCTTTTAAACAACTATACCAATAATAGGGTATCCTACAAGGGAATCATAAGACAATATGTTTATTCTCATTGCAAAGTGTTATAAATTAGAGTTGCATATATACTAAGTTTATTTTAATAGCCAACCCAGATAATTTCATCCAAAAAGAAAGCCTCCCAAATTATATGATTTAATAATTGTCAAATTTAAATTCCCCCTTCCCCAACACCTGCCCATCAACTTTTTAAAAAAAATTTTTTTTAACGTTTATTTATTTTTGAGAGAGACAGAGCTTGAGTGGGGGAGGGGCAGAGAGAAGGGAGATACAGAATCCGAAGCAGGCTCCAGACTCTGAGCTGTCAGCACAGAGCCCGATGCGGGGCTCAAACCCACGGACCGTGAGATCATGACCTGAGCGAAGTCAGACTGTGCCCATCAACTTTTTAACCATTACCAAACTTAGATTTATAAAAATGTGAAGGGACACTATCAACAAGATTCATAATCTGAAAGATAAAATTAAGTGGTTATACTTATCTGTTTAAAATCATTGGGATTAACAGACATATACAACTACACATAAATGCACAAATGAATCTGTTGTTTGCATTTCTATTTCCCATGATTATTTTACATGCTGTAAGAAAATTTGTGTGTTATTGCAAAGGGGTTAGAAATATTCAATGAGTTATTTGACCTAATTTCACATTTGTTCTATATCTTCACATGTAACTTCAGTAGAATCTCTGATTTCCATAAGTCCAGTTTCAAAACAATTGGCAGTGTCTGAGAATAGGCGGAGTGTTTCCCAATAATGTGGAAATACCCAATATACCCTGAAAAGTCGAGAGCTTTCTGGAATGAAAGTGCCTGATTCTGGTCTTAGGCACACTTGGCCAGGAGCAACTCATGTATGCTCTCTGGACCATAGTTTCAGTCCTCTGTAAACTGTATCAGCTGAGCTGGCTGGGTTCCCAAGATCCTTTGAGTGACAGGACTGGCTGATTTCATCTCCAGTCTGAGAAGTAACTACAATTGTAACAGTGTCCCATAAGTCCCATAAACATGGGGAACTCCACTTCCTGATATTCAATATCCTATCCCCCATTTCAGAAACAAAATATGACAATGCTTTAAGCATTTTAACTGTTTAAAGGAACAGTATGAGTTGTCATGGAGAAAAAGGAGTGAAAGTTATGTCTAATTCAAATACAGGAAAATTTAGGAGAGGATTTAAATAGTGAAGATATATGTCCAATTTTTTTAAACTGTGAAATCCATTTAAGTTACTTGAAGAAAATAATAAAGGCACTTAGTGAGAAGACGAAGAATTTGATCCCCAAGTGATTGATAATGACCATTGTTTTGTTTTGCATTACCATATACATAAATAAAAATTTAAAAACATACACATAAATATAAAAAAACGTATTATCAGAAACGTACAGTCAGATGAAATTTTACAAAACGATCACACACATGTGACCAGCACCCAGATCAATAAACAGAACATGACCAACACCCAGAAGCCCTTGGGTTCTCTTCCAGTTCCTACCTGCCGCCAAGGGCAACCAGGATGCTAACTTTTAACATCCTGCTGTTATGCGTTATTTAAATGGAAGCATATGGGGGAACCTGAGTGGCTTAGTGGGTTAAGCACCTGACTTCAGCTAAGGTCATGATCTCGCAGTTCATGCGTTTGAGCCCCACGTCAGGCTCTGTGCTGACAGCTCAGAGTCTGGAGCCTGCTTTGGATTCTGTGTCTCCCTCTCTCTCCCTGCCCCTCCCCCACTTGTGCTCTGTCTCTGTCTCTCACAAATGAATAAACGTTAAAAAAATGTTTTAATAAAAATAAAAATAAATGGAAGCACTTGGTATATCCTCTTTTATGTTTTTTGCTTCAACGTTGTGTTTACGAAATCCATCCATGTGGCTGCATATAGCTGTGACCTGTTCATTCTCATTGCTGTATGGTATTCCATTGTGTGAATACACCCCAAATTAATAATTCAGTCTAGTGGGGAGGGACAGTTGAGTTGTTTTCAGTTTGGGGCTATTACAAACAATGGTGCCATCAATGTTTACAGTGTTTTAAAAGTGAATTCTGACGATCTCGCAGTCTGTGAGTTCGAGCCCCGCATCAGGCTCTGGGCTGATGGCTCGGAGCCTGGAGCCTGTTTCCGATTCTGTGTCTCCCTCTCTCTCTGCCCCTCCCCCGTTCATGCTCTGTCTCTCTCTGTCCCAAAAATAAATAAAAAACTTAAAAAAAAAAAAGTGAATTCTGTGTAACTAAATTGTTTTTTCGGAAAAATGGTGTCCGTTAAGAATGTGATATACAAAATAAAGAGGTACCTGGGAGTTTATGGTGGACTCTTGTAACTTGGCCTCAAGCCTTTGGATCTCCTCCTTTAACTGAGTATTCTCCTTTGCAATTTTATCAATTAATCTCTAAAAAATATCAAACAGCACCAAAAAATTAAACAGCTCCTGACTTCATTTTTCTAAACAAATTAAAGAAGCTAAATTTCTATCATCTTGATAAAGGCAAAGAAAGACATCATCGTTATCACCTAATAATTCTCCTACCACTGACAAGTAGTATTATCTCCATCATGCAAACAAGGAAACTACCTTTCACACTAGACCAAGGTCACAGACATTTTTATAGTGGGGCAAGGATTGAGACCCAGAGCTGAATCTTATTTCAGTGTAACTCCTTGCCTGGCTATTTGTGACAACAATATGACTTTTAAATTGCACTGTAATTGTGGACATATGTTACTCAAAGGCAATTTAAAAAATTTTTGCTATGATTCCCACAGTACAGCTGCCTTGACATGCCAGACATATGGCCCTGGGTAAGTGGCTTAAGCTACCTGAACCCCCATCCCCTCACGGGTCTCATCAGATAATTGCTAAGAAAGCTCTTAACTTCTGGGTGCAAATCAAAAAAAGGAGGAAGGGAGTGAAAGAAAACAGCTAATGTTGTAAGCCTTGTAAGAGAAAGAACAGAAATACGATTCTTTTTGTAAGGTTCGAATAATGGAAATAAAATTTTTGAAAAAAATTCAAAGTAATGTTGGACAAAAACATACAAAACATGCCTCACTGCAAAACTAATAGGTATAAATTAATTTTTAATAGTACCCAGTAATTTTTACCTCTCTTTGTTCATCTTTCATAAATTCTTCCTCTAACCAAAGCTCCTCGTGAACTTGGCTTTTGTTATTTCCACTGTCTGCCATGATTCCTAATTATTACAAAAAAGTAAATATTTTAAAAATCATACATATACACAAATTCAAGAAGAAATAACTTTTATCCTTTTACAAAAGAAGAAATGTATTTTTGTTATATTTTTTCCCTATCATCAAAGTTTTTATTATCATGTGGCTTATATTTGAACAATGCCTGTATTTCAAATAACATTCATACCTATACAGACATAAAAGGGGTCTAGAAATCCTTTGCTTCTCAACACAATGATAGAAAATAACAGGGGTGCCTGGGTGGCTCAGTCAGTTAAGCATCTGAATCTTGATTTTTGGCTCAGGTCATGATTTCATGGTAGTAGGCCGAGCTCTGCATCAGGCTCTACACTCACAGCTCTCTCTCCCTCTCTCTCTGCTCCTCCCCTGCTCATGTGTGTGCTCAATCTCTCTCTCTCTCTCTAAAAAACAAATAAATAAACTTAAAAGAAAAAAACACAAGTCTAAAATTTTTTTAAAAAGGAAAGAAAATAACAGGTATTAATATTCCTTTGAGGTTCACATCTTAATCATAACATGGTGCCCCATATTAAAAGATTACTATTTTGGTCTTTTCAAAGATTTTGATTTATCTAATTCTTCCTATTGTACTCCCCAAATGTAAATGGAGTAGAAAGGCCCCAAACACCCTTCCTCTGCATGTACGGAAATTCTTATCAGAATTTTCACAAATCCTCCCCTGTCCAGACACCTGAATAGGAAAAAAATTACATCTTTACTTCTTTTTTTTTCTTAACATTTATTTATATTTTGAAAGACAGAGAGAGACAGAGCACGAGCAGGGGAGGGGCAGAGACAGAGGGAGACACAGAATCTGAAGCAGACTCCAGGGTCTGAGCTGTCAGCACAGAGCCCGATGCGGGACTCAAACTCACGAACCGTGAGATCGTGACCTGAGCTAAAGTCAGTCACTTAACTGACTTAGCCAGTCAGTTAAGTGCCCCCAAAATTACATCTTTACTTCTAACAACCTCTCACTGAAACATCTCTCTTCAGATATGAACATAAGGCAACAAGCCACACAGTATTTGCAGCACCTGGACAAAAGTCACCAAGAGGACACAAATATTTTCATAAAATATTGTAACTGTTGCAGAAGTCCTGAAATATGTTTGTGTTTAACCTTGTTTCAAAATGATGGCAGCTACTAAACTCATTACTAGGTATTGTGATATGCTGTAATATATATTGATGTATATTACTATATCAAAAATTTGCTTTTTTAAATATTTTGATAATCATATTTCAATATAATTGGTTTCCTTTGTAATTGTCTATATATTATTTTATACATTAAAAAAAAATTTAAAGGCCTATAGGCTTTATCAGACTGGCAAGGAATCCATGGCACAAAAAAAGTAAACATTTGCCTGCATATGAATTTACCAGATGTAAGTCCCAGATCAAAATTGAGACAAGGAATAATATAACAACTATTTTTATTGCTTTAAAAACATATTAAAAACCAGTTTGTGATATAATATAATCCTCTAAAATTTCAAGAGCTAAATTCTCACTACTCCTGTAGAAGAAACAGGAAAAATATTTATCCCTCCTTAAAAATAAAACAGAAGATTGGGGGGCCTAGGCAGCCCAGTCAGTTGGCCATCTAACTCTTGGTATCAGCTCAAATCATAATCTCATGGTTCGTGAGTTTGAGCCTCACATCGGGCTCTGCCCTAACAGGGAGCCTGCCACAGATTCTCTTTCCCTCTCTCTTTGCCCCTCCCCTGCTCCTGCTCCCTCTCTCTCAACATAAATAAATAAACATTTTAAAATTAATTAATTAGGGGCACCTGGGTGGCTGAGTCGGTTAAGCGTCTGACTTTGGTTCAGGTCATGATCTTGCGGTTTGTGAGTTCCAGCCCACATCGGGCTCTGTGCTGACAGCTCAGAGCCTGGATCCTGCTTCAGATTCTGTGTCTCCTTCTCTCTCTGTCCCTCCCCTGCTCACGCTCTGTCTCTCTCTGTCTCTCAATAATAAATAAATGTTAAAATTTTTTTAAAAAATTAAAAATTTAAAAAATTAAAATTAATTAATTAAATAAACTAGAAGACTGGCAAAAAAAATAGTGTGAACACTAGCAGTTTCCAAAAACAGAGGGAATCACGTAGCACCTGGATCTTGGTTTCTAATCTATTCTCCAATAAACAGAACCAGGGCTCCTTGGAACAATGGCTGATTCTACCTATGGGACAAGAAATATACAAGATAAGCCTGGAGCTTCCAATGGTCAAACATACATAAAGGGGGTTTTTCAAGTAAGTAAATATACAGAAGATAAAAGGAGCCAGGTTTTTCATTGCCAGGGAAGGTAATTATAAATATAGAAAGAAAACTAGAATGAATGCTATGGATTAGAAATGGAGATATCAGTGTAATCTCATGATATCCATAGGCAGAATGACAGAAAGATACATACATGCTGTACATATCTATCTGTATATATACACCTAGCTCTGTCTTCTGAGAGGGCCTGGAAGAAAAGACAATAGCAAGGAGTACACCTAGCCCCCAGAATTTGGTTTCTGATACCATCTTCCACTACAAGGAACCAAGGATTTTCAGAGAAATGGTTGATACCAGGACTGGGACAGGAAAAATACAAAATAAGCACCTAATGTTGCCAGAAAGCAAAGAAGTGCTCAAAGAATGATGAGGGCATGTCGAAAAGACATGAAACCCAGCTTGAGGAGGTTCTCACTGGCCAAATCTGGGACTAAATAAAGCATAAAAATAAATAATGACACTGAGTATCGTTATGAATTAAGCATAAAAAAATGTCCACTGAGTAAATTAAAAATCTATGAGTCCATACCAACATACATACATACATACATACATAAATTGAAATTTTGGTAAGAAAAAGACCATCCAGTTAGTTTCAAAATACTTCCACACAACCGGGGCACCTGGGTGTCTCAGTCGGTTAAGTGTCCGACTTCAGCTCATGATCTCACGGTTTGTGAGTTCAGGCCCCGCGTCGGGCTCTGTGCTGACAGCTCAGAGCCTGGAGCCTGCTTAAGATTCTGTCTCCCTCTCTCTCTGCCCCTCCCCCCCTCTGTCAATAATAAAGGTTAAAAAAATTAAAAAATACTTCCATACAACATATTAATTTCAAAGGGTAAAAAGTAGCTTTACATTGAAGAAGCCAGGCAGATGCCACCATAATAAAATAAACAAAGTAAATAATGAAATAAGCCAAAATCATCTGCCATCTGATAGGGTGCACTTAGAACACAGCATGACTTCTATGATATTCCTGCCAAAGATACGTAATCTGAATCTCAGTATGAGGAAACATTAGATAAACTGGCCTGTTCTCTCCAAAAGTGTTAAGCTCATGAAAGCCAGTGAAAGGCTGAGAAACTCTTCCAGACAGAAGGAGACTAAAGGGACATCACAACTAAATGCAGTACATGACTCTGAATCGGGCCTTTTTGCTACACAGGATATTATTAGTACAACTGTCAAAATGTGAATGGGATCCAAGGATTTGATGGCAGTAATGTATCAATATTAATTTGATTTTGATGACTGAATTTTAGTTAGGTAGAGAATATGTTTTGTGTAGGAAATATATATTCAAGAATTCCAGAGCAACGGGTCTTGAAGTTAAAATTTTATTCTCAAATAATTCAGGAAAAAGGAAAGTTGTTTGTTTTGTACTTGCAACTTTTCTGTAAGTATGAGATGGTTTCAAAATATATTAGTAGCTCCCTATTGTACCAACTACAGAATCCTTTTAATGAGACTCAACAGTCATCTGAGGTCTTACACAATCTAACCAAAACTTACTTTCTAGTCTTATTCAGACAACTTCTACACTAAGCACCCTAACCATACTGAACACTTGAAGGTCCCTCCTTTCCCTCCTGTCCCTCAATATGTCATATACTTCCTCTCCTCTCAACCTTAATGAAATTCTACTGTTCTTCAAGGTCCATCCCAAATTTCCCCCAAGTTTTTAAAGCCTTTTCTGATTCCCCTAAAGGACATTACTTCTCCCTCTTTTATCTCTTTTGGAGAGCTTTAATTATTTGTATGCCTGTGTCATTTTCCTTGACTAGATGTTTATGACCTTGAGGCCAAGGACCATGTCCACTCCTCCTTGCATCCATTCAGAGCACAATATAAGAATACACACTGACAACTGTGGTATCTTAACTAGTATTTGTTCTGCTCAGGACATTCCATACATGTGAAGTTCTCTTATTACATTTCCAGAAAGCAGAAATGGCAACATTATTTGTTTGATTGCTTTTTTTTAAATCAATATTTTTAAGAGTTTGTAATAAAGACTCTCAATATATTTAACTCATATAAATGGTCTACTACATAATACTCCCAGAACTTTTTTTGGTATATTTAGTGTCTGGATACTTCCCCTTTTTGCTTAGTGGGATGTACAGTAATAGGCTTCCTTTTATACCATCAGATAGTAGGCAAAATAACGACCCTGTCAAAGTTGCCCATGCCTAATCCCCAGAATCTATGAATATGTCAGATTACAATTAAGGTTGTAGATTGGATCAAGGTCACTAATCAGACGACTTTAAAACATGAAAATCATTCTGGATTATCCATGGGGCCAATATAATCATGAGGGCCCTTAAAAGTAAAAGAGGAAAGCCAAAGAGCAGAGTCAGAGTGAGATGTGACAACAGAATAATGTTCAGAGAGATGCAGTGATGCTGCCTTTAAAGATGGAGAAAGAACATCACTAAGCCAAGGAAGGAGGGCAGCATACAGAAACTGGGGGAAAAAAAAAAGAAAACAGGTTCACCCCAGAAGCCTCCAGAAAGAAAAGCAACTCTGCAGACACCTTGATTTTAGCCCAATGGGATCCAGGTTGGCCTTCTAACCTGTAGACTTTATTTTTTTTTTAATATATATGAAATTTATTGTCACATTGGTTTCCATACAACACCCAGTGCTCATACCAACAGGTGCCCTCTTCAATGCCCATCACCCACTTTCCCCGCCCCCCCCCCACCCCCCATCAACCCTCAGTTTATTCTCAGTTTTTAAGAGTTTCTTATGGTTTGGCTCCCTCCCTCCCTCTTTTTTTCCCCCTCCCCCATGGTCTTCTGTTAAGTTTCTCAGGATCCACATAAGAGTGAAAACATATGGTATCTGTCTTTCTCCGTATGACTTATTTCACTTAGCACAATAACCTACAGACTTTCAAGATAATAAATTTGCGATTTTTAAGCCACTAAGTCTATGGTAATTCTTATGACCACGAATGAAAAATCCAATGCAAATCATCACCACTCACCTACCACCTATTTTCCTAATATACTCATATCACTTTGTGCCAGGCCTGATAGAATGGAATCCTTCCATACGCCTGCCCCGCAGCAAACGACAGGAAATGAGGGGAAGGAAGAAAGGAAGTGGTTTTTAATACAATGGCGGTACACATATATAGTTTAAAACAAAACAAAACAAAACAAAACAAAACAAAACAAACTCATGCATGTTCTAGAGACAGAAAAACAGCGTGCTTTGCTTTGGATCTCTTTCAAGAAAATCCTTGCATATTCCAAAAAGTGAGGCACAACTGCCAAACCCTGCACCTGACAAGGAGAGTAAATCTTAAGGAATCCAGTTCCCCTAAGAACTACATCGAGAGACTCTCACAGGAACACTGAGGAAACACCAACCATTTTAAGTTTCAATTTCCCAAATTAAGCAAACCAAGAGGACGGGGTCAGAGGCCAGAGCGGGGGAGGGGATGGTGGAGAGACAGACGCGGCCCGCTTCACCCCCGCCCTGCACGCACCCTGGCGGCTGTGTCACCGTAGCGACCCCTCGGCTCGCTGCCGGCCGCCTCCCCCCTTGCCGCCCCGGGACCCGCGGAACCCGCCTCCCTCCCCATCCAGGGCCTCTCTAGGAGCAGGGATGGGGATGGGATGGGGATGGGGGGGTGGGGGGCAGGGCGCCACTCACCCGCCTCTCCGGTGGGACGCGGCTCCCAGCGAGGGCGCCCTTCCGGAAACTTCACCGGGCTGAGCGCGGAAGGAGCGTCGCCAGAAGTCCCGGGGTCGCACGCAAGGGCTGCCTTATTCCCAAATGCTCGTAGTTCGTAGTTCGGATCAACAGCTTGGTTGCTAAAACCAAAAACAACCACCCCCCCACCCCGCCGTCACCCCCCCCCCGCAAAAAAAAAAAAAAGGAGAAGACCTTAAAAGGGAAAGGGAGGGAAGGAGAAGAGAAGGAAAAGACAGACGAAATTGTTGCTCATACGGAGATTTTCTTTAAAAGTAACCACTGTACCCACAGCTCTTTCTGCCCCTGGGTCCTGTCCCCCGAGCCTTAATAAAATCACCTTTTTTCACCCGAAGAAAAACAAAAACAAAGAGAAACCAAAAATAAATAAATAAATAAACTAACCACTGTTGGAATACCAAATGTGGTGTCTCCAATGATAAATTACTCACAAGTTGTAAGTGTTTTCAGTTTCGATTTTTAAGACGTGGTTCTTTTGATACAGAAAATAAACTGTCAGGTACCAAAGCACAGAGGGGTTGGGTGAAGTAGGTCAAGGGGATTAACATGTACAAACTTCCAATTATAAAATAAATAAGTCACAGGGATATAACGTACAGCACAAGAAATATAGTAAATAATATCGTTAATAACTTTGTATGGTGACAGGTGGTAACTAGGCTTATCACAGGGATCATTTCCTGGTAATGTATACAATTATCAAATCACTGTCATGTACACCTGAACCTAATAGGATATAGTAGGTCAACTATACTTCAATTTTTAAAAAAGTGGCTGTTTTGCTTTTGTTTGAAAGGAGTCTGTCTGCAAAGTGTTCCTGAAGTTTGCATAAGCACTAATTTCAGGATGTATTTTTAAAAATAACCCTTGTTATGTGTATATTCCTGGACATGTTGGAAAAGTAGATAGAAACCAAATAAGGTCAAAGTGGAAGTCTCTCTTCAAGATAGTAACTCTCACGATAAGTCATTGGTCATTATAATCTCAATCTATAAATATTTACAGCCAGCACAAGGTCAATTTTTGTGTGTCTTTTGCAATGTCCTCTAGGCTATGAAGTTGGGAAAAAGCTGTGGTGTTCGCTTGGTTTCTGTGACCCATGTCCCTTGAAAGCTTTCTTACAATCTTTTGTTTTGTTGTGAAACTTGTAAATAAATGCTTCACTAAGTGTGATCTTTTCCTTTGAAAATAAAAACATCTGGCTTATTTCAAGAACTGCCGTATTTCTTAATCCTACACAAAGAACCACCCCACAGCTGCACTTGCTCATAAATAGAGGTCAAGGAGGAGATGTATCAAAATGATTTCCAGGCATACAGTCTAGGTTATATAGCACTATACAGTCATATATAACAATCGACACAGTGGTCAAAAATAACAGATGTACAAAAACCAAATTCATTTATGTCAAGAATACAGTGGGAATAAAGTTGCTTTAGTGCATGACAAGGACTTTTGTGCTCATTAGCCCAGCTAGAAAGTACAAAAACTCCATCTGTCGCAGCTTGAGAATTATTTCTGTTCCACCTTAGAATTTTAGAGAGTGTGAACTCTAGAGGTTATTGAGTTCAACCATTTCTTCTTTGATCTTATCTTAGTTTTTCATAAGAAGATGATAAGCAGAGTAAGACTGATCTAATATTGACTCATCCTGCTAAAGGGCAAAGGATACAAGTAGTAGGGAAGCCTTTGGGCCACCTGCATACTAAAGCTGAGTCATGTGTAACAGTCTTCAGATCCAGTCCCCTGCAAAGTGATGGGACTTCGAACGATGAATATAGTCAGCTCGTGGACATATTACTATTAACAATCATAACTGCTAACATCTACAGAGAACTCCTGGACATTTTATAACCCTTTTTATTTTGCCAATAATATGAGATACGGGTATTACCCGCATGTGCAGATGAGGGCACTAAGGCTTAAAGAGGTGATGAAAATCAAGCAACTAATATGTGATGACATCGATATCATATTTTACTCTCAGCCATGAAATCAAGTGTCTCCACACTGTGTTCTATGGTGCCTGGAGAAGAAAGAATTCTATGGCCAAATATGACTGAAAAATGTTGCATACTGGATTCACTTTTGGAGATTCACAATGCACATCAGCACATTAAGAGTTTTAAGAAGTATTGGGACACCTGGGTGGCTCAGTCGGTTAAGTGTACGACTTCAGCTCAGGTCATGATCTCGCGGTCAGTGAGTTCGAGCCCCACGTCTGGCTCTGTGCAGCCAGGAGCCTGCTATAGATTCTGTGTCTCCCTCTCTCTCTGTCCCTCCTCCACTCACACTCTGTCTCTCAAAAATGAGTAAATGTTAAAAAAAAATTAAGAGTTTTAAGTATTGCAGGAAGAAATTAAACTACAAATTAAAAAGTTTAACTTTATTCAACCTTGAATTTATCAAACTTATTTGACCACTAAATCCTTTTTTTTTTTTTTTCATGAAGCAGCTATTAAAATCTCAAAGAGTTTCTAATGGTACAATTTGAGTGATGCTTTTTTAATGATGGGGTTCAGGACATGCTACCTCAAAATATGACACTGAGTATTTTAAAATGAAGGAGTTTGAAAAATGAGTAGAAGCAAGAAGGTCATTGTGACCTTTTCCCCTACACCGCTCTTCTCCTCTGAAACAGGTCATGAACCCTCCTGTGTGAGGTGCCTTCCCAATACCTGAAGGAAAGGAGAATTCTTATCGCTGAAGACAAAGGGACACAGAGAAGAATCTTAACAAGCAGGACTTGCTAAGTTTCCCCCAGTTCATGATTGCCTCATACTCTCTCATCTGACATATTTCTACATGACTGTCCAGTGTTCATTAAACCTAGCATAAAAATACCCAGGCCTGTTTCCTTGGGTCTTCACTTCCTTATGAAGTCTCCCATGTCGCATAAAACTTGTATTAAATACATCTGTAGGCTTTTCTCCTGTTAATCTGTCAATTTAATTTTCAGACCCAGTTAGACCCTAAGGACACACAAGAAAACTTTTTCCTTCCCTACACTAAATTTCCATCTCCTAATATAATAACTACTGCGTGTCTATAACACATTTGATGAATATTGTGTCATACATGAGATGTCTTGGACATCTTAGGTAAATCTGTACTGCCATGATATGAGATGTACTTTGTGTTACATATCTATCTCCCCCATCAGATAGCAAGGAACTCCTCTAGACTTTCCTGTAAATTCACACAAACACACACACCAGTGTTACCTACAATATAATGTGTGCTATGAAGAGGTGAGGGACAGGGAAGGAGCAAAATACAAAGGAGGGAGTAGTCCCCTCTATCTTAGGAGATAAGTTTTCTCTACAGAAGAGCTGGAGATAAAGTTGACACCTAAAGTTACAGGAGGTAGACTGAAACCAAGGGTCAGGTGAAAACTTCCAGGGGCATAAAACAAGTAGAGAGGCACCAAGAATTTTCTGGGTATGCAAATGAGGAAACTATCTGAAATCCATTATACATTATACTCTTCCTTTTAGAAAAGGCCATGTACCTCAAGCTTATGCTGCTATTGCCAAGATTTTGGTGACCTGGTTTTCAGTTCCCCCCTGGGGAAATTGGAACACTTATAATGATGCCAGTATTGTGCAAGATCCTGGGGGATACAAAGGAATTATGTAACATCATTCTAGTTTTCAAGAGGTTTGCAATTGGAATATATAAAAGTAAAGGAATGCTGTTAAGGAAGTGGATCTTAAATGTTCTCACCACCAAAAAGAAATGGTCATATGTGATGTGATGAAGGTGTTGACTAAAACACTGTGGCGGTAATCATTTTGCAATATATAAGTGTATCAAATCAATAAGTTGTATACCTAAAATTTACACAATGTTATATGTCAATTATATCTCAATAAAGCTGGAAAAAATAGCAGGTGGCAGATTTTTTTTTTAAATAAAGCAAAATAAGTACCCCACCCTTATTCTCTACCAAGCAAGCAATACTACACAGCTAGGAGTACAATTTGGTATCAGATGAAGGCTTAAGTACCCATTTGAAGTTACTGAAGTATCCCACCCTTGGTTTCCTCATCTGTAAAATGGAGCTGTTGTGAATGAGATACACGCTACATGTTAAGGGCTCAGCACAGTGTCCGTCCCACCAGAGCTAAGCTCAATACACGGTAGCTGTCCCTATTTTAAACATTGCTGAGATTTTTTTTTTCCATTTTTTTCTTACACATTTCTTCTGCTTTGTCTTCCTAGAGAAGTAGTTTTAAGACAAAGATCATTTTCGGGGCGCCTGGGTGGCGCAGTCGGTTAAGCGTCCGACTTCAGCCAGGTCACGATCTCGCGGTCCAGGAGTTCGAGCCCCGCGTCAGGCTCTGGGCTGATGGCTCAGAGCCTGGAGCCTGTTTCCGTATCTGTGTCTCCCTCTCTCTCTGCCCCTCCCCCGTTCATGCTGTGTCTCTCTCTGTTCCAAAAATTAATAAATGTTGAAAAAAAAAAAGACAAAGATCATTTTTAAATTTCTTTTGTGTCACCTAGGGTTACTAATCCGGTAACAATACCTAGTACACCCTACACAACTACTTATTTCTTGTATTTATTTACTCGTTTATTTTTTAAAGTTTCTTAACGTTTACTTATTTTGAGAGAGAGATAGAATGTGAGTTGGGGAGGGGCAGACAGAGAGGGAGACACAGAATCCAAAGCAGGCTCCAGGCTCTGAGTTGTCAGCACAGAGCCAGACGCGGGGCTCGAACTCAGGAGCTGAGAGATCACAACCTGAGCTGAAGTCAGATGCTTAACTGACTGAGCCACCCAGGCGCCCCGTACAACTACTTATTTCTAACGGGTGGTTAGATGCAAGAGTAGGAGTCAAATGCTCTGGACCCAATGTTATATATAACCCCTTTGTATGGGTTTTTGTATTAATGTGTATGAACAAGTTTGTACATGTGAATAAAATATTGTGAGATAGATCAAACATTTAAAAATAAAAGTTAATCCAAGGAAAATAATAATAATAATAATAATAATAATAATAATAATAATAATAAAAGAATAAAGGATGTTGTCTTCTTGAATCTTCCCTGGGCCACTCATTTATCATGTAAATGTAACTGATCAGTCAGAAAATTCTGTTTTGTTAAAGTATTCAGAAAATGAAGCATTGTCTTTGACAGTGCTGTTAAAGGGAACAATTGACTGTTTTGCTCATGAACTAGAGGCTCAAAAATAAATGTCAATCCTTAATATCCAAGCCTGGAAGATAGCAAGCAGTAAACCTCAAGAGTATATTAAGGAAATTATTTTAAGGAAATCTGGGAATGTTACTAATGTTTTCTTGCTTTGCTTGTCATTACAAACTGAATACTGCTTCTGACAGAATGCTCTTAGGCTGAACTTATGGAAGGATAAACCAAACTCTTAGGCTTGAACTTAAAAAAAAAAAATCACAGGAGAGAAAAAACAAAAAAGATCTTGAGGGGCACCTGGGTGGCTCCATCAGTTAAGCATCTGACTCTTGGTTTGGGCTCAGGTCATGATCTGGTGGTTTTGTGAGTTCGAGCCCCACATTGCGCTCTGTGCTGATAGTGCAGAGCCTGCTTGGGATTCTCTGTCTCCCTCTCTCTCTCTGCCCCTCCCCACACTGTCTCTATCTCTCTCAAGGTAAATAAATAAACTTTAAAAAAAATCTTGAGATTCTCAGGGTGTTTAAAATGAACAAAGGGGCGCCTGGGTGGCTCAGTTGGTTAAGAGTCCAACTCTTGGTTTCAGCTCAGGTCATCTCACGGTGTGTGAGTTCGAGCCCCGCATCAGGCTCCGTGCTGACAGCACAGAGCCTGCGTGGGATTCTCTCTCTCTCTCCCTCTCTCTGCCCCTCCCCCACTCACTCTCTCTGTCTCTCTCTCAAAAATAAATAAATAAAACTTAAAAAAATTTTTTTAAATAAAATAAAATGAACATAACCTTAGAATGTTGGGAAAATTGAAATGTTAAATTCTGATTGTGTTATCACAAAATCCCCCAATGAGAAACAATCATGCCAAATGGATCCAAATGGATCTATGCAGCCTCTCAGGGAGGTCAGCTGTTAAGAGAATATGCTTAAACATAATGAAAACAGCTTAAAAAAATGTTAGAAGAAATTTGTTTTGCTTACTATCTTTGTTTTCTGATTTGGGGATTTCTAGTTTGTTTTTGCCTGAAGGGCTGTATGAGGAGTTCTAGAAATCACCAAAAAGCAAAATGTGGGTTGTTGCTTGAATAAGTTGTTTCTGATTATTTCCTTGGTTTAAACAGTAATCCACAAAAGGTGGCAAATCATTGCAACAAGGGAGTTCACTGATCCATTTGGTGTACTAAAAACATATCAGGCAAAAGAGCTCAACTTCTTATTCTAAGTTAAGTTTTTTGTTTTTTTTTTTTGGTATTAGTGAACCTAGTTATATGTAAGAATATAATTTCCACTAAGATATCTCTCAGTATAGTATATGATTTTTGCTTATTTTCCTTGCAGCGTGTGCCAAAGTTACAAGAAAGAGAAATCAAGTTTGTGGGCAAAAGGACGTCCTGTAGACCAGTATTTCTCAAACTTTAATGTCCATTTGGATTTGGGGATCTTGATAACCATGCAGATCCTAATTCCACAGGTTTGGGGTAGAGGTTCTGTATTTCAGACATTGCTAGGTGATACTGATGATGCTGGTTCTTGAACTATACTTTGAGTGGTGAGCCTGTAGACTAACCAGTTCGCTAAAAGAGCAGTGACCATAAAGTGTCATTCCAGTGTAAGGATACCGTGTGGCTCTCCTTGTCCTGGCTTAGTCAGTGAGCATAGGACCCTCTTCCTGTTTGCCATCCTGGTGGGTGGGTCCATGGATGGAAGACAAGGCATTTCCAGGCGACCATGGTAGAAAGGGCAACAGCTATTCCTGTCTTCCATGCCACCTCCTTCAGAGAACAATGGCTCCTTATCTGCAGCTAATAAGCCATCACAGCTATTCTAAAATGGAAAGGAAGGAATAAACCATGAGGGTGAACAGGTCAAGATGGTGCAAAATGGAAAGAGGAAGTAAGGAGAAGCCAGGAAAAAAAAAAAAAAGAAAGAAAGAAAGAAAGAAAGAAAGAAAGAAAGAACGAACAAGACTAGTGTATCTGGGAAATTTGAAAGAAACATTCTTTCCCCTTCATCAATTATTCATTTCAATTTATTCTAAGTAGTCTTCTGTAATATACAATGTAACAAGATACAATGCTCTCACACACACCATTCATTTTAAATATATAATATCTACTGGGGCATTCTGGTGATGTTGGTTGGATACATAAAATCAAAGGTAAATTCATCCCTTCAGCACTTACACTCCTCCAGAGAAATTATAATATAAAAATAGGTTTCATCCCCAATCAAAATAAAACAAAAAAGTGTCCTCTGGATCTTATTGCTTGGTGACTTTATGAATTGGAATGGAAACATTACTGCCTTTTGGGAGGTTGACCTCAGCTGTTATTCAACTATTTGAAGAATAAAAACTCTAGCTTTGATGCCAATACTCAAAACAAAGTTTTCTCAGGTGGATGAACAATGGCTGGTAGATTGGCTTGTCACCACCTTAAAATCACCAAGAGAACCAGGCTGAATCTGTGCTGACCCTTACTAGCTCTGCAAACTCGGGCATATGTAATGGGTCTGGCCTGTAATAGTTGCTCAGAAAACGTGAGCTCTGATTGTATTCCCCTTTAACTCTCTGGGACACTGTTTCTCAGTTTCTTCAAATGCGAAACAAAGATAATAATGTTTACCTAATAATTATAGGGTGTTTTGTGAGGATTAAATGAACTAACATAGATAAAAATATTTTTAAACAGTAAATGCAAAGTAAAATAATATTATTAATATTGCCTTCTGGTCTTAAGCTCCAATTTGAAGAGCTAATTTTCAGGGGTGATCGTGGGATAGGAGAAAATAACTAGATAATTTAAATAAAATGTAAGATCTCATGGTATCACCAAGGTAATTGCATATAACCATACTGGAAGTTCACTGTACAATGTCTCCCAGTGTTTCCTAGGATTGTGCAATGTGTGCTAGAGAGGGATTCTGGGCAGTCAGGACTTGATTCATTGCTGGCCTAGAATTGGATGGAATAAGTAAGACCAAGTCAATCAAATAATAAGTCTAAGATCCATTCATTCTCTCTGTGTCTCAACTATGTTTGTCTTATCATTTTATGAATGTTACATAACAAAGGTAATTGTTGAGCGGCATTTTTGTGATGTAGCCTCTATCCTTCTCCCCTGAAGATACCCCAAGCAACAATGCATTTTTCCCTGCTCTTCCCTTCGGTGGCCACTAACCTCATTGCCCTCCACCAAGGGACAATGTGATGAGATGGCCCAGGTTTCTTAAAACTCCTTTTCAAATATTCTTTATTCATGTGCCACAGCCAGTGTTTCTTTTCCTTCATACATTCTTGCATTAAAATTCACAGTTGATTGTCTCATTTCCACAAGACTTTTGAAGATGGATAATTTACAACTGCAATTTACCCTGCTAATGATTCCTTTGGTCCTTTCGTCCTGCACACCCCTGGCATGTTATTTTTCTAAATGTGTTACTTTCATCATGTCATTCCACACCTTAAAGCACATGCAAGTGACATCAAATATATACAGCCAAGCTCCAGAGCACAAGACTTACCCCCTTTTCCATGCTCCCCACCCCAAACTGTTTGCACAGCAAGCTGGCTGCAGCTTGTCTTTTTAACTTTTGTATTCACTACTCCCCTTCTCTGTGTCCAACTGATTACTCAGCTATCCAACTCCAGAATGTTCTTATCAGCAAACTGAGTTTCTTCTCCCTCTCATTATTTCCCCTTTATGAGATGTTTTCCCTCTCCTTCCTATTATTTCAGTCACACAGTTGTGCAAGTGAACTTCCAACAAACACATATTGCAACTTAAATGCAGTGGTGATACTCAAAATTTCAACAACTGATCAGTATGGACATTGAACCATGAGAAAGGTTCTAGGCAATGTACTAGAGCAGCATCTTAGAGGATTCTTTCTCAGCCAGGCATTAATCCTACAGTTATTGAATCCTAGGAAGGTGGGGGGGTAGAGGCAAAGTGTTGGGAATTCCTGATGGAGGGAATGATATGGCCAGGGCACTGGAGGCACTGAGGTGGGCATGGGAGAAGACTGAAATCAACTGGCATTAAAATATTTCATTATTTAGCATCTGAACACCCAGATCATACTGGCTGAATGCCAGTGTCGAGCTTTGCTCATTCATCTCCAGGATCAACTTAAGCTCCTGTCCAACAAACCAAAGGACAGTGATCCCTTTCCCCCCACCCCCATAAATTATTTTAGTATATTTTTCCCATTCCAATTACCAGGCACATTTATAGTTTTGCATTGTTAATTATCTTTCAAGGACTACTGTGCAATTCATCCCAAGAAGTTGGAAATCAAGAGTTGTACTATATCTTTGTCTCTTCCTTAATGTCAAATACAGTTAGACCATCACTTATCCTATGTTTATTAATGAAAACTGGCTGACTGAATAATTGAGAACTACATACATCATAATGCAGTCATTTCAAACCACTTAGCGAGTGAGAGAGTGACAGACATCTTCAAGACTCTGATAAGAGCTAGAGTCTCTCTTCCCAGAAACATACATAGCCACACAAAATTGTGCATTCAGTTTCAGATATCTGATGTATCCCCCAAGTCCATCATAGATTCCTGGGAGTCCATGGAACATAGCTTAAGGACTGTGTTTTAAATGAAATTTTAGGGGTGCCTGGGTGGCTCAGTCCATTGAGCATCCAACTTTGGCTCAGGTCATGATCTTACAGTCTGTGAGTTCGAGCCCCTCATCGGGCTCTGTGCTGACAGCTCGGAGCCTGGAGCCTTCTTCAGATTCTGTGTCTCCCTCTCTCTCTGCCCCTCCCCTCCTCATGCTCTGTCTCTCTCTGTCTCAAAAATAAATAAAAACATTAAGACAAAAATTTTTCAATGGAATTTTAAATGAAACTGGAACACTAACCTGAAGATTTAACTGTGTGGGGGGCGCCTGGGCAGCTCAGCTGGTTAAGCACCTGACTTTGGCTCAAGTCATGATTTCACAGTTCGTGAGTTTGAGCCCCGCATCGGGCTCTGTGCTGACAGCTCAGAGCCTGGAGCCTGCTTTGGATTCTGTGTCTCCTCTCTCTTTGCCCTTCCCCTCCTTGCACTCTGTCTCTCTCTCTCAAAAATAAAATAAAACATTTTTTAAAAATTAAAAAAAGAATTTTTTTTGCATCTGACAGTTTACACTTAATCATAAAGGAAACAGCACTTGTACATACAAGTGTACAGCAATGTTCCATGTTCCTATCTGACAGCGCTTGCCTAAATTTATAGCTAGACTGACATTTCATCTGATCTGCACTCCAAGTAAAGCTGTTCATGATGACCAGGAGCAAGACCAGGACTCAAAGTTTTCAAAGCTTTACTTCGTTTATCAGTATTCTCCACTTTGTAAATTATGAAGACCATCAGTGCCATTCCTAGACAAATCTCCAGGTAAACTTGAGTATAGTAGGGCTTCATGAAGGATCCAAACCTTTTTAATAAGCATCCTGGCACAGGAAAAATGGCTTAGGCCACACCAATATCCCCCAGCCAACTACTAAAGACTTAACTTTGATGTCATGTTGGTATTCCAGTAAGGGAGAGACTTGAGGGGAGCTCCTCCTTTTCCAACCCTTGTGCCACAGTATCTAAGTGCTTATCTCCTTCCCTCTCTCTGGGAGGCAGAAGAGCAGCAGAACCCACACAGTTGGCAGTTGTGGTCTAGTGTCCTCCAGAAGTGTTCTACTGCCAACTGAGGGCTTCAGCGAACGTGCACTTATTACCAGTTATACTCGTAGATGTCAAAGAACAAGTTCCAGTAACAATCTAAAGTGAGAGCATCTTTGGTTGAACTAATTAACAAGTACCACATGCCAAATTATGAAGAGTGTGATTCATGTCTAACTGGAGGGGAAAAGGGACATACGAAAATGCAAGAGCAACTTCGTCTTAGACAGGACTTTGTTCATCAGGGAAAGCAACTGTGGTACATAAATTAAAGTGTAGACATGAGGCATAAAATAGTGAGGTCATCATCACTGAAACCCTGTGTGGAATTGACTCCCACTGAGTTACGCACCATGACTCAAAGAGATGGGACTTCCATCAATTCCCTAAGGTAGTTAACTAGCTTCTTTGTAATAAAATTCTCTCTGGAAGAAAGAAGAGAACTTATTTACAAGGGAAGTTCCCTGCTATGGTAGACACATGAAAGTCTAGAAAAATTACACTTCCTCATATTTCATGCTGAATTCCTTCACTTCTTGGGAAAAAGTATAAAATCTTCTACATACTACTAAACTTTGGATTGGTTTCTATTGTCTGTAACTTCTTGGAGCACACTACTACTACAAAGATGTTAGACATGGATAGCGACAAGAACCCAAGAAGAAACTAATAAGGAAAAACTAGTCCCATAAATGCTCATTAAAATTAGAGCCAACCTATGCTTTTATGGCCATAAACCAAAGTAATATTACTGGGAAACACCAAAAAGTCACTGTTTTCCAAAAAGTCTTTGGAGAAATTACATCAGTTTTCTGGACTCATGTAGGAGAGAGGGTGTGCGACTGAGGAGGCTGTGACTCAGCAGCAGCCCTATTTTTCATCTGCTTTGACAACTGTGATAACATGTGAAAGTGTCTGAAAGGACAAAATTAAATCTTGATACATCATTCTGTATAGTGCTGTGCCTGCCCAACATATGGATAGATCCTTACCGAAAATACCATGATGGTAATGCAAGATTCAAGGGAATTCACAGAGCACTAGGAAAGAGCATTAGAAGAAGCAATCACCCTCGTCCTCCTCTGCAGCTAATTTACAGTATGCTCTCGGAACCAGGCTATCCGAAGTGGGGTTTGGGGAAAGCAACGAGTTACTTGACCATCTTCAGCTGGTTCTTGATTTATGGCAATACCTGTGTGCAAGTGAAATGCACAGCTTCTCTCCAATATCTATCTTGGCTATGCCGTGCAGAACTTAAGAGTATTAAGCCTACTGTTTTAACACTTATGTCCACTCTCTCCACCAAACAGGCATCTGGCCACTGTGGGAAGAGTGATTGCCAGAGTGACTAAGGCAGTACCTTCTACAGAGGAGTGACCTGAGAATACTTGTGGAATAAGGGAATATGAACCAACTTATGGCCCTGACCACTCTGTTTTCCTATTTACACCACAGCCCTGGCCCTAACATGCCTTACTTCCTGGGAGAACAGCAATTATGTCTGAGTTAAAAAACATCCCAAAGAATTTTAGGCTGTCAAGTAAAATCTAGAAATGTTTGGAAACTTTCTTTTTGTTTTTTTTTAAGTTTATTTATTTATTTTGGGGAGCAGGGGTGGGAGCCTGAGATGCAGCAGAGAGAGGGGGAGAATCCCAAGCAAGCTCCATGCTGCCAGCACAGAACCTGATACAGGGCTCGATCCCATGAACCTCGAGATTGTGACCTGAGCCAAAATCAAGACTCAGATGCTTAACTGACTGAGCCATTCAGGTGCCCCTGGAAATGTTAGGAAACTTTCAAGTGGGGTGATGGTAACTCTTCCAGTTCCCAAAAGCAGGATGATGTGATCCTATGGATTATAGGATTATCATTCAAAAATTTCTAGTGAGATGAATGAATAAACAAAATTCAGTATAAATACACACACACACACACACACACACACACACACACACACATGCACACACACTGGAATATTATTTAAGTCTAAAAAGGAAGTAAATTCTGGCATAGGCTATAACACGAATAAACCTTGAAGACATTATGGCAAGTGAAATAAACTGATGAAAAACGAACAAATACTGTATGATTCCACTTTTGTGAGGTACCTAGAGTAGCCAAATTCTTAGAGACAGAAAGTAAAACCATGTTTGCCAGGGGTTGGGAGTTGGGGAGAATGAAGACTTATTGTTTGATGGATACAGAGTTTCAGCTTGGGAAGATGAACTGGTTTCTCAGGACGGATGGTGGTGATGGTTGCACAAGAATGAGAATGTACTTAACACCACTAAGCTGTATACTTAAAAATGGTTAATGGTAAATTCTACTTATGAGTATTTTACCACAGTTAAAAATAAAAGTAAAAATTTTACTCAGTCCGATTTGCACATGAGAATGAAGTAGGTAAAATCAGTCATTGTTTTTTTGAAGAGTTAGTGTTTTCAGAGTGACGGGCAAAGAGGACACAGATTTATCTCACATGGAACTTCCCCTCATTATTTGGGAAGTGAGCTCCAGTCATTTCAGATGGGAATTCAAGAAAGAGGAGACTCAGAAAGTTGAGAGAACTTGATCATTCTGTATAAAAGTGAAGAAAAGAGGAAGAGGAAAGAGAGAAGAGGAAGGAGGAAGGACAAGAGGAAGAGAAAATTCTTGACCTTGGCACTCTTCTTTTATGCAGATCTGTTCCCACAAGTTTCCTCCAATGCACACTTACACACCCAGCCTTGGATCCAAGACACAAATGCAACTGGTTTGAGTCTGAATTTCCAATCTAACTTCTTACAATTCCTTCAGTCCTTTCAGTTTACAAATGCCTGTCTCCTGCCCTCAGTCACAGACTCTCAGAGCTGGGGAATTCAGAGGACATCTAGTCCAACTGCTGGTCAGATGCTTGAGTCCTCTCTACAGGATTGTTCCATACGTTGGACTGACATCTTACTTAGCTGATTTCTCACTCATTTTTTTCCAGGGGGGGCCCATAGAATAATTAAAAAAAAAAAAGCTATTTTCAAGGAAAAGAGAAAAGAGGAAGTAAACATATTCTAATTTAAAATAAAAGTTAGGGGGACACCTGGGTGGCTTAGTCAGTTAAGCGTCTGACTCTTGGTTTCCTCTCAGGTTATGATCTCACAGTTCGTGGGTTCCAGCCCCTTGGTGGACTCTGGGCTGACAGTGCAGAGCCTGCCTGAGATTCCTTCTCTCTTTCTCTCTCTCAAAATAAATAAATAAACTTAAAAAAAAAAGATTAGTTTAAAAAATAAAAGTTAGGGGCTCCTAGGTGGCTCAGTTTATTAAGCATCCAACTCTTGATTTTGGCGTAGGTCATGATCTCAGTGTTGTGGGATGTGGCCCCATCTCAGGCTCTGTGCTGAGTGTGAAACCTGCTTAGGACTCACTTTCTCCTTCTGCCCCTCTCCTCTGCTTACACTCTCTCAATCTCTCTAAAATAAAAAAATAAATTCTTAAAAAAAAGTTAAAGTTATTCTTAATTATTGATTATATTTTGAAATAGTATTTAAATCTAATTCAGAATATTAAGTCTGCAGGGATCCCATTTTGGTCCCCTCCCAAATGTGCATGTGTGAGTTTGTGTGTGTGTGTGTGTGTGTGTGTGTGTGTGTGTGTGTACAGGAGAAAAGTCTCTACAAAAATATAAAGTTCCTTTGTAAATAAAGTCATCTCTTTATTTTCTACCTTTGTTTATTTGTATTTTCTAATTTTTGTTCAATTAAGGGTTATGATTTCTTCAATAAATGAAGAAAGTATTTATAAAGTATGTTTATTTACATATATGAACAGAATTGAGGTGGAGACTGTCATCAGATACAAAACGTGCAACAGAACAAAAAACACGAATATTAAAATTAATTTGGGGAATTGAGTTTCATCAAGCAAATGGAGTGAAGAAATTGATACTGATCTCATGTTTCCAAGGAAAGAGAGATTATCATTAATGGGATAAAAGCCAAACCTTAATACACAAACTTGATGTTGAAGATACAGAGCACAAAGGGCTCGGTACAGTCCAAGACTATTGTCATTTTTCTCTCTGCTTGAGCTATTCATTCAACACATGTTGAACCTTAGGGTTTATTGTATGTTGAGTGTAGTGCTAAACCTGAAGTAAGAATTCAAAGATGACGAAGACATGACTCTTGCCCTTAAGGCACTCATGCTTTTCCTGTTTGGCTAAAAAAGTAATTTGGTAGATAACTTGATGCTTCTCTTAAGAGGTATTTTCAAAAATACTTCAGTGGAGTGCCTAGGTGACTCAATCAATTAAGTGTCCAGCTCTTGATTTTGGCTCAGGTCATGATCTCTCAGTTGTGAGACTGAACCCCACATTGGGCTCCATGCTGAGTGTGGAGCCTGCTTGAGATCCTCTCTCTCTCTCCCTCTGCCCCTCTCTCCAGTTCATGCTCTTTCTCTCAAATTAAAAAAAAAAATCATTAATTAGCCATGTCCCTTTGTCTGTCATGTTGGCATCTTCAACTTCTGATATTGCTGGCACGTGTAGATTCTATGCATCTTCTTCTGGTCTGTATTAGTATCTTCCCTGGGCATATTAAGTACTGGTAGACAGGGCACTCCCTTCATCAAGGGAATACTCAGTGTTTCCACAGACAACTTCCATCCAAGGACATACTCTTCTCCACCTTCGCATTCTACTCAATTGCTACAAACAAGATCTTTGAATCTTCTTCTACACCATTTTCTTTCTTGACAAACTCTTACTCAGCTGGTAACAAAGGTGAATAAAGGACTTAGACTCATTCAATTATCCTTGAAAGCTCATATCTCTTAATTCTGCTTATCAAGTTCAAGAGGAAACCTTCAAAATATTCCCCAAATCAATACACTGCTTCCCCTTCTCCATTTTTACCACCACTGTCCATGCCCCATCCCATCTCCTCTTCCTGGAAAACTGTATCAGCCTCCTTACATGACTCCCTGCTTTCTCTCTTAACTCACCATAAGTTATTCTCTGAATAAACTTCAAAGGGATCTTTTAAAAGCATAAATTAAATTGATATCATGATTTAATATCTCCTGCTTAAAAACCAATAGCTTCTGGGGCACCTGGGTGGCTCAGTCAGTTAAGCATCTGACTCTTGATCTCTCAGCTCAGGTCTTGATCTCAGGGTCATGGGTTCAAGCCCAGCAATGGACTCTGTACTGGGTGTGAAGCCTACTTAAAAAAATTAAAAAATAAAATAAAATAGAAGAAAGAAAAGAAAAACCAATAGCTTCTGACCACAGGTAGACTAAACTCCATACTCCTCAAATGACTTACAGAACCACACAGTACTGGCCATGGCCTGATTTTCCTTCTCATTAGCTCCATCTTCTTAGTCTGTTTCTGTCACTGAAAACAGACCAACTTCATTCTTGCCCTGTAAATTTTATTCCAGTCTTCTCATTTGTCTG
Source organism: Felis catus (assembly GCF_018350175.1). Taxonomy (NCBI): domain Eukaryota; kingdom Metazoa; phylum Chordata; class Mammalia; order Carnivora; family Felidae; genus Felis; species Felis catus. Next base: position 141,849,067 of record NC_058375.1, read on the forward strand.
GTAAGCTTGGCCACTGATCTTTGCAAGGCTGTCTCCTTCACATCATTTTGATCTAAGCTTAAAGATTGCCTTGTCAGAGAGATCTTTCCTGATCTTCTTTTCTAGTAGCTCCCCGGTCTTTCCCTAACATATCTTCCCACAGTGAGGCTCTGAAACGCATTTATCATTATCTGATAATATGTATTTGTTGCTTTATTATCTGTCACTGCCACTAGAATGTAAACCCCATGAAATCATGGACTTTTTATGTCCTATTCAGGCCATGTTGGGAATAGGCATGAAGCAAATAACTGATGAATAAATTTTCTATATGTGCAAAAGAGGATGGTTGTCATTCCAGAATTGGTGAACTTAATCTTGTGTCCATGACACAGGCTCATTTATACAATCACTTACTCAAAATTTCTTATTGAATTTCTATTATATACCAGGTGATATTTTGGAAACAAACCCTAATGTAACTAAACCCTTACCCTCCTGATACTTGGGTTTCCTCTGCTCCAAAGTGGGGAATACAGTCAAGAAAAGATTTATGATATGATGCACTGAGTGTTACATTAGAGATGTGCAGGGGATGTCCCAACAACATATAGGCATTGAATCCCCATAAGGAAGGGAGGGAAAGAATAAGACAGAAGAGGTATGTGAGGAATTAGTGGTCAAGAATTTTCAAAGAAGCTTCCAAGTTGAACACTTGGAGGTGCAGGGAGAGTGCTTTACCTGGGGAGGGCATGGGAGCTCCATGCACCTTCCCACATATTTTCCCTGTGCATCTCTTCCAGCTGGCTATTCCTGAGTTATAGCCTTCTATAATAAACCAGTAAACTAATTACTCTGACAATGATTGGCTGAGGAGACAAAACTCTAACTTGGTTGGAAAGATTGTTTTCTGCAGGCTTTCCACTCCTTGGCATTTCTTTCTTTGCATTCTTGGCTCAGATTTTGCATTAAAGGACAAGAAAAGCACCTCCAGAAACCCTGGAGAAAAGCTGTCAGCTTCATTCAGAGCTGTGTTTTCCAACCTGTGAATGCAAAAGTTATTCCATGTATTTCTTGTATCCATTTAGGCACCAAGTCCTATCTACATGTGGAACCAATAATACATCTTACACATATCTAGACTACTTGCTCTCAGGAGACTGGAGGTACTCTTGTCATGAATAAAGCTCAAGTTTATTTAAAATCCTTTTAAAAAGGTTTTCTAATATTAATTTAAAAAAAAACAGATCCAAGAAGGTCAATAAAACTTAACAGTATAAACACAAAGAAAACACACCTAAGAACATTTACAGTCCAACTGCTGAAAACTAAAAATAGGAAAATCTTAAAAACAAACTAAAAAAGACATACACACAGGGAAATAAAAATGTGAATTATGAATGATTTCTTATCAAAAACAATAAAGGGCAGAAGACAAACGGATAACATCTTTAAAATGCTAGGAGAAAGAAGCCCCTCAACCCAGAATTCAAAATATACAAAAAACAATTTTCAAAAATGAAGTCAAAATGAAGACATTTTCAGGCAAAGACTAAGAGAATTTCTTTGCAACAGATCTGCACTACAAGAAATGCTAAGAGAAATTTTCCAAGCTAAAAGCTGAGGAAAATGTTATCAGATGAAATACTGGATCTCCAGGATAGAATATAGAGGACCAGAAACAGTAAATATTTAGATAAATATGAGATATCATTTTAAATTAAATATATTGCTATCATGCTTGCTATAAATCATATCTATAACCCATCATACATTACTATTCTTTTTCCTTTAAATATACTCTATGGGTATTTAAATATATTTATAACAAAGATGTATAGCAGCATATTGTAGAAGTAACATGACAAGAGCACAAAATGCAGGGGGAGTAAATAGAAGTACACAGTTGTAGAGTCTTACATTGTTTAATAGGATAATATTATTTGAAGTTAGTGATAAAGATGGATATTGTAATCACTAGAGCAACTGCTAAAAAATAACACTAAAGAGATGTAGCTAAAAATGTTAATAGATGAAATAGAATGAAATTTTAACATATTTTCTTTAATCTATTTACTTTGAAAGAGAGTGTGCACACGTACATGAGTAGGGGAGGGGCAGAGGGAGAAAAGAGAGAGAATCCCAAGCAGTCTCCACACTGTCATCACAGATCCCAACACAGGGCTTGAACTCATAAACCCCAAGATCGTGACCTGAGCTGAAATCAAGAGTCAGATGTTTAACCGACTGAGCCACCCAGGAGCCCTAGAATACAATTTTAAATAGTGGTTGATCTTGCCCAAAAAAATTTCAAGAAAAAAGAAACATGAAAGAACAAGTGGAACAAATAAAAAAAAAAAAAACATGATGAAAGGATAGAGTTAAATCCAACCAACGCAATAATTATATTAAGTTCAAATGGACTGAACATTCCAGTTAAAAGGTAAAGATTGTCAGACTGGGCATGGACATGCTATTTTCAGGAAACATATTTTAAGTAAAACAAGTTGCAAAAAAAGACCACAAGAATGTTCATAGAAGTCTTATTTTTGTAATAGTCAAGAAATTGGAAGCAACCCAAATGTCTATTTCAATAGTTATCTGCTGCTGCATTAAAAAAAGAAATACCCAAAACCTTAATGGACTAAAACAATATTCATTATCTCATAGTTTCTGTGAGTCAAGAATCTCAACAAAAAGAAGCAGTCTCTTCTCTCACAAGACTTCAGTGAAGCTGTTGATTGGGGTTGCAGTCATCTCAAGGCTCACCTTGGGGAAGATTCTATTTCTAAGCTTACTCCCATGGTTGTTTGCAAGATTCAGTTCCTCACAGGATGCTGGAATGATGGCTTGAGTTCCTCACTGGCTATTGGTTGGAGGTCTCCCTCAGTTCCTTGCCATGTGGACCTCTCCATAGGGTAGCTCACAACATGGCAGCTTGCCTCATCAGAACAAGCAAACAAGAACCAGAGAGAGAGAGAGAGAGAGAGAGAGAGAGAACAAGAGAGAAGGAGATGGAAGTCAAGTCTTCTATATCCAAACCTTGGAATCAACATTCCATCATATTTGCCACATTTTATTCATTAAAGGAAAGTCATGAGGTCCATCTCATGCTCAAAGGGAGGGGATTCCTCAAGGGTATGAATAGCAAGATGTGGTGAGGATCACTGGGAAGCATGACAGAAGCTGCCTACCATAATTATCCACTGGAAAAATAGATTTAAAAACTAGTATTTTCATACAATGGAATACTACTCAGTAATTCTTTAAAAAAAGTATAAACCATGAATACACATAGAAACAAAGATGAATCTCAGGTAGTTTTACTGAATTATAATGAGCTAAGGAAAGTAATACAATACCAACATTCTGAACTCTTAGCCAATGTTAAATACAACATACTAGTCTAACATCATCTTCTTCCAACCCAAGAACCTAGACATGCTAAAGCCATAAATGAGAAAGATGTTGAATCACCAGAGAAAAGCTGTATTTTAAAATTCAATCAATCTGCATGATATCATGTCTGACTAAAATGTGATGTAAGAAATCATTCCATTTTTCACTAGTAACAAAAAATAAACCCAAGATCAGTCAACTACCAAGTGGCACATAATGTTATTTTTCTCCAACATTTTCATATTTTAAAAAATCAAAGTTATATGATATATAGAAGATCTTTTTTGAAAGCGTTCCGAAAGCAGAATAAAAATTTTTCCACTCTAAATCTTAAATAAAGGGTGTTTTGTTTTTATGAAATATAAAATTTCTCAGGGCACCTGGCTGGCTCAGTTGATAGAGCATGACTCTTGATATTAGGGCTGTGAGTTCAAGCCCCACGTTAGGTGTAGAGATTACTTAAAAAAAATCTTGGGGTACCTGGGTGGCTCAGTTGCTTAAGTGTTTGAACTGGCTAAGTGTTTGACTCTTGATATCAGCTCAGATCATGATCCCAGGGTCATGAGATGGAGCCCCACATCAGGCTCCATGCTGGGTGTGGATGCTGCTTAAGATCTCTCTCTCTCCCTCTGCCCCTCTCCCCTGTTGGTGCTCTCGCTCGCCCTTTCAAAAATTAAAATTAAAATTAAAATTAAAAATTTAATTTAATTTAAAAATCTTTAAAAAAAGAAATATAAAGTGACTCAAAGGAAAAGGTTATTCTTCATAAATTCTCTTTCCTTTTTTTCCTTTCTTTTTCACCCTTCCTCTTTATGACTATTCTCATATCCTTGACTTCCTTAACAAAATACTGTTGTTGGGGCACCTGGGTGGTTCAGTTGGTTAAGCATCTGACTTTGGCTCAGGTCATAATCTCACATCCATGAGTTCGAGTCTGTTTCAGATTCTGTATCTCCCTCTTTCCCTGCCCCTCCCCTGCTCACTCCCTATCTCTCTCTGTCTCTCAAAAATAAAATTTTTTTAAATTTTAAAAAATAATTAAAAAACAAAATATTGTTGTTTATTATGTAAGAAACTGGTTTAGTGGCACTAAACCAACCAAACAAAAAGCAGTATGAGAAATTTTCACAAAATAGACATTAAAGTTAATTTCTCTCAAACATCACTTTCTAAGCATAAGGATGTGACAGCACCACAGTGTCAAAGATTCGGATTTTCTATCTTGTTGCTCTGCCATCTCTAGAGTGCATCCTTCACCCACGTTGTCCATGACTATGGTCCAGGTAGCAGAATTAGCATCAATCAATTCTTTATGTTCCATTGGCCAGGAATTAGAGGCGAACAATTAGCAGGCTGTGCCACAGATGTCTTCTGGCATCCTCAGAATATAGGTGCTTGATCATTTGGAAGCAGTCATCGTTTATATTTACTAAATTAGAATACAAAAATACAAATATGAAAAAGTAAAACACCTGTTTACCACCGTCATTACTCAAATCTTCACTGAAATGACAGTAAAAAAAAAAAATTTTTTTCAAGAAAACCTAAAAAAATCCACAAGCAAACGGACAGTCGATCATAGCAGGCAAGGGATGTCACCACAACAGACAGGACAACTGACTTAGCAGACCAGAGAAAAGTGAAATGAAATTTCGGCAGTAGGGGTGTGGGCGGAGGATACCAAGAAGCAAGCTGATTGTTGCCAAACCCTGCAAAACCCAGAAATTAGAGTCATAAGCTGTCTCAGAATGCAGGAAGCAGATGAGACTGAAAACAAAAGGACTGGTTGATGGCTGGCATAGCGGCAGTTCAAGCACCAGATCTCACTGCCCCGCCCATACACAGCCAGGTAACTAACTGTCCCTCCTCTGCAGAGGGCTTGGGGAGCGATGCCTCCAAGCAAATTTGGATAGTTTAGTTAATATGCTTACCTATAGTGAAAGCAATTTTAGAATTTTATGGGAAGTTTGGAGCTGAAATAGCAAGAAATAGAGAAAACTAAGCACATTTTTAAAAGGCAACTATTATCTTCAGAGAAAAACAAAGACTTTACAAGAATGGACACTGGGGCATCTGGGTGGCTCAGTCAGTTAACTGTCTAACTCTTGATTTCGGCTCAGGTCATGATCTCACAGTCATGGGATCGAGCCCCAAGTCAGGCTCTGTCCTGAGCATGCAGCCTGCTTAAGATTCTCTCTCCCTCGGGGCACCTGAGTGGCTCAGTCAGTTAAGCATCTGACTCTTGATTTCTGCTCAGGTCATGATTTCATGGTTTGTGAGTTTGAGCCTTGCATTGGGCTCTGTGCTGACAGTGTGGAACCTGCTTGGAATTCTCTCTCTCCTCTCTCTGCCCCTCCCCTGCTCGCTCTCTCTCTCTCTTAAAATAAATTAACTAAAATAAAAAATTTTAATTAAAAAAAAAAGATTCTCTCTCCCTCTCTCTGCCCCTCTCCCCTGCTCATGTGTGCTCTCTCTTTCTTCTCTCTCAAAATGAATAAATAAACATTTAAAAAAAGAATGGATATTTAACCATAGCAAATTACCTGGTTCAGCAAATAAGGGTATTGACATAGTCATAAGAAAATAAGAACTCAAATATTTGTCTCCATTTCTGATATTACTATATTGGGAGGATGGATTTAGGGAAGTGTGAAGGGGTAGGAAGGAAATAGCAGAGCTAAATCCTTACCCTTTTTGGTAGAAAGCCAACCCATAATAACTGAACGTGGACAACCTAAGAAATAGCAATATAAGCCTATTATAATAGAAATACAGAGTTAGGGGCGCCTGGGTGGCGCAGTCGTTTAAGCGTCCGACTTCAACCAGGTCACGATCTCGCGGTCCGTGAGTTCGAGCCCCGCATCAGGCTCTGGGCTGATGGCTCAGAGCCTGGAGCCTGTTTCCAGTTCTGTGTCTCCCTCTCTCTCTGCCCCTCCCCCGTTCATGCTCTGTCTCTCTCTGTCCCAAAAATAAATAAACGTTGAAAAAAAAAATTAAAAAAAAAAAAAAGAAAGAAATACAGAGTTAATACCTAAAGAAATTACTGAAGGAATCTAAAATCTTGACTCGGGAAATAGGAATTGGAGATGGGGATAGAGCATGTTTAAGAGAGGTCAGACAAGAAGCCGCTATATTTTAAGTCTTATACAACTGCCTGTTTTTTAACTCTGATAAATATTTAAAATTAAATTAAAAAAAAATAATGTTGACATGAGTGTTTCCTTTCCAAGAAGGAACTTTTCTGAATATGAAGCTGACTTGAAGATACATACAATAATTTTTCATTAATTGACTTTCCTGCTAAAAATTGAACAGCACTTCCCTCAATGTGCCTAGTGTTTTTTTTTCCTTTAATTAAACTTTTAATTTTGATAAAATTATAGGTTCATATGCAAATTGTAAGAAATAATACAGGAAGATTGGATGTGTCCTATACCCAGTTTCCATCAATGGTAACATCTTACAAAACTATAGTACAATGTCATAACCAGGATACTGACATTGATACAGTCAAGACACAGACCATTCCTTCACAAGAAAGATTTCCAGCCCTTGGACAGCCATACCTCCCTCCCTCTGCTTCCCCCCACTCCATCCCTGACCTCTGGCAACCACTAATCTGTTCTCCGTTTCTATAATTGTTTCATTATAGACTACATTATAAATGAATCGCTTCTCGGCCTTTTGGCTAAGATCAAGGGTAGAATACTTTATAAATGAAATCACATAGTATGTGAATTTGGGGGATTAGCTTTATTCACTCAGTGTAATCCCCTGGAGATTCATCCAAGTTGTCAGGCGTATCAATAATACATTCTTTTTTATTCCTGAGTAGTACGCTAAGGTATGGATGAATCACAGCTTGTTTAACCATTCACACATTGAAGGACTTAGGGTTGGTTTTTTGTTTTTGGCTGTTAAAAATAGAACTTTTATGAACATTTGTGTACAGGTTTTTAAGTGACATACATCTTCCATTTTTCTAAGATGAATGCCCGAGAGTACAATTTTTGAGTTATAGAGTAGTTGCATGTTTAGGTATTTTTTTGTGACAGTTTTATCCAAATATAATTAACCTATTTAAATTCAATGGTTTTTAATATATTCACAGACTTGGGTAACCATTACTACAATTAATTTTAAAACATTTTTGTCACCTCAAAAAGATACCCGAAACCCCTGAGCTATCACTCCCCATTCTCCCAACACTCCAATCCTAAACAAACAACCAGTAACATAATTTGTCTTTTTACATTTGCCTTTTCTGGACATTTCATATAAATTTAATCATACAATATGTGGTTTCTATGCCTGGCTTCTTTCACTGAGCATGATGTTCTCAAGGTTCATTCATGTTCTAACATATATCATTACTTTGTTTCTTCTTATGGCTGAAAAATATTCCATTATATTGGTATATCACATTCATCAGTTGGTAGACATTTGGGTTGCTTCCACCTTTTGCTTTTTGAATAACGCTGCTATGAATATTCATGTCCAAGTTTTGTGTGGGCATCTTAGGAACATATGACACTAGAACTGCTGGATCATACGGTAACTCCATGTTTAAATTTTTGAGAAATTTCCAGACTGTTTTCCAAATGGCTGTACCATTTGACATTCCTACCAGCAATGTATGGAGGTTTTGATTTCTCCACATCCTTATCAATATGTGTTATTACCTGTTTTTTTGTTTCTAGCCATTCTGGTGGATATGAAGCGGTATCTCATTGTAGTTTGGGTTTGTATTTCCCTGTTCACTAAGGATATTGAGCATCTTTCCAGGTGCTTATTGGCCATTTGTATATTTTCTTTGGAAAAATGCCTATTCACATCTTTTTCTCAGTTTTTAAACTGGGTTGTCTTTTTATTGATGACTTGTAGGAATTCTGTATATTTTTTGGATATTAGACCCTTAACAAATACATGATTTGCAAATATTTTCTCCTATTGAGGATTGTCTTTTGCATGTTTAGTTTTATAAGAAACTACCATTCTGTGTACCATTTTATATGCCTGCTAGTAATGTATAAGTGTTCCAGTTTATCCGCATTCTCATCAGCATCTGGTGTTGTCATTATTTTTAATTTTAGCCATTCTGATAGTTGTACAGTGATTGTATGGTTTTAATTTTGCATTCTCTAATGGCTAAGGATGCTGAGCATCTTTTTGATGTGCTTATTTGCCAACTGTGTACTTTATTCAGTGAATCATACATTCTGTTTATGTATTTACCCCCATGTTCTAGCTGGATTATTTGGTTTTTTACTGTTGAGTTTTGAGAGTTCTTTATATAGTCTAGATATTAGTCCTTTGTCAGATCTATGGGTTTCAAGTTTTCTCCAAGTTTTTCATCCTACAAACAGAATCTTTTTTTTTTCTTTTTTTAAAGAGAGAGAGTACACATGAGCAAGTGAGAGGGGATGGGTGGGGAGAGAGAGAGAGAGAGAGAGAGAATCCCAAGAAGGTTCCACGTTCATCATGGAGCCTGACTTAGGGCCTGATCCCATGACCTTGGGATCATGACCTGAGCTGAAATAGTCAGATGCCCAACTGACTGAGCTCCTCAGGTGCCCCAAAACAGAATTTTTCATAGAGCAAAGTTTTTTTTTTTCATTTTGGTGATGTCCAATTTATTAATTTTTCCTTTTATGAATAGTGTTTTCGGGTCCTAGTCTAAGACCCAGTCTTTCATTCCTGAAGTCTTTGCCTAGTCCTAGATTTTAAAGATTTTCTCTTTTATTTCTTTCTAAAAGTTTTAGTGTTACATTGTACCTTGAGTACATGACCCATTTTCAGTTATTTTTAAATTGGACATGAGGTTTAAGCCTTGGTTCAGATTTTAGCCTATGGATGTCAAATTTCTCCAGCACCACTTGATGAAAGTCTGTTCCCATTTTTCCTTAATTGAATTACTGTTTCATGTTTGTCAAAAATTAGTTGGATTTGTGTGGGTCTATTTTTGGCACCTTTATCTATTTGATTGATCTCTGTGTCTATTCTTCTGGCAGGGCCATGTTGTCTCAATCAGTATAGCTCTACAGTGGGCCCTCATATCAGGTAGAGTTATTCCTCCTACTTTATTCATCTTTTTCAAAACCATTTTAGCTACTCTAGGACCTGTGCCTTTCCATATAAATTTTAAAATAAATTTTTCTATGTCTACAAATATGCTTCTTTTAAATTAATTCAATGCATATAATTTAATAGAGCTATCTAGAGAATGTTAAATTAGTTCAGTAATTTATTTGTCTTTTTAAATTATTTTGAGATATATAGTATAAATTAGATTGATGGATATGGCTGGCATTGTTGACTTCTTGGCACTGTAATTTTAAAAGCTGAGCAAGCCATTAGGCTTTTATATTGCTTCAATTAAAGAAAATGGGGGTAAAGAGGTGAGATTCCCATTTGTTTATAGACTTCTACTGCATAGAATGAAAATAGTTTACTATGAACATGCTATTCAAGCAAATCAATAAAAAAGAGATAACCAACCCAACAGAAAAGTGGACAGATAGTATAACAGGCAATTTCACAACAAAGCCATGAGGAAAGATGCTCAAATGGTCTAGTAAGCTTAGAAATACAAATTAAGGTCATAGGAAACTTTTTGTGGTGCAGGATCATTCATGTTAAACATGCACAGTCATTAACCAACAATTCTACTTCTGGGAATAATTTATAATACATTTATAATGCATTATTTAAATGCATATAGAAATATATAACACAGGACGTCCACATTAGCATTGTTTAAAATAGAGAAAAATCCAAACAACCTATGTTCATAAATGTGGGACACACCAAGTTGTGTTTAACACCATATTGTATAATACCATGTAGTCTCTAAAAAGGATGAAGGAGATCTATATGTGTCAACATGAAAAGATCTCTAATATTGGACAAATGAAAAAAGCATGTCTACAAATATATAGAAATGCAGATCTATAAATGTGTGTAGAGATATGTAGGAAAAAAAGTCATTGCTAGGTTGGGAAGAACACAGACATCTGTTAACAGAGGTTATATATGGGGAAGGAATGGCATTGGGGATAGATTGGGGAGGATAAAGTTTAGAGAAGAAGCCTTATAGGTTTCACTTTATACCTATATATATTACTTATTTACTTTTTTTTTAATTTTAGAGAGAGCTCAAGTGGGGAAGAGGGAGAAAGGGAGAAAGAGAGAGAGGGAGAGAGAGAGGGAGAGGGAAAGGGAGAGAGAATCTTAAGCAGGCTCTGCTCAGCGCAGAGCTCAATGTGGCACTTGATCCCATGACCCTGGGGGATTATGACCTGAGCCAAAACCAAGAGTTGGACACTCAACCCACTGAGCCACCCAGGTGCCCTTCACTTCATATTTCTGTATTATTTGCAATTAGTTTACAGTAAGTATGTTTCAGACATCTTCTGTAGTACTTACGATATTTTAAGATATGTTTTGTGTGGGTGTTAGATCGCTAAAAACATCATATAACTCCTGCCATAAGTGAAATCAAATCTACATATTTATCTGATTATATAGAAATTATATAATATTGACAGCCTGAAAATCAATTTAATTTCCCACCTAATTTATTAGTCTCTTTTAGATTTGTGCTGTTTTTTTCAGGGATTGCTCCCAAATATTACTGAGCAACTCCCTTAGCATTTTAGACAAAGGCAAATCTGGTGCTCATTAGTGAGTCATTCCCTTTGGCTCTGATTAAACAAACATGGGATTTCAGAGCAACAGAAGTAAGCATTGACCTACTCATAGACTATAAGCAGCAGAGATTCTAAGAAGTCCACCATTGTTTTCACTGAGAGAGGATACTGGTAATCCATTCCAAATGGGTCAACCATTTTAAATTTATTTTCTGAAGACTGGTTGAATTTGTATCTATACATTCTAGCTGCCCAGCCTCCTATGGCACTTACAAATTGCCTTCGTATGTTTGCTGTGTTTATCAGTCAGAGCTCTTATTTGCAAGCAACTGAAACATCACTGGCTATCTTAAGCAAAAGACCAGTTTATTAGAAGGTCATCAGGGCTGACTGAATTGATGAGAGGCCAGATGGCCAGGCTTGAGAAATGGGAATAATCTCAGGGAGGACTGTATAACCAGGTTGAGCAACAGAAACCCGGCAACGGTCACTCCACAAGACAAGGTCTCTGCCTCTATGATAAATCTGGCCTACATCTGTTTCTACAACCTTGCATGACAAAGTACAGGGCAGAATGTCCAATAGGAGGGTCCAAAGTCATATGTCTTCTGAATCTGTCAAGGTCAAGGTGGCTACCTCCTCCCACTGGAAATACATGCATTAAAAAATTACTCAATGGGTAAATGAGAATGCTAAAACAAAATGCCAATTTGCTTGGTGGCCATGACCAAGGGCAAAATTATCTAGCCCAACTATGGACTCATTATTAACTTGTTAAAATGGTGCTTTAATAGCAGTATTATAGCATAGTTTTCGTGTTACCTCTGATTTTTCACAAGAAAAATTTTTCACAAGGAAAATGTCCCTCGAAGAATAATATATCTTAGCGATCTCAACAATTATAAAGTGGTCTTGTTTCATCAGCAATCAATAAGAAGCCAAATGTTAGAGAAGGGAGTGCTTCAGTGTATAGAGAAGTGCATAACAAATGAACAAACAAAAACAAAAACAGCTCATAACTACAAGGAACAAACTGGTAGTCGCTGTGAGGAGGGGAGGGTGTTGGCAAAATAGATGAAGGGGATTAAGAGATACAAATTACCAGTTTTAAAATAAGGCAGTTAGGGGCGCCTGGGTGGCTCAGTCCATTAAGCGTCTGACTTCAGCTCAGGTCATGATCTCAAGTTTGCGAGTTCGAGCCCTGTGTTGGGCTCTGTGCTGACAGCTCAGAACCTGGAGCCTGCTTCGGATTCTGTGTCTCCCTCTCTCTTTGCCCCTCCCCCACTCATGCTCTGTCTCTCTCTCTTTCTCTCTCTCTCTCTCTCTCTCTCTGTCTCTCTGTCTGTCTCTCTCCCAAAAATAAATAAAAATACTTAGAAAGAAAGAAAATAAGAAAGAAAGAAGGAAAGAAAGAAAGAAAGAAAGAAAGAAAGAAAGAAAGAAAGAGCTAAATCCTATCCTAGTAGTGAGGGAATCTGAGAAGTAGTAATCACATTGTAGAGAAAAAAGAAAAAAACTCAGGAATTGATAGTACCATACACTTGTAAATGTGGGGAAAATGTGAGAGGATTGATTGAAAGTATGTTGAGGAATCATCATAACTCCCAGATCCATGCCCTAATCCTGATCAATTTGGACACTGCTCTTTCCCTCCCCCTACAGAAGACTGGAATGTGTTTTTGTTTGTTTGTTTGTTTGTTTTCTTTGAAGGGGGCAGAACAGAGGATCTCTGGACAGGACAAAATCAGTTATAATGGAGAGTGGAAGCAATGTACTAAAGACAGGGGATTAAGTGGATACTTCCATAATTAATGATGAGGCCCTGGCTTTCTCTCCCCATACAGCCCCCAGATATGGCAGCCAGGCTATACCTTCCAGACAAGTCATCAGAAGATCCTTATCTGGAAAACAGGACCAATCTAAGAGCACAGGCCTAAAGACATTGACCTTGATGGATTTCCCAATAATACACCTCAGCCAGATTGTGACCTACAAGACTCACACATGCACTCAGGGCTTCCATTCATGTTTTTACTTCCAGTGTTTAAATAGGGCAAATGTTCAAGGGTTGCCAGAAATTGAGGAGGTAATTGATATTAAAAACAATGATGAAAACAAATAACAAAAGGAACTTGGAAGAAACAGACACCAAGCAGGGAAAAGAAAACTTCAAAATCCAACATAACCAATATCCTCACACAGTTTAAAGGAGTTATTATATCCATGAAATATAAATACTTAGTTTTAAAATGGTTTATTCCAGGGGAAAAAAATGACCTTGGAAATTAAAAAAAAAAAAAAATGATGGTAGAAATGGAAAAACTCAGTAGAAGTGCTGAAAGATAAAGTGAGGTAAATTGTTCAGAAAGTAAATAAAATAGACAAAAAAATGAAAAGGACAAAAGATCAGGAAAACTATAGGGTAAAACAAGGAGTTCCAACATCTAATCCACAGTAATATGAATGCTAGAAAGAGAGAACTTGGGAAACACAGAGGAGAAAATCAGCAACAAAATAATCAAAAAAAATTCCCAAGGGCACCTGGGTGGCTCAGTCGGCTGAGCATCTGACTCTTGGTTTCGTTCGGCTCAAGTCATGATCTCACAGCCCCACACTGGCTTTGCACTGATGGTGGCATGGAGCCTGCTTGGGCTTCTCTCTCTCTCTCTCTCTCTCTCTCTCTCTCTCTCTCCCTCTCTCTCTGCCCCTCCCTCACTCAGCCCCCCCACTTCAAAATGAAAAAACTTACAAAAAAAAAAAAAAAAGAAAAAGAAAAAGAAAAATTCCCAATACACAAGACCATAAACTTCCAGATTCTTAGAACACATTGTCCAACACCATAGTGAAAAAGGTTTCTCATGAAAGACACATGGGTGCCTGGATGGTTCAGTTGGTAAAGTGTGCAATTCTTGATATTAGGATCATGAGTTCAAGCCCCACATTGGGTGTGGAGCTTACTTAAAAAAATAAATAAAATAGGGGCGCCTGGGTGGCTCAGTCAGTTAATCGTCTGACTTCGGCTCAAGTCATGATCTCGCGGTTCATGAGTTTCAGCCCTGCATCCGGCTCTGTGCTAACAGCAGTCTGGAGCCTGCTTCAGATTCTGTGTCTCCTTCTCTCTCTGCCCCTCCCATGCTCATGCTCTGTCTCTCTCTGTCTCAAAAAGAAATAAACATTAAAAAAATTTTTTTAATAAGTAAAATAATCTTTAATAATTTTTTTAATGTTTATTTTGCAGAGAGAGAGAGAGAGAGTGAGCACATGCCTGCTTGCATGAGTTGGGGAGGGGCAGAGAGAGAGGGAGACAGAGGATTCAAGCAAGCTCCATGCTGTTAATGCAGAGCCTGATGTGGGGCTCAAACTTGAGAACTGTGAGATCATGACCTGAGCCTAAGTTGGAGCTTAACTAACTGAGCCACCCAGGTGACCCAACAAAAATATTTTCTAAAATAAAAAGAAAGACAACTTTGTGTAATTTCTCAATACCAGGGACAAAGAGAAGATTTAATAAGATTCTGGGGTTGGAAAGATAGAAATTCAGGAATCAAAATATTATCAGAGTTTTCAATAACGCTTGAAGCAATGAAGAGATGTCTTTAAGATTCTGAGGAGGGTTATTTATAACTAAGAATTCTATAAATTATCAATCAAATGTATCAACCAGGATCCTGGCAGGGAAGAGATGGTGAACCCCAGGAGGATAATGGTGGAGGTTTAATAAAGGGACTGGCTGTAAAGGTTTGGCGAGAGCACCATTATCACAAGAGGCACAAAGGGAGGAACAAGTTACCAACATCCAGAGCGTAGCTGCATGCAGAGAGTCACAGAACGAGGGTGCATCCTTTAGTAGAGGATGCCAACAACTGCCTCGAACTGGCAGGAAGGAAGCCAGGAAATATATACCCCAACTTCTCTCCTCCTGACTCCCTCCAATCTCCTTCTCATTCTTCCCACCTGCCAGACACCCTGAAGGCCGGATGGCAAGAGACTGCAATAATATTGTCTGTAAACCTCAGTCTCCCAGGAAACTGAGTAGGGTGGAGATGGGTAGGGTGAGTAGTAAAGAATAAATCTGTTAAAATGTGTAAAACCTGTAGAATAATGCTCATCACCTTTTAAACACTCAATACGTCTTAGCTATACTAAGTTGTTAATTTCATCATCGCTATTGTCATTAATAGTGAACTATTAAAATTCACATGAAATCAAACATTGAAAAACTCCCTAACCATTTTCTAAATCCCTTTCCTCTTTCCCTGATAAGATTCTTCAACACAAATATACAAAATGTATTATAAAATTTTACTAGCATAAAAAGGTAATTTTCCACTGACTCCCAGGGACTTTTCAAATTTTCTCCAGATTTATTAGTGATAGGTCATCTGGAATAAATTTTTATTGGACTTACTGGTAGTGATGTGTAATTCAGAAGTAGTGTAACTGGGCAGAGATAACTATGAAGAACTGATTCAGCGCTACCATTTTCCAGGAAAATGTTATGGCATTAATAGTATCTTCCCATGAGGTAATTTAATCAGATTACCATAGTGCAATGTTTTGCGAAATAAGCATCGTAATCCCCAGAAGTGCTGAATAGCACGGGGTAGGAGGTTGGGGTGGGTGGGGCACATCATAATAAAATAACAAAATTGGATCCACCTCAAAATAGGATTAGTTCAAAACACAAATAGCCATTACTATATAAAACATATGGTTCAATGTTTCACCTCAAAAGTAATCAATGTGATGTAAATTTAAATAATACGGAGATGCCAATTCTGCTCTACTCAACTAGCAAAGGTTTTAAAAATTATGCTATCCAGTGTTTGTTGGAATAGAGGTAAAATGAAACTCATACTGGAGATGGTGTATACGTTAGCGCAAACCTTTCTAGAGGACAAGCTGGTATTACGTATTAAAAGTTCTTAAAACATTCATACCCATCACAGTCTACATGGAGGAGACAGATAAGTAAGTATAAGAATATCATACTGTGTATAGTACAGATGTGTCATCCCATGTGCTATTGCAACACAGAGGCAGAAATGACTCAAGTGATTAATTGTTCAGGAGAAGCCAAGATCCCATCATAAAAGAGACAGTACCTAGATACAATTTTGAAGTAATAAAACTTCACATGACAATGTGAATAATTCCAGTTGTAGTCACTCTTCTTCTGAATTATACACCACTACACAAACATAAAGAGACATGAAAAGGCAAGGCTTTTTCATTAACAGTGAAACTTCTGATGTGGATGGAGAGTGTCTAAAGGCAAAGTCTCATCATTTGGAAACCAATGGACAAGAAGAAGAGAAAACCATCTGCTTGTTAGTTAGGCAAATATTGCTTTTAAAGTCATAATGTAGACAGAAGTCAAGCAATTGCCCACCTATAGCATTCCCTCCCACCAGCCACACACACACACACAAAAGACAAAACAACAAGGCTGACATGGAGACAAATAATTACGAAAATAAAGTGGAATTCATCCTATGCAAAAGGAGAGCCAAGGTAGCAAGAAGTGGAAGGATGTGTATAAGGTGGTCATTATATTTCCTTTATAGTAACCATATCGGCTATTTTGAGAAACATTCAATTAAAAAAATTTTTTTTACATGTATTTATTTTTGAGAGACAGAGTGAGACAAAGTGAGAATGGGGGAGAGGCAGAGAGAGAGGGAGACATAGGATCAGAAGCAGGCTCCAGGCTCTGGGCTGTCAGCACAGAGCCTGACGTGGGGCTCGAACCCACAGACCATGAGATCATGACCTGAGTCAAAGTCAGACGCTCAACCGACTGAGCCACCCAGGCATCCCGAGAAACATTCAATTTTAATAAAGGAGTAATGTTCGCCACTTTTACATATGAACTTCTATAACCAATCATCCACAAGCACACCAGGAAGAGTGATAGAAATGAGAATTTGGCATTTTTTAAAAAATAGCAAGATGTGAACGCAGCAGGTAGCAGTTGGCAGTTAAGTGGTATTAACTAAGGAAAAGGAACAGCAATTTCTGCAGGCATTCTGAGCCTCCTCTCCTCCTCTCCCCGGGTTACAGTGATTTTCTCTCTCCTCCTTCAAAAGCCTCCTCTTCCATCCACCCAATCTCTTCTTATTTGGAGAATCTCTGACAAAGAAGGGGACCGGCCAGTGGTTAGAGTGCTCTTCAGGACACCCCCACCCCTCACATCCTGACTTGCCATGCACATTTCTGACTTGCTAGGAAGGACGAACACGGAAAAGGGAAAGAAAGAGAGGAAAGTCCACTTGGAAAGTCCCTGGATGCATTACTGTCTCTTAGAACAGCTTCTTTCTCTTTATTTCCCCAAGCAGTCTGTGTGTGTGTGT
Source organism: Felis catus (assembly GCF_018350175.1). Classification (NCBI taxonomy): domain Eukaryota; kingdom Metazoa; phylum Chordata; class Mammalia; order Carnivora; family Felidae; genus Felis; species Felis catus. The sequence continues at coordinate 141,866,447 of NC_058375.1, forward strand.
GTGTGTGTGTGTGTGTGTGTGTGTGTGTGTGTGTCTTTGTGTCTCTGTCTCTGTGTGTGTCTCTTTGTGTGTGTCTGTGTCTGTGTGTCTATGTGTGTGTCTCTTGTGTGTTTCTGTGTCTCTGTATGTGTGTATATATGAGAGACAGACACAGAGAAAAAGAGAACAAGCGGAAGAGAAGAAGGGGAGGCCAAGGAAGAGGGAAAAGGAAGAAGGAGGGAGAGTAGGACAGCAGGACTGTGGGAACAAGGGAGGAAGAAGGAATTTGAAGTTATTCAGTTGCCATTAATTTGCAATCTTGCTGCCATCTCCTCCCTGCTGTTTTGGTGGGGGGGGGGGGGGGGCGGGATGTAAGGATAATGACAACTTAAAGAGAAGACCTTTTAAAGTATGGATTCACGTTTTACTCTAATCTGTAAATAAAATCTTCAGGGGCTAGTTGTTGTGGACCCTAACTAATTTTCCAAAATTAAGAATGTTATCTGGATTGTGATACTTCAGTGTAATACTTGATGATAACTTCTTTGAAAAATGTGCCATAAAGCATCAAGGAAATTAGCATCACTGGGTGTGGGTTGTGTACCTCATACTGGAAGTCATTCTTATATGTTAGCGCACTCCCAGGAATCCTGCAAAGAGCATATTTACCCACATTTTACAGACAAGTGGACTGAAGTTCGGTGAGATAAAGCAACATGTTCAGGGTCACAAAGCTAATTTATCTGACTTTAAATCTCTTTTCTTCCCAGTACCATACTATCTCTCTCACAAATTATCATTATTATGTTTGTTATGCTTCTCAGGTTGAAGGTGCTATCTTCCAAGCCACACCTATGAATTTGATGGAATAGCAATTATGTTTGTGGCAGAACTTTTGCAGAACAGGGTTGTTTTCAAACAAACCTTAACATGTGTCAATGATATGTTGTGAATTCATTTTTGATTCAGAAAATGTTGTTATCATAAGGATGAACTCTTGTAAAGAAAGTCTAAGAGAAATAAATTGGGTTTTTTTAGTTAGTATGTTTGTTTGTTTGTTTGTTTGTTTGTTTGTTTAGAGAGTGTGGCTTGAGCAGGGGAGAGAAAGAATCCCAAGCAGGCTCTGCAGTTTCAGCACAGAGTGCCATGTGGGGCTTGAACTCACAGACCCCATGAGATCATGACCTGAGTCAAAATCAAGAGTCAGACGCTTAACTGACTGAGCCACCCAGGTGCCCTGAGAGAAAGTAATTCTACCTGGGTAGGATAAAGGAAAGTTTCATGATGAGAGAGGGAGCAAAATTTTGAATAATAAATAGGTTTTTTTCTGGTGGAGGGAAGGGAAACATAGATGTATGTGGTATGTTTAGATATGGCAAATATCAGGGCACCTGGGCGGCTCAGTCGGTTAAGCATATGACTTAGGCCCACGTCATGATCTCACAGTTTGTAGGTTCAAGCCCCACATTGGGCTCTGCGCTGACAGCTCAGAGCCTGGAGCCTGCTTTGGATTCTATGCCTCCCTCTCTCTCTGCCCCTCTATCACTCATGCTCTGTCTCTCTCTCTCTCTCAAAAATAAATAACAAACATTGAAAAAAAAAGATGGCAAATATCAACACCCAGTGAAAAACGGCAAAGGTTGTGTGAAAAGCAATATGCAGGTCTCTAGCACTGAAACTCTGAGTGGGTCCAAGGAATGAAACATACTGAAACATATATCATTGTGATACTTGAAATCCCTTGTATGATCATAAGAGAATTCATGAGTGCTGACATTTCTGATCTTTATTTCCATCTCCCCAAGCCAAAAAGGGATAAAAGGCCCAAGAACTGGGATATCCTAATCTGAAGAATTCCACATTCTTACAGGTAGCCCAGATTATAAATCTTGGGCATGCTTCCACAGCCAGGAGGAGCACTGGAAAGAAGCATGTCTGCAACATTGTGTCCTTGACCTTGTGGTAACCTCAGCCAAGTCTCTGTCAACCTTCTTGTCAATCCTTAAAACTTGACCAGCTTTTAGTGGTTCAGCCTAGCATAAACAAAGAAGTTCCAGAACTAGAAATACAAATGATCAATAATCATGCCTCAACGTTTCTCATACTTTTCATTTCTGAGCTTTTCCATTGGGTTCTGAGATAATTTCTCTTTTCAACTTTCCAGCTTGTATTCAGTCTTTAATTGTGTCAATTCTGCTATTCAGCTCATCTATTGAGTTTTCATTTCAATGATCATACTTATTACCGTCATCATTCACTGGTTCTCTTACATAATATTTTGTTCTTGTTTGATGGTTACAATCCACTCTTATCTCTATAAATTCAGCTTCCTCAGATGTTAGTTCTGTTAGTTGAGTTCAGTGTTTCTATTTCACGGTTGTGATGTTTACCTTAATGGTAAAATGGTTTGTAGTTCATCTGTGTCTTTGAGATCCCATGTGTGTCTGTCTGAGAATTCTGCCTCTGTTAAACAACTCTGTACTAGTTATTGCTGGGAAGGGGTACAATCCAATGCCTACTGAGATGTTACATAGCTTATCTTCTGTAAATACCAGTTCCTCTTTCCTCCTGAGGGTAAAAAGTCACCCAGGGTGCAGCCCTGCCTCTGGCCCAAGTGCCCACCCTCACTGCTCTAGCTAGGCAGGAACAGTTCTGCTGTCTTCCTCCAGCTAGGACAGAGTTGACTTAGTTGAGAATTCTGGATGCTTCCCCAATCACACTAATGATTGCTGGAGGGATCTTTTCTATTTGTTACAGCCATTGCTATGCATTCAGAGCAATCCTGGAACTAATCCCACCTTTAATAGAAATACTTTCCTGCTAATGCATTTTCCTCTACTTAGCTAACCACATCTGTTTCTCTTCAGAATTTTTCAAAATTTCTGCTTGATGATAGCATTTTTCCCTGGTTTTAGTCCTTCTATGAATATACTGGTTTTTAATTTTTTCTTTTGTAGCAGCTGTGGAATTTCTATATAAGAGAGATTTAAGGGCTACAATCTGTCTCTATGGATGAGGACTTTCAAACTTAATGGTATGCATTAGATACCCATGTGCTTTTGAAGCATGGGTAAACAATTATTTTATTTTATTTTATCTCATTTTATTTTATTTTATTTTATTTTATTTTATTTTAAATATTTATTTTGGGAGGGAGAGAGACAGAGAATAAGAAGGGGAGGGGCAGAGAGAGAGGGAGAGAGAATCCCAAGCAGGCTCCACACCATCAGCGCAGAGCCCGACATGGGGCTCGATCTCACAAACCATGAGATCGTGACCTGAGCCGAAATGAAGTGTCAGACACTTAACTGACTGAGTCACCCAAGTGTCCCATCAATTATTTGTAAAATATGTATCTGGGGTACCTGGGTGGCTTAGTCGGTTAAGCACCTGGCTCTTGATTTTGGATCAGGTCATGATCTCACATTTCATGAGATTGAGCCCCACATTAGACTCTGTGCTGATGTCACAGAGCCTACTTGGGATTCTCTCTCCCTCTCTCTCTCTCTGCCCCTCCTCCGCTCATGCTCTCTCTCTCAAATAAGTATTATAGAGGCACCTGGGTGGCTCAGGGGTTTAAGCATCTGACTTCAGCTTAGGTCATGGTCTCACAGCTTGTGGGTTTGAGCCCCATGTCAGGCTGCGTGCTGACAGCTCAGAGCCTGGAGCCTGCTTCAGATTCTGTGTCTCCCTCTCTCTGTCTACTTGTCCCCCACTCATGTTCTGTCTTTCTCTGTCTCTCAAAAATAAACATTAAAAATTTTAAATAAATAAATAAACATTAAAAAAATAAAAAATAAACATTATAAACAAAAATATGTATACGTTTCTGTGTGTGTGTATTTAATTTATTTATTCTCCAAATAACACCTAATGTCAAGATACACCAAATATATGGTAATACACACACACATGCTCACACACGCACACACAAACATACACACACACTTTGCCATTAGATTAAAAGGTCCCTTTCTTTAAAACAGATTGTTGTCCTTAAATCTCTCAAATAAATGCACTTGACTGGTCTGGGGAGTCATAGAAGTTTATGAACAAGGGGTCTCCTGAAAAGAGTCTTGCAGGCTGAAGTAATTAAAGAAAGAAACATGTTGTAGACAGTTTCTTGGTCCTTAAGAACTGTCCTCTACTTCCAGAATAATGCTCAAACTCTTTAGGTTTGCAAAGACTTGTCTTGTGCTCCCCTCTGGCCCTTCTTGACCACTTCCCCATCCTCCTGAGCTCCCTTCCCCGGCTATGCTAAAGAACTTGCTGTTCTCCAGAGGACTCAGCTGTTCCATTTTCTGAACTTCCATGTGTATGCTTCTCTTTGCTTGGAACATTCTGGCCCTACCAACATTCTCTCATCCAAATACTAACAGTATTTAAAGATAATTCTTCGTTTAAAAAATCCAACTGGTAGTGAGCTTGTTGTGATGAGTTACCATGTTTCAGCCCCATTATAGGCAATGTTATCTTCCTTTTCAAGCATGATATATGTGCCAGCCTCCACCTGATCCTAAGGCCATCAATGTCTCAGAGTATTGGCTATGCAGTGACAACGTATTACACAGGTATAAAGAAAGGAAAAAAGAAATTTCCCACACATTGACTTTATTAATGATGTGTGAACAAGAATCAACAGACTTGGGTCTTAGTCCGGATTCTGATAAATATGACCTTGATAAGCCAAGACAGTTTAATGTCCCTGGGCCTATGTTTCTGCATTGAGGATGTACCCTCTAACATCTAAGGATGTTAGAAAGAGGTTCCCCGAGCTCTCTGCCAGGTTTCAAACTAGATAATAGATCTAATAAATTTTGGGTTTTTTTTAACATTTCTATATTAATTTAATTTTAATTACTCACTGACTACGTTACCATATAAGTACTCGAATAATACTAATTTAAAAAAATGTCCCTTTTGAATCTTGGAGTTCTTCCTTCTCATCCTTTGCACTGCTTCCCAGTATTCCATGATACAGGCACCCCACTAGTTACTTAAACATTTCTTTGTCTATTGACATCATGATTGCTTCTAATTGGTCTTCTTACACACAATGTTAGAGGGAACATCCTGGTAAGATGCTGTATATTTTTAAAGATATCTCTGTTTTACTTACAGCAAAAAGTCTGTGCTCTGGACTTTGTCCCCACCACAAATTGGCTAAGAATTAAAACAAAGGTCTCCAGTGTATGCAGATAAAAGTCCCCTTGAGATGGGACCTAGAGAGTAGTGACAAAATGTTTTCACTTGAATGTCATAAGAAATCTGACAGCCACAACCTAAAGGCAAATGAGCATCACTGTGGGCAGTGGTCCCTCAGAAAAGGATGTCAGGATTGGTAGGGGGCTGACTCCCTTGAGGTCTGGGGCTATGGTGAAGCACTAAATGGGGCTTAGAGAGGGGAGTAAATCCTTGCAAGAACCCAAGAACCTCAGAGCAAGGTGAGCTGCTCAGTTTGCTGGGTTACTGGAGCCACAGAGACCAGAGACAACAGACAATTCCTTATTTTGCTCCGTATATAGTACGGGTCCTGTGAAAGACACATGTGCAATCACTGGCAAGAATTAAAAGAAACCTGGAAGCTTCTCTCTCCTGCTAGTATGGAGGCTGCTGAGGGAGGTCTCAGTGACCACCCTGACCTGAAGACTTAACGGTAGTGACTGAGAGGCCCTGTACCAGTGGAGGGCAGCACCACTGAAGAAAATAGCAAAAAGGAAAAATAAGAAGACCAGCCCTATGGAAAGTGCCAAACAAGCCAAGGAAGACTGGTGAACTGACTTCAAATGTAACAGGAATTCTATATACTGAACACTACAGGATGCCAGCATGGCGCTAGGGCTTTCAGAGTCCACACATCCTATGGTTCTCACCAGTACTCTCAGAAGGTGGTATTACATATCCCAAAGACAAATGAAAATATAAAGACTCTAAGAGGTCCTTCCTTCTCTCTTGCTTCCTCCCTCCCTTCCTTCCTTTCTTCCACAAATATTTAAATATTTTTCAGGGCGCCTGGGTGGCGCAGTCGGTTAAGCGTCCGACTTCAGCCAGGTCACGATCTCGCGGTCCGGGAGTTCGAGCCCCGCGTCAGGCTCTGGGCTGATGGCTCGGAGCCTGGAGCCTGTTTCCGATTCTGTGTCTCCCTCTCTCTCTGCCCCTCCCCCATTCATGCTCTGGCTCTCTCTGTCCCAAAAATAAATAAAAACGTTGGAAAAAAAAATTTAAAAAAAAATATTTTTCAGAGTCTGTGACATACCAGCTACTATTCTTGGTACTGTAGATACAGAGGCAAACCAGGAGGTAAGGACCCTGCTTTCGTGGACCTATATTCTAGCAGAACATAATGAATAACAAAACAAATGACTGAAATTATAAATTAATACATAAACAAGAGAGAATATTAGATTGCAACAAATTTATTGCAGAGACTTAAACTAGGATAATATAGAGGGAAATTTTGGGGGTGACAAAAATGTTCTACATATTAATTGTGGTGGTTACACAGTTGTATGCATTTGTCAGAATTCATAGAGTAGTATACCTTATAAAAAGTGACTTTCCATATGTAAATTATACCTCAATAAACCTGACCATTAAAAAATAGGATCCTACCCCAAAATAGTGACAGGAGGCTACTTTAGATTGAGCAACAAAGGCCTCGTTATGAGTGTAGTAATTAAGTTCAGATTTGAATACAAGAAAGATGATGAATGGAAAGATCGTTCCAGAGAAAGGAAAGAGTAACTGAAAAATCCCTGTGGTGGGAATGAGCTTGAATTGGTCAAGTTACAGCAAAGTGGGGGAGGTTGCAGATGTGAACAAGAACCAGAGCAGGATGGGGTTAGAAACCAACATCAAGAGACTGATGTTATTTTCAGTGCCACAGAAATCGGTTTTTAAGCAGGGGAGTTACAAGTTCTGATTGATGTATGCTTTCAAAAGATCACTCAGGGTGCTTTGCAGAGAATGACTTGTAGGGAGCAAGAGCAGAAGGACGGAAATAGGACAGCAATAGTCCACGCAAAAGATTATGGGGTCATGGACTAGGGTGGAAGCATACAGATAGAAGAAAGCAGATGTAGGGGTGTCCGGGTGGCTCAGTCGGTTGAGTGTCAGACTCTTGATTCTGCTCAGGTTATGATCTCACAGTTTGTGAGATTGAGTCCCATCCTTGGGCTCTGACAGCACAGAGCTTGCTTGGGATTTTTCTTCCCCCCACCCCCCGCCCCTCTCCCCAGCTCTCTCTATCTCAAAATAAATAAGTAAACATAAAAAAGAATTTTTAAAAAAGGAGGCAGATCTAACACAATTTGATGGTAGTGTATTGGTTAGGATAACAAGTAAATTCTGATCTCTGTGCCTTAACACAGTAGAACTTTGGCTGGTGTTCTTCTCTCTATCTGGTCCCACAGAGAATGAGGCTCCTTCCACCTTTTGACTATACTTTCCTCTAGGGTCACAAAAGTTCCCATTTAGTCATCAGATGCAAATGAGTGACTACTTGTTGGAGATTTTTATGGCTCTATTCTGAAACTGATATACATCAAATTAACCCACACTCTATTAACTAGAACCTAGCCACATAGTGCACGCACCTAACTGCTGAAGGGGCAGAGAAATGTAGTCTATGATTGTGTCCAGATAGAAAAGGAACCTGGTTTGATAATCATCTAACAATCTCTGCCACCATTTTGTTTTGGAGGTAGAGACCACAGGGCATGGAAATGGACTGGACGAAATTGGTGAGAGAAAGATAGGACTTCTCTCACTAGTGGTGCTTCGTAACCGTGGGGAAAGAAGATCTGGGAGATACGCTCGATTTCTCTCCTTCCTTCAGCCCCATCTGTTGTACTAAAAGAAGGGATGGTGAGTGGAAGGAGACACAAAGATCTTGCCCACAGCAACTGAGCAGAACACAAAGGCAGAGAAGGAGGAAATTATTTCCTCCTACAAAAGTAAAGCTGTTTCTGATGATATAGAGCTTTTTTTTTTTTTAAAGAAGGATGTACTCACCTAATTATACCTAATACTTCATGAGCAGTCACCAGTCTTGGTGGCAGCAGGCAGCAGCTGCCCTTGTCAGTGTTATCAGAACTGAAGACGCTAAGACCAATTATCTTCCTGGTAGATTCTCCCTTCATCTTGTCAGAGGACACGGAAAGACAATGGGCGTAGTGTGCCTTTAACTAAACTCCTCTCAAAAACTTCCACATGAAGAATCAAGCCTGCTTGATGATTTTCCAAATAGGAAATTATGAACTCTTTGAGATCATGTTTTATCAATCTTCATATTCCCACCTAGTATACAGCATAATACTTAACATAAAGTATATCCTCTGTAAACATTTGTGAAGAATTAAATATTTATGTGGAGGTTAAGGTCAAGATTTGTCATATACAGCAAGGGCCCTGGAGAGTTATCCAAAAGCAACCATGTATGCCAGGCAACCTCAGCATAAATTTATGAACTATGGTTTGGCTTTGACTTTGATCACATTATGACTAATCTCATTTTCCTTGGAAAGATTATTAGTCCTATGTCCCATTTGCCTGGTAAGATACACAATAGTCAGTTTTCTTAGGTATTTATAAAACCTTAATATTCTGATCTAGTTATGATTTAGTAGGTATTCTTTAACAGTCTCTTTGTCTTGTCAATCAAATTAATGCCTTTGAATACGTGTATATGAGTCATAACTTTTTTCATTCATTTCACAAATAATACATATGTATTGGGAAAAAATGTATAAAAACAAAACAAAAAACAAAAAGAAGTTAGGAAGTACCCATAACTTCATCATGCAGATATTTGGCATTAGTATGTACATCTTTCTGGACTTTCCTTTCATATATATTTATAACATATCCCTCCTTTATCAAGATAGGATCACTCTGAACTTAATATTTTTGAACCTACTTGAAAAAATATTTAAAAAGCAAATTTTAAGTGAGCATATTTTAAAGTTGTTTTCAAATATGTGTGCTTGTTTCTTTGTTCCAGCTTTATAGACCACGGTCCTTTTTCCTGAAAGCTGGTGTAGTTAAGGCTTATTCTATGGGCCTCAATAGCAAAAATGAGTCAAAGCTTAACTGAAAGTTTTCAGGTCAACAGAAGAAGGGCAGCACAGCAGGGATTCACAACACAGGTAAAATTCAAACCAGGTGATCTCTAAGTTTCCAACACTGAGTTCTGTGATTGTTTCACTAAAAGTCAGGGGTGAGAAAGAGGTAGGGACAAGGAGGCAGAGCTTCAAGACTTACCAGAGGTGTAGGGAACAGTTTGATTGGAATAAATGCATATGGGGGAGTACCAGTAAATAACCTCAGAAAGCAGATCAGAGGCAGGTTTGGGGAACTGTGTTTTGTAAGGAGGTGGGATGGGGACAGAAGGAAGATATTAAGTACATTAATCATTACCTCCATCTCCTTGTTCTTTTCTTCTTCCTCTTTCTCCTTCTTGTCTTAACTTTTGCATCTGAATGTGCTTAGGCCCCCAACCTTCTGAAGTCATCCTTTGCTTTAATACCCATATGAGATCACTTCTTCCTATAAATCAGGAAAGATCAAGTTATGCTAACAGTAATGAACAACCTCAAAATCTCAATGACTTAAAACAATAACAGTTTATATTTTGTTCATGCTACATAACATCAGGAATCAATCAGGAATCCAGGTGATAGAGCAGCCACCATCTCAAATATTTTTCTCCGTGCCAGAGGGAAAGAGTTCTGGAGTGTCAGCAATCAAATGCTTGACTCTGAGATAACAAATAATTTCTGCTCACATCTTATTGGCCAGAAACAATCACATGATCCCACCAAACACCAGAAAACCATAGAATTTAATGCTACATGCTGCCAGAAGGTGGAGAAACAGAAATACTTAGTGGGCATTACTAATGACTATCACACCATGTACCTATAGGAAATCCAACGTCAGTTTCAGTGTCACATTCACTTCCTAAAAGCTTTTTGATATAAAACAATTAAATCTTTCACTTTTCTATATATTTCCCATTGTTCTACATTGGCCCCAACCTGCTCACTGGCCCTGTAAAAGTTGGCAGCATTCCACCTGAAGATTTGAAAGCATTTATTGAATGAATGAATAGAATGTCACGTATTTTATTTCTTTAACTTTGTTCTGTGGCATGCATCAGAATTTCTCTCCAATTGTTTTAAATCAGGCTGAAGGGAATGATCTCAATTTCCATTATTGCCTTTATTTCCATACAAGTCCATATGGAGATCTTAGGGTGGATGACGCATTCCTGTAATATAATTTCGTGGTCTTACTGGAAGTGTTCTTAAAGATGTCTTCTATTGACATATTTTGTAATTCACTGAACTCCACCCTTTTCTTTTCCTCTTGCTTTTTCCTTCTCTTTCCAAGATTGCAAAATATAATCAATAAGTGATATAATTTATGTTTTAGTTTTCATACTGTGGCCAAAGAATAGAATTTTCCTACAATCCCTTGCTATTCAAATCCAGTCTTTTTAAAGTATAATCAGATATGTATGTGATGTCTTAGAATTTGTTTTTCTTCCCTCCTTTCCTTTTCTCACCTCTCTACATATCCACCTGACATTTCTCCATACTTTTTCCTCTCGGCCGAGACTGAGTATATCAAAAAAATTTTAATACGCCTCTTCTCATCCTCCAACAGATATTTGAAATTCTACTTTAGAGTCTTTTTTTTTTTTAATTTGTGTAATAGTGACATCACTAAACTACTGTGCTGACCTAGGCGATCTCAAGCTTGATTAGTGCAGTCTTAGCCCAAATCAGGTGTGGAGTTCTCTCCACCATGTTTTTAGGGTATCTAGTAGCTGCTTAGGTATATGGGTACTGGAACATTTTGGAAAAGCAACCAAAACAGGGGCTGCCTCTACAAAAAAAAAAAAAGTGTTGCTGGATTTTCTGCCAGTAACTGACAGGCTCAAAAGGAGACACTGCACACCTTGATGGACCGATGAAGAGATTGGGGGCAGAGAGGTGTGGCATGGCATTCATCTAAGGAGGTAGAGCAATTTGACTGGTAGTCTTTGGACCTCTTTAAAGGAACTTTTCTAAGTGTATCTTCTCTCAGCTCCCCAGAAACATCCTGGATAGTATGCACTAAGGGTTGGGCAGGGGATGACTCGTTACCTTAGGCACCAAGGTAAGTTCATAGGCTATACTCCCTTTGCTACTCTTCATCTCCCAGTTGTCTTCCCCTTGATTCCCACCCAATCAAGTTGTGAGAGAGGAAAAGAAATCCTCTACCCTGGATTGGGTTAATCCCTCAAAGCAATCATTAAATTTTTATGTTAAAATGAAGTGTACATTCACACCTTTCCATACTTGGAGCTTCACTAAAATGCAAATAAACAAAGATGAGTATCTGTTGTTAGTTACTTGACCTAAGTAAAGATTCACTTCCAACCCTTTCCTGAGAGTAATGTTTGATAAATGGGAGCCAGAAGAAATTGGGTATTTCGAAGAAATGCAGAAAGGGCACAGCCAAAGAAATATGACCAAAGAATGGGGAAGGCTGTGATGGTTTTGCTGTACCCTTGAACAAGTTAAGTTATATTTACTTCCTAAACCACAAACTTAAAATACTCATATAATTCTACTTTCCAGAGCAATATCATGGTTTGCTCCTTCCAACTAGTTATTCATCCTGTTCTCTCTGCCCATGACTGTGGTCTTCACAGTTACACCCACCTGGTCTAGACTATATCCTCTTTTGCACCAAACTGAAACTCTCTAACCCTGACAGTGAGCTGTGACACAATTTCGTCATTTCTCATTTGCTGCAGGCCCAGAATAGAGATTTTGAACCCTAATAACTTTGTGCATAACTCAGTGAGCATCCAGTAAATTCTGTACCCTCAGCCTACATCTCCACAACTGCTCTTTCGAGGAGAGATGAGATGAAAGTATGCCTTCAGTGTTCGTTGCAAAGATGCCTAAGGGAGTCTAGGCTCACTTCAGACCAGGCGCGTCTAGAAAATTGGCATTTTCTAAGGATTCCAGTATCACTGGAGGGCCTAAGAAAGCATGAGAAAAATGAATATGAAAGCAAAGGGAAAGCAACGTGGCAGCAAGAGTAGAAACACTAAATAGCAAAGAATGACGTATAAGAAAGAGAGGCAAATGCTGCCCCAAAATGGCTCTCAATCAATAGGAAATGCTCCTAGTATCAGAGCAGTGGGGATATTACTAGACCCGTGGACTCTACACAAAAGGAGTGGAAAGCTTGGATTATTTTAAGGCATGGTGACTCTGCTACTAATAATTATTACCTATCATTTTGATCATCTTCACAGAGTGGTTTGGGGCAGCTAGGGCCGTATTTTTATTAATTTTGACTCTCTACCCACCCACCTTCCTCCCACAACTGCAAGGCATTGTGGCCTCGGGAAATTTGTGTTATAATAAGATGCCCCAAAGCTGCTGGAATGTCCTAAAGCTCTGAAACAGAACTACTTTTCCGGAAGTTGATGTCTTTACCTGCTGACCACAATAAGCCAGGGACGGTAACAGATCCACCCCAAGCCAAACACAAAGGGTAAAGAAATCCTACATCACTGGAGATAGTTTAGGGTTCACCAAACTATGCCCACCTTTGTTTTAAATTTTCTATACAAGCTTGGCAATGTTTAGAGAAGATTAGAGTAAACTTACTATCGTCAAGTTCAAGGTTAGTGTTTAAGCCCAAACCCCACACTCCATAATTGACTTATTGCAATTAAGACATTCAAGGTTTCTCTTAAAATTCCTACTGGAGTTTTTTGGTTTTGTTTTCATCACTGCTGAATCTGCAACAAGTTACACAAACTTCCTAATAGAAAAGCATCTGTGACAGGCAGAAAAAATGAACCGCTTTCTGAGTAAATGAATTTTAAAATGTAGATCATCATTCTATATCCTTAGTTTTGGTTGCCAATGCAAATGAGTCAGAGGATTTGCTCCAGACACTGAGTTAATTGTGTAACTCTACAGCAAAAAACGCCATTGGAGAGTACTTGCTGACCTCACAGCTGAAAAAAACCATTTAAAAGATGTGGAAACCAGATGTTTCAGTCACATTTCAGCCTCTGCTCTGAGAACTCATCCTGAGCAGCCCCAAACAGGCTATAACTTCTCTACAACTGAGATATGATCATCTTAATTTACTTATTTGTCTTGCTGTGGGAAGAGGCTCACGGATGGGGATTCAAGAACGGAATTTTTCATAACTCCATATGGCTTGGTAAGAAACTTCACTCATGAGCTTCTTATTGGGGATGTTACTTTGAATTCATGCAGAAGTGAATCAAAGCAGTAAATTTTTTTGTTCTGTTCAAGGCTGATGTTTTCAAAGAAAATGCTGAGGAAAAACAGCTATTGGAATGCATATGCCTCTTTTTAAAAAAAAAGTGTTCTTGTCTTCTAAATTAAAAATAGTTTTCTTTTTACAAAGTGAGCTATTCAGTAGAAAAATAGAGGGTAATATTTATATTCCATATGAAAATATATTTTAACATTTTCAAAGCAGATGTGACGGTAATAGTAGGGAAAGTTTAGCAAAATAAAAACACCATGTTTTTTTTTTCGATGCATTTGCATTCAGATTTCACAACAGGTAATCAAAACAGAAACATAACAGGTAAACTGGAATATACAATAATTTTATAAGCTTTTGCCCAGGTACTCTGACCTGTAAGGTATATCTTGCTATTTCCAAACTTTTGTTGACTAGTTGGAGGCAAAGCCAGCTTGCAATAAAAAAAAAAAAAAAGAAAAAGCTTGTATTTCTGAATGTAGTCTCACCACTCTGATTTCTTTTGTTTGAACTATCCATATAAATACTTTTCTACCCCTTTTGTCAGACAAGGAAAGTTTCTTTTGTTGTTTTGTTTTGTTAAATGTAAGGAAAGGTATGGGCCTAACTGTGCAAAAAAAAGGCCAGATAGAGAAAACTCAAAATACCCTGTATAGTACTCTAAACAATGCTTTCTCGTGACACAAATTAATATGGCTTTATGTTCATTACTGTATTTCATAGTGAAAAAATTCTGAATTACTTGAGAAGAAAATTGACAAATTCTTGTATAAAATAGAGAGATAAAGAGAAAGCAAATTAACCTAGATCTTGTCTTTTGGCTTGCTAAGCAGCACATGGACATGGAATATTTTCCCTTTCAGCATGTTTCTCTTTGGTAATAACTGTAGCCATGCGGATTTCATTAAAAAGCTCAATTTGCAATGCACAGCCTTGCCCCTTCTTTCTTCAGCTTGAGCCAGTGAACTAGTTTAATGCTGAACAGTGCAATCCATTTGGCCAAGATGGTGTTTGGGACTTTCTCGAGGAGTGAACAAGTCTCTTTGTTTATTTTCCTTGCACATCATCAAACTTAGGAAATATACACACCTTTGTTAGAAATGGAAAAAACTGCCATAAAGCTAGTAAGAATTAAATCCATATGCAAAAATCTTGAAATGCTGTCAAATTCTCTAATGATCCAGTAATTTGGAGCTGTTGTTTTTTTAAGTGATGCTGTATATTACAAAAATGTGAACCTAGACAATAGAAGTTCTGTCCTAGAGGTAGAGAGGAGCACACCCAAATGTTAATAGTATGCTGCAAATCTGAGGCTCGGGGTAATTGCAAATTGCTTCAATCTGGGACAAATTATTGACCAGTCAGCCTAACACAAATTGTTTACAGTTGGTTAGGTCAATATGGTATTAGAAACTATTTAGAGAGGGAAGAGAGTTGGGTAGGAAGGCAGGAATCTGCTAGCAACTAACACGAACAAGGCATTTTAAACTCTTGGTCTCAGTTCCACGCTAGTAACACGAGAAGATCAAAGTAGGGGATCCCTAAGATTCATTTGTAACTCTGATACCTTCCAGTTCCTTAAATAGTAATTAATATGCCTTAAATAGTAATTTTTAATAGTAAGGATAAGACACATCACCTAGTTTACATAGATTATGAAAATCAAAATTGCACAAATAAGCAATGCTTTTCAGCCACTGTATTGAATGCGAAAAAGAAGAAGGACAGGTAACATTATCATGAACTCCTACTAGGATCCAGAGGTTATGTTTGTGGGTTTTAATGGTCTGTTTATTCCAAAAATAGCTATCATTATTCCCATTTGATAGATGGGGAAACTGAGGCTTGGGCAGTAATACACCATGTGTCCACTGAAGAACCAACAGGAGAAACCAGAGCCAACATGCTACTGTCGCCCCTTTGTAACCAAACAAAAAAAATGTATTGGTTAAATAGATATACAGTTTAAATGAAAGACTATGGATGATAAAAATTAATAAATTATTATTTCTTCTGAAAAGTAAAACTGTTAAAATTAGGACTCGGGATGCCTGGGTGGCTCAGTTGGTTGAGCATCTGATTTAGCTCAAGTCATGATCTCATGGTTTGTGATTTCGAGCCCCTTGTCATTAGGCTCACTGCCCTCAACATAGAGCCTTCTTCAGGTCCTCTGTCCCCCTCTCTTTGTGCCCCTCCCCTGCTAGTGCGCCCACATTCTCTCTCTCAAAAATGAATAAACATATATTAAAATAAATAAAAATAATAAAATTAGGACGCATTGTACAAAGGACCCTCTTAGTAGTTTAAAATGCTGAATTGAGGAATACTTTCCAATAAATGTCTGCTTAAAATTGTCAAATATCACAACAAGAGTTCTCAACCTGTTCATAAGGCAAAATAACAGAAGTTTGTTTCTCTTTCAGGAAACATGTATGATATTAATATTATTTAATGAATTGAAAATGATAGCATATTCAAGTTACTATCTTATTATTAGATGAGTTCCAGTCCCAAAAATTTAGGAAATATTACTGGGAGGAAAACTTAAAATTATTTTTCAAACACCTCTGTCCATTAACTTTTTTTCCTACACACATCATCTTTTGATTAGGGAGTAAAATACCAAGGAAATCTTAGTTTGAGAAACATTTGCAGGCATTAAAATAATTCATACTAATAAAGATCTCATAGTCTATATTCTCAGGGAATAGATACAATTTTGACATTTTTGATAATCTCTGTTAGGATACAAAAGTAAGTTCAAAATGTCCCCCTTCTCTACTAAAAGCCCTAGTACTTTTGTACCTCAAAATAAAGGTGCTTCCATTGCCCACTAGTGTCCAAGTTGCTTGGGAACAGGACTTGATCCATTTAGCAAAATTCACAGTATATTCTTAAAATGACCAAACTGGAAACTAGAGAAAGTTTAGTTTATGAGGCTTTACCATATGAAGGACAGACACTTGGGCAGCAGGTGGCTTTCAAACAGGAAGATAACTTTGATATTTCTTGTGTTCACTACCCTAAGAGCATCGAATTGACTAAGTGATGGGACTTTACCACATAATATGTAAGAGCAGGATTCCCCTGCAGTCCAGGGGAAAGAGGGCAAGTGCCAAGCCGCTATTCCTATTAAAGTATGGGAGTGTCAGCTTCAGCTTGGGGAAGAGAGTAATCAATGACATTTCTAACACTACTGGATTTGAGTCTTGCTGCACGCTGAGGAACATGTGTTTTCATTAGAAATGATCCTTTGTTTTTTAAAGTGTATTTATTTATTTTTGAGAGAGGGAGAAAGCATGCATGGGGGAGGGGCAGAGAGAGAGAGGGAGAGAGAGAATCCCAAACAGGCTCCCACTGTCAGTGCAGAGCCTGGTGCTGGGCTCAGTCTCACAAACGGTGAGATCATGACCTGAGCCTAAATCAAGAATCGGATGCTTAACGGATTGAGCCACACAGTGTCCCCATTGGAAATGATCTTAATGGTGGCTGATTGTACAGGTCAGGGTACAAAGACTTAACCATAATCTGATAGTCTACACAGAACTACTAGAGATAATGTTATGACTATTGTCCTGGAAATATTTTCACATTGTTTCTATGGCAAAATGCACTCCAAACTCAAAACAATTTAAACAGTGATCTACTGGAAGACAATTCATTTATGACTTACTCCCTAAAATATGTTGGGAACAACATGTGAACTAAAAAAGACAAACCAGATAAAAGAATGTACCAACTGGTTGTTTGGTGTACCCAGTTTTTTCTCTGCTGTGTTTGAATATTTTTTTTCCTTAATGCAATATTTATTTGCTTTGGATTCCTTCAAACCTTTCCTCAGTTTTTGATTTGTTTACTAAAGTCTCAATTATATTGCATTAGTCATTTCCCTCACATAGATATTTTGGATTATTCTCCTCCATCATTGTGAACCTACATAATGGATCAATTTTCTTTTCTTTCTTTCTTTCCTTTTTTTTTTTTTTTTTTGCTTTTACCTCCTTTCCCCCTTATGGTTTACCTTTCTGATTTTTTATTTGATTTAATTTTTTTAACGTTTTATTTATTTTTGAGACAGGGAGAGACAGAACATGAACAGGGGAGGGTCAGAGAGAGGGAGACACAGAATCTGAAATAGGCTCCAGGCTCTGAGCGGTCAGCACAGAGACCGACGCAGGGCTGGAACCCACGGACCACGAGATCATGACCTGAGCTGAAGTCGGCCGCTCAACCGACTGAGCCACCCAGGCGCCCCTGATTTTTTATTTGATTTAAAACAAAGCCCGAAAAAGTCAAAACTTTGTCACCTTTTGCTAGTATGGAAATACAATGTTGTATTACAGCTTTCTTTCAGGCTATCAGTTCAGAAACATAATTTAGCCTCAAGGTTCTGTCTCTGTCCTCGAATTTCCCTAAAATTCCCCTCAAATTTTCTTTTTTCCCCAAAGCTTTCTAACAATGAAAACTTAGCCACCCAAGGCCACTGACCCAGGAAACTCTTTGGCAGGAACAATAGCTGATGTAATCTTCTAGATGAGACCACAAAATTTCCTTTGTTCCGCAAGAATGGATCATAGCGTATTCATGGCCTTTTGTGAATTCACAGAACAAGCAGCAGGTGTGTACCACAGAGAAGCGAGGTCTGGCAAATACAAGCTCACCTACGCAGAAGCCAAGGCAGTGTGTGAATATGAAGGTGGCCGTCTCGCCACCTACAAGCAACTAGAGGCAGCCAGAAAAATTGGTAACTGATTTGACAATGATTTTTCTTCTTTTTCACCTTTGGGGGGAGGGGGGGCATCCCACTTTTCTGGAATCCCTTCATAAGATTTCTCTCACCAGTACTTCCAATACTTTCTCTAAGCCCCTGTGACATCTCTGCTCTCTGGCTTCTCCCACCTTCTCTCCCTAGAGCCACTGAAAAGTTCTTAGTACTAGCAGCTTATTTGGGGGTCACAAGCCATTATGAGCTAATATAATAAAAGTCAAAGGAAAACAAACATATCATTATGTCAACATCATTTCTATTCCTCATTAATTTTAATGCCACTTCTATTTATTTTTAATACTATCTTTTCTTAAAGTCCAAGTACGGGTTCCTCAGCTATTTAATGTTACTGTGTTGAGTTTTACAAAGAAATTTGCTTGGTAGAAGAAATATTGAATTTGGTGGCTTTTTTTTTTTTCAAAATTTTTAAAGTTAAGTGGGAGAATACATTTGTACTTTAGGATCAAAAGGAAGATAAAGAGGTTATAATATAACAGGAAAAAGAAACTGAGAAGATGATGTCAGGAAACCTGGTGTAAACCCAGTGACTAATGCTAGTTGCTTCTTAAAAAAAAAAAAATGCACCTTGATAATTTCTCCTGGACTTATAGGAAAATCCAGAAGGCCACCCCCATTCAGAGCTTACTTCTCCGTTGAAGAAACTCCTTTGCTGGAAGAAAAATACCTGGCAAAGCTTACGTTATTATTACATATTACTCAGGATAAAAATAAAGGTGTTGTCTCAAGTCCCCAAAGTCTCGCCACCAGATTGTTCAGTCTAGACCCATAAGGCTATGTGTGAAGCAGTAACTGAAAGATGGATACAGAGGCCAGGGCCTTTACTAATTGCCCTGGTCTTCTAATAAAACTGCTCTTGGCTGGCAGTGGCAAATATTTAAACAGCCTCCAAAGCTGGGCAACGAAAACAGGGCTGCGGCTTTGTTCGGAATTTATGAGCATTTTTATCCCTATTCAAATTTGTAAAAATATTAGCAAATGTTAATTGATCCTGAAATAGAAATTAATTATCATTTGAAAAAAAATTCTTTTCTAGGATTGATGGGTAATTTCAGAAATTACTTCATGCCCCTAGATAGGTCCTTCGTGAAAAGAAGCCAGCTCTGAACATGGATTGTTTTCATATCCATGGTATTATGATTTCCAGTCCATCTGCCTCTTTTTTCTTTAAAAAAAAAATTTTTTTTAAGCTTGTTTATTTTGAGAGAGAGACAAAGAGCAAGCAGGGAAGGGACAGAAAGAGAGGGAGAGGGAATCCCAAGCAGGCTCTGTGCAGTCAGCATGAAGCCCAATGTGGGGCTCAAACTCACAAACCGTGAGATCATGACCAAGAGTCGGATGCTTACGACTGAGCCACCCAGGTGCCCCTGCCTCTTTGTTTTCAAATAAGATGTCATTTTCTAGTACATGTCAGATGTTATATTTTATATGTATTCAAACTTTATTTTATTTTTTAAGAAAACAGTTAAGAAAGAAAAGAAACGAAAAGAAAAGAAAAGAAAGAAAAAGAAAAAGGAAGGAAGGAAACAATTTTTCTCCTTTTCCATAACTGGATTTGGGCAGTTGAGAAGTGGCTATTTTTATTAAGCTGACCTTCAGTCAGCTGAGGAACTTTACCCTTTAGGCCTATAACCTTTTCCTTCTCTTGCAGGATTTCATGTCTGTGCTGCTGGGTGGATGGCCAAGGGCAGAGTTGGATATCCCATTGTGAAACCCGGGCCCAACTGTGGATTTGGAAAAACTGGCATTATCGATTATGGAGTCCGTCTTAATAGGAGTGAAAGATGGGATGCCTATTGCTACAACCCACATGGTTTGTTAAAAATAATAATTTTATACTTCACAAAAACAGTTGACGCGTTAACAACAACAGAGATGTTAAAAAAAAAAAATGGCTCCTTCTCCCAGAGATAAATCAACCTAGAGATGATAATTGTTAATAATAACAACCATTCAGGGGCATCTGGGTGGCTCAGTCGGCTATGCGTTTGACTTCGGCTCAGGTCATGATCCACATTGGGTTGTCTGCTGTCAATGCAGAGTCTGCTTTGGATCCTCTGTCTCCCCTCTCTCTGCTCCTCCCCCACTTGCACTCTCTCTTTCTCAAAAATAAACATTGAAAAAAATAATAATAACAACAATTCACAGAATGATATGCCATGCCAGATACTGACTCAGGCTCCTTCCTCATCTACACTGTCACATAATGCAACAATTCTGCAAGAAGCTACTGTTATACCCATTTTAGAAATTAGGAAATTCAAAGTCTAATAACTTACGCCAATTCAGATATCTAATAATTAACAGGTAGCTTGTATCACGGATTCAGGCCTTTTCTATGCTACATCTTTTTCTATTCCCAATCACAAAGCCGTGGGGGGGGGGGGGGGGGTTGGGGAACGGGAGAGAAGCAGGTTATAAACTTGTCACGGTTAATTAGCTAACACAACAAAGTGATGCTACAAATGTTAACTGTTCAAAATTACCTCTTTGATAGAATGGGGAAAAAAGAGACAAAATAAACTTTCCCTAATTTCTTTTTTTAAAATTTTTTTAAATCCTTATCAATTTTTTTTTCAACGTTTATTTATTTTTGGGACAGAGAGAGACAGAGCATGAACAGGGGAGGGGCAGAGAGAGAGGGAGACACAGAATCGGAAACAGGCTCCAGGCTCCCAGCCATCAGCCCAGAGCCTGATGCGGGGCTCGAACTCCCGGACCGCGAGATCGTGACCCGGCTGAAGTTGGACGCTTAACCGACTGCGCCACCCAGGCGCCCCTATCAATTTTTGAGAGAGAAAGAGAGAGAGAGAGAGAGAGAGAGAGAGAGAGAGAGAGACAGAGAGACAGCACAATCAGGGAAGGGGCAGAGAGAGGGAGACACAGAATCTGAAGCAGGCTCCAGGCTCCGAGCTGTCAGCACAGAGCCTGACGTGGGGCTCAAACTCACAAACCGTGAGATCATGACCGGAGCTGAAGTCTGATGCGTAACTGACTGAGCCACCCAGGCACCCCTTCCCCTAATTTCTTTTTGTGCATAAATTCTTAAACTACCAAACTAAGCAACTCTTATTCTGTGATTTGTTTTCACAATTATATACTGGATATATTAGTTATTATTATACAGTATATTTTTATTCATATTTTTCCCATGGTTAACTGTAGCTAGGAAATTTTTAAAAAGAAAATTAATTCAACATAATTACTCTAAAGAGCTATTCTTTATTCATGTTCTTGGAGAAAAAAATAGATTGTTCTTTTTGGATATATTTTCCCCAGGACGATACTATGAAGAATTATAATGTGTTACCATCTGTCTCACATTTAGGGTCACAAACACCCTCAGGTGTTGCCTTATTTGGATCTACCTTATAAGAAAGTCCCTATAGTAAAGTTATAATAAGTTATAGTGAAGTTCTAGCATATTATTATAGAATCTATTATATAATAATATTAACCATTGGAAAATAGTTTCTCATGTTTGTAACTAATCTTTATCTTAAAATAATGTGTATTCTAAGTAGAAAAGAATTTTGCCTAGAGCCATCTATTTCCACTCGACAAAATATGAATAAACACAGTGCATTTATGTAGGACTACAATTTTCAAATCACTTTGACATACATTAAATCTATTTTATATTTAGTTCTATATTCAGACATTATTAATAGTCCATATACCTTCTTTTCCTTCCCTTTTCCTCTCTTTTTCTTCAATATATTCATACAAGCAACTTTCTGTTTACTCTTAAGAGTAACTTTTATTTCCAAGTATATTCCCTGATTCTTTCTTTGCTTGATAAACTTTAGGATCTCTGAGCATCTATTCAATCATTTCCATGTGTCAAGATCTAGGGGAGACAAAGAAGTGCCAATTGGAAGTTTCTTACAGTATTTCCTTGCCCTTTTATACAAACGCCACCTTAACTTACAAATTTTTATAAATTGCTTTTGTTTCTCATAGAGGCTGAATCCTTTTTACTCTGGGAATATTTGTACAGAATCCTGAGACACTTGTTCTTACTCAATTCTCAGCTTACTTTTGGACTCGGTGACAGGCTGAGTTTTTAGGATGTGGTGAGCCTGAAGGGGACTGGGGACCGCCTGAACTAGCACTGAGGGAAGAACAGTTCACTGAAAAATAATTGGAAGGAAAAAATCATAACCATATCATAAAAATAAAGCAATGATTATCAATTAATCAATAAAATGTAGAGCTGATAGATAGGCTGAATAGACAAATTGTTCAATGTTTGAATTGTTTCCTAATCTAATGGTAGGGACAATAAAGATAGGATGGTAGGGGACAGGGCAAGTCACTCCAAAAGCTGGCACTGTACATGCTTATGTACACATATGAGCTATGTATTATATAATATTTAATATTACAATAAGAACAGCTTACATTTTATGTAACACCCTTAAGTTACCTTCCATGTTACTATCCTAAGAATAATCCTGTGAAATAGGTAATAGGAGAGACATGATTATATTTACTTTACCAATGAAGAAACTGAAGTATCCAGTGGTCACAGAGCTCAGACTGGATCCCTGACCTTCTTTCTTTTGTCATTCCCCTGTCTTTCTAAGATTCTGTTGGGTCCTTGGGGAGATAAGCTTCCTTACCTTCTATGGTATTCAGGATTCTAACCCATTTTTTTTTTTTAAATAGTTGTTTTAAAGGATAACATTCTTGGAAAAAGTCTCTAACTGATATAATGAAAGATATCTTCAAACGCTCCTCACAGTCACCACCACCACCACCACTGGAAACATTTTTGAGTTTCCAGACTGTACTTTTTTTCAGGACACAAGACACTTATTTGATCTGAAATTAAAATTAACCAGGGCCTTTCCATACCTTTCCCTCAAGGTCACACTGTAAAATCACTGGCAGAGGTTGCTGGTCTGTTTGTTCTCATACAGGTTATAAGGATGACAGTAATCCAGAAAATGATAAATTACTTGAAAAAAACAAACATTAATATCTCCATCAAATCCTCAAATATTAGGATCAAGGTGTTAGTTTAAAGCCAGTAAAAGGAGTATAGAATTATTGTAAATTATTCTTTTTAACTGAATTACAGTGACCTCCAAGGTCCCTTGTGATCCTGAAATTCTATAATGATTTTCCAAACAGAATTTATTGGACTCATTATTCTAAATGTTCAAGAGTCTTGAAGACACAGTGTTGACACTATGGGACAAAATCCCAGCCATCTTGATTGGGCTGTTGGTAAAATTGGTATATGTATTCATCAAAATATATACACATGAGACCTGCACATTCTAAGCTCAAAAGATAAAAAGGAAAAAAAGTAAACAAGAGCACAACTAAATTGCTGTTTTTTCTTGCTGTTTTACTTTTTTAAAAAAATTCAGTCTATATTCATTTGAGAAAATTTAGCGATGAATAATGAAAAAATTCATTTATTCTCTAACTACAAGTATATGTATTTAATATTTCATTAAAAGCAATAAATAGGCACTAAGAAGTGCATATCTGTTTAAAATAGGGATAATATTTTTTCTAATGCTTTCTTTCTTTCTTTTTTTTTTTTTTTATCCACTTCAGCAAAAGAGTGTGGTGGTGTCTTTACAGATCCAAAGCGAATTTTTAAATCTCCAGGCTTCCCAAATGAGTATGATGATAACCAGATCTGCTACTGGCACATTAGACTCAAGTATGGTCAGCGTATTCACCTGAGCTTTTTGGACTTTGACCTTGAAGATGACCCAGCTTGCTTGGCTGACTATGTTGAAATATATGACAGTTACGATGATGTCCACGGCTTTGTGGGAAGGTATGTGTTTCCCCATATAAAAAGTTAAAAATACATCCAATATTTTGTTTGATGGTTCTTTAATTTTCTTTACCTGTCCCCATAGTTATTGATTTTCCAGTATTTTTTCTCCCCTGCAACACCATAGCCTTTAAAAATTGTGCTTTATTTTTTTAAGTTTATATATTTGAGAGAGAGACAGCGAAAGAGAGGGAACACACATGTGGGCTTGCAAGAGCAGTGGGAGGGGCAGAGACAGAGAGTGAGAGTGAGCGAGAGAATCCCAAGCAGGTTCCGCAGAACCAGATGAGGGGCTCGACTCATGAGCTGTGAGACCATGACCCGAGCAGAAATACAGAGTCAGACGCTCAACTAACTGAGCCACCCAGGCACCTCAACACCATATCTTTTTTTAGCAAAGATTTTTCTTAGCACGTTAAGCCAGTCAGCTGCTACATGTTCATATTTTTGAAATAGTGATAGCTGTCTTTTGATTACTGCTAAGTAATCAGCAGTAAGAATTAAACAGTCTATCTAAAGACCTCAAGATTTAATTAACAACAGAAGGAAGAAGACACATGCGAACTGAGAAAGTTTCAAGTATTCTAATTTCTATCAACCTCCTAAAAATAATGATAAATTCAGTAATTATTGTCTTTCTTCTGTGTACAAGCATTGTGTTAAGCATTATGAATGTAAGAATAGGCGAAGTACAGCCCCTAATCTCGTACAATTTACTTAGAAGTACAATGGAAATATACTTTAAAATAGCTTTCTTTGCCATAAGAAACATGTACTACTTTCCTCAGTATTTCTCCCGTGATTTTTCAAGGGAGACAATATTTGCTGGGACACAATATTTCTGTGTTCCCATCCTAAATCATCAATATAGTTTAAACTTTGAATGTCTCACAAAATATTACAAATCAAAAAGTATATAATTATATCTTTTATTTATATAGCCCCCACTTCATAATGCATATCTTGGACTATCCATTATCAATAGACTATCAGTGATCAATTTTCTATTATCCATGACAGTAATTTAATGAAAGAAAATGGTAGTGAGGACAATTAAAAATGACAGACTCAGTAGTTTGCTGTGATGTGAAATGTAACTGAAATACAAAGAAAAACCAAGCATTTCTTGCAGAAATGAACAACAATTTTTGGAGGGAAATTGTTTTTGTTTTGTTTTGTTTTGCTCTTTGGCTGACAGACCACTGCGATAGAAAAAATACAAATAGTTTTTAAAAAATAGGTTGAAGAAGATATGAAGCAGGGTTGGGGAAATTAAGAGCTAAGTATTTATTGAAAGAATGGACTTCCTACCTTGAGAATCAAGATGATATTTTTATTCTAAACCTAGTTTCAGAAATCAGTTACAGCCCTAGATACAATCACATACTATTTTTTAAAAGGTTTTCAATAGACTAATTTGTCATTTATCGTATTTATATTATGTGATAAATCCATCCCTTTTATATAATGTGCAAGGGAATTCCTTTCAAGTCATGATTCAGATAAAAATCAATCCCTCTTACAAGGTCCAACATAATTTTCCGCATTTAAATCAGTCTACACTAGAATTCAGAATATTAATACAATCAGCCATATATCTATTCCTCTTTAACTGTGAAGAAAGCTTTACGGGATTAATCTGAAACAAATTAAAAATTTTTCCAAATACATTCAAGTTGTCTACTACACAAATAACTCTGCAAGTACACAGAGTAGAAATGCCACATGTTCTTTTTTTAAGAATCTCAACAGGGGTGCCTGGGTGGCTCAGTCGGTTAAGTGTCTGACTTCAGCTCAGGTCGCGATCTCGCGGTCCGTGAGTTCGAGCCCCCCGTCGGGCTCTGGGCTGATGGCTCAGAGCCTGGAGCCTACTTCTGGTTCTGTGCCTCCCTCTCTCTCTGCCCCTCCCCCATTCATGCTCTGTCTCTGTCTCAAAAATAAATAAATGTTAAAAAAAATTTTTTTTAAAAATTAAAAAAAAGAATCTCAACCCTGTGAGGTTATTTCAAACAGCAAACTTTTTTTTAACTCTTCTCTCTTACAATTTCAAGTTAAAAAAACAACCCCAAAACAATAAAAAAATATATAAAATAATAGGAAAGTGAGCCATTACTTAGGAAAAATAAAGCACTCTAATTATGGGTCAGAGCCACTTGCAATAGCTGTGTAATATTCATTCGTGTGACTTCTCTTTTTTTTTAATTCCTTTTCAGATACTGTGGAGATGAGCTTCCAGAAGACATCATTAGTACAGGTAATGGCTCTAAATCGAGGTGTAAGACTATGGTTTGTTTTCCCATAGTGTCACAGAAAATTAAGAACTCAGTAGTTACTACTATTTTCTTTGTAAAGTTGAGAGAACAATTGGGACAGATGTAGCCTGCTAGCTTGTAAAATGCAGAGTTTGTCTCTTCTTAAAGCCTTATGCCACCTTACACTAAAAATGTGTAGACTCGTTATGTGGAGGAATGCAGTCTGAGATAGTCTTGAATCTGCAAATCCCTGAAAACTGCTGTAGGTTATGATTTCCATAAAATGAGGTAATACACCAAAATGTTTCATCAATAAAGGATTGAAAAGTATTCTCAAAAGCATTAAAGCTGTTAAAAATACCTTCTGTCAAAAAAAAAAAACACCTTCTGTCACTGAAAAAAATTTTGTGTCATACTAACTGCATTTTTATCTTAGTACAGCATTCCCCACAGTGTTGTAAAGAACACAGTTCTAGGAGATATTTTTAATAGGTGTTGCATGAGAAAAGAACTCTAAGGTCAAGTAAATTTGGGAAACATTGGGTTAAACCAATGTTAAACAAATCTCTTTAATGGAAGATGTCAGAGAGCTTTTAATATG
The DNA here is from genome assembly GCF_018350175.1 of Felis catus. NCBI lineage: Eukaryota > Metazoa > Chordata > Mammalia > Carnivora > Felidae > Felis > Felis catus. Next base: position 141,893,182 of record NC_058375.1, read on the forward strand.
CTAATTATGCAAAGTAAATGTCAAAAGGCGAGCTATGGTAGGCAATGTGTTCCAAATCTTTTTAACTCCTGCAAATTATTTGTGACTTTGTTCCAAGCAATATACCTCAAGTATAGTCATATATATTTAGTTCAATAAGCAATTCCACTGCCATTGACCCAAACTGCTATTTTCTGGCTGAAAACCTTTAGTTTCTTAGATATTTTTATTTTTTTCTTCTTATTTCCATCCCCAGCACTAGTAGTTGGCATTCTTACTTGTTCTATTTTTCCTCCAAGTTATAAAATTATCACAATGTTTCTGCAACTAAAAACAACAAAATACACTGAATTACAATTTCTAAGTAGTCCTTAAGCTCAGACACCACTAGCTCAATTACTCCCACACCCTAGCCTTGAGGTGCATGAAATTCTCATTTATGCGTCATTATTACAAAAGATGGAACTTCTTATTCAATTCTTGAATGATTAATACTTAAATGTTATTCATTCATTCTCTACGTTACAATTTCCCTGGTCAGGGCAAACTATTAAACTATTTGTTTGTCTCATTCTTGAGGTCATATTTTACGTTAACAGAAAGTTAAAAGAAGACATGAGCTGTAGGAGGTAGTTGGGAGAGGAGAATCCTAGTCTTAAAAAAGAAAAAAAAAAAAAAAACTAAACAGGGAGAGTCAAATGCCTGAAACTTGACATTTTTCTTGTTTTGTCTAAAACAGACTATACTTACTGCAAGTGTAAACAAATCAGTATTTTTCTAGCATAACTGCAAGAAACTGAAAACACACAATTTATGATTCAGAGAGAAACAAATGAACGCACAGAAGAGAACAGTGAAACAAAACAGCCAAAGATTTAGCAAAACAGCAAGAGCAGGAAATTGATACCAAATAACAGAAAAACATTTAAAATACATTTGAAGTATAATCCTATCAGTCAAGTATAATGCTGTTAACATTTGATCTAGTTTTCTGTATTAAAGAAAAAAATTTTTTTAATGTTCATTTATTTTTGAGACAGAGTTTGGGGGGGGGGGCAGAGAGAGAGGGAGACACAAAATGTGAAGCAGACTCTAGGTTCTGAGCTGTCCAGCACAGAGCCCAATGCAGGGTTCAAACTCACAAACCATAAGATCATGACCTGAACCGAAGTCAGAGGCTTAACTGACTGAACCACTCAGGTGCCCCTGACTTGGTTTTCTTCTTAAATATATCCTTGTTCACTCCAGAATATTAATATTAAAAAACAAAAACAGAAAATGAATGAACTAAGAACTAGCCGTAAACTATATCACTTTAATAAAAGGTATATAAAGTAAGAGTATACCCACTCTCCTCATCTGTCCCCACCCAAGAAAGACATTAGCCATTCTTCCAGGTGTTTTCCTGTATTAAATAAACATTATATACACACACACCATGGAAGTATTTCCAAGTCACCATATAATATGTAGATCATTCAAATTCATTTTAATAATTGCCTAGTATGTCACTGTATGGATGTGCCATACATAATTTGTCATGTACCAATATTCAACATCCTACAGATGGTTGTTTCTTTTTTGTTTGTTTGTTTTCCTTTCACTATTTAACGTTTCACTGGATATTTTTAAACCTCTACTTTGTGGTGCTGGGTTTTTTGTTTGTTTGTTTGTTTGTTTGTTTTTGCTTTTTTTTTTTAAAAGAGATTCCTAGAAGTGAAAATTTGGGGTCACAAGTGATTTCATTTTAAATGTTGATAGACATTGCCAAGCTGGCACTAGGCCTACAGTTGCCAATTTGTATATCAACTAGTTGAGTAATCTGTAAAATGTGTTCTTTGTTTGTTTTTAGTTTAGGCAACTCTTCCAAGTCTGAGAAAAGTGTAGTGGATCAGAGCATGAACTGACCAGGGCAGAGACTGCCTGGGCTCAAACCCGGTTGTGCCACATTAGCTTTGTTGTAGCTTTGGACAACTCAAGCTCTCTATGCCTCAATTTCACCTGTAACATAAAAATTTTAATATCCACCTCATGATGTGGTGGGGAATAAATGAATTAATAGATGAAACACACTTAAAGCTGTGCTTGGCAAACAATTAAATTTATGCGGGTTTTTTTGGAATGAATTCTGGATTTGTGATGTGGATGAAGAAGGCCTTTACCTCCCCGAAAAGAAAAATATACCTATATTTTACTTTATATAATAAATTTTCCCTTTTAGCACATTTTGGTCTTTAATGCAGGCAAAATGTATTTAGGTGTTCTGTGTAAAGTAGGGAGTTAGTGTTGTGGCTTTGTTTCTCACAATGGAAAGCTTGTTGCCCCGACATCACTTATAAATAATCCATCCATACCTCACTGGTTTAAACTGCCTGCCACTCTCCTGTAATTCAGTGGAGGATCCTTCTATAAAGAATACTTCTGGGGCGCCTGGGTGGCTCAGTCGGTTAAGCTGTCCGACTTCTGCTCAGGTCATGATCTCGCACTCCATGAGTTCCAGCCCTGCGTCAGGCCCTGTGCTGGCAGCTCAGAGCCTGGAGCCTGCTTCGGATTCTATGTCTCCCTCTCTCTCTGCCCCTCCCCCGCTCATGCTCTGTCTCTCTCTCTCTCAAAAATGAATAAATATTTTAAAAAATTAAAAAAAAAAAAAAAAGAATACTTTTTAAAACAGAATAGGCAAGATTTCCCGTAGGACAGATTGAAGGGCCAGAGGAGGAAATAGAGAAGCCTCCCACTCTGCTGTACTTGACAATGGAAGGAAGCACAGATTCCACGTCTTCAGAATCCAGCTCTGAATCCTGGGAGTCTGGTTCATGAATTTTTATGTTCTCCTATAAGAATGATGAGTCTTTGGACTGTCAGCCAAATCAAAGTAGAGTAACATCTTTGTTCTTTTGCACTCCCCTGTCTCACCAGGAAATGTCATGACCTTGAAGTTTCTAAGTGACGCTTCAGTGACAGCGGGAGGTTTCCAAATCAAGTATGCTGCTGTGGATGCTCTATCCAAATCCAGTCAAGGAAAAAACACAAGTACTGCTTCTACTGGAAATAAAAACTTTTTAGCTGGGAGATTTAGCCATTTATAAAACAAATAAGGACACTCAAGTGTTGATGTTTGTATCTTTTGGAACCCCTTTGATCTCACTTTTATATTATTAGTGGTAGCATTTATTTATTATTTTTCTAAATGTGAAAGGCAATAACTGATAATTTGGGGAAAATTGGAAAATACAGAAATTTTAAATGAAAAAATAAAATATTTTATAATCCCACTGCATAAAAATAACAAATATTAACATTTGTATATTTTTCTTTTAGTTATTTTTCAATTTGTGGTATATGTATATATGTATCTATATGTATTTGTATTTGTATTTGAAATTTTGGAATCCTGCTCCATGTACAGTTTTAATATTTTGGTTTTTTTAAACTTGAACTTTATGGCTTAAGCATTTTCCCATATCGTTGATTATTCTGCAATAACATAATTTTGAACAGCTGTAAAATAATCTGTGGTATGATTATTCCATACTTTATTTAAGCCTATCTGCTTTGTGGGAATTTTAAGTTGCTTTCATAAATATTGCTGCAATAAATATCATTGAACATGTGTATTTATACAGCTCTCTAATTATTGGGGATAGGGTCCTAGAAGTAGAATTACTGGCTCAGATATTAATTAAAATAGGATTTTCTTCAAGTCCCTGGCTGGTTCAGTTGGTAGAGCATATGACTCATGATCTTGGGGTTGTGAGTTCGAGCCCCATGCTGAGGGTGGAATTTACTTTAATTTTTTTTTTTTCAACGTTTTATTTTTATTTTTGGGACAGAGAGAGACAGAGCATGAACGGAGAAGGGGCAGAGAGAGAGAGGGAGACACAGAATCGGAAACAGGCTCCAGGCTCTGAGCCATCAGCCCAGAGCCTGACGCGGGGCTCGAACTCCCGCAAGATCATGACCTGGCTGAAGTCGGATGCTTAACCGACTGCGCCACCCAGGTGCCCCTGGAATTTACTTTAAAAAAATAAAATAAAATAAATGTACAGCTTTAAAAAAATAGAATTTTCTTTTTTATGGACAAAAGTGACATATCATTATGGTTTCAATTTGCAGTGAGATTGATGGTTGGTTTATATATTTTTGATCAATTTTTTTTAATTTTTCATGTCTTTCATCCATTGTTTTACTTACACAATCTTTTATTGATTTATAAGAAATCATTACATTTCGGATATATAATTTCACGTCTCTCCTATATGTTGCAATTTAATTTTGTGTGAAGTTTGATTTATATAATGTTTTTTAATGTATTAAAGGTTAAATTTTATTTGCTATCATACTGATATTGCTGCAGTCTCTTGTCTTTATATTTATAATGGATATTCCCATTACAAGTTTATATATTTATTCATTAATATTTTATTCTTGTTGCTTTATGGCTTTGCTGTCTTAGAAGGAAAAAGCCATAGTTGTTACCCTTTATATGAGAGGTAATGGTTACCGTCCAGTTAAACTCAGCAGAAATATATGTGCCTGGCATTGTTCTGGACACTTGGGAAACACTCAAGAACCAAATGAACAAAAATCCTCAGGTATGGGGAGCTTATGTTCTGGTGGGAGGAGAGAGACAATAATTAAACATGATAAATTAGTAGGGGTGTTATAATAAATACTCGGTGCCCAGGAAGAGACGAGCCACGTGCACTCAGGAACCAGGATAAAACGTTTATTGCCCACCAGGACCAGCCCAGCGGAGTCACCTCCAAAGGCTGAGCCCTGAACCTTGGCATCAACCTCCTTTTATGGTTGGGATGGTAAGGGGTTGAGAGACAAAAAAAAGGGGGGGGGGGAAGGGGGCACTAATCAGTGGTGCTAGGTGGGCAGTTGGTGGACACAGGAGGAAAGCAAGATTACAGAAGCCAAAAGCATATAAGGGGAGTATCCAGCTTCGGACATCTGGCTGGCCCCTTTTATCTTGTTTTTACTAGCTTTTCTTCTCAGGGGTACCTGGGTGGCTCAGTTGGTTTGGTGTCTGACTCTTGATTTTGGGTCAGTTCATGATCTTTTGGTTCATGACTTGGAGCCCTGGGTTGGGCTCCACACTAACTGTGCTGGGCCTGCTTGGGATTCTCTTTCTCCCTCTCTCTGCCCCTCCCATGATCTAGCATGTGAGTGCACTCACATGCGCATGCTCTCTCTCTCTCAAAATAAACAAACTTAAACAAAAAACATGGTAAATTAGTAAACTACATGTTAGAAAAAAATTACAGAGTGTTGGGGCACCTGGGTGTCTCAGTCAGTTAAGTGACTGACTCTTGATTTCAGCTCAGGTCATGATCTTGTGGTTCATAGGGTCGAGCCCCATGTCTGGGCTCTGCACTGACAGCACAGAGCCTGCTTGGCACCTCTCTCTCCCTTTCTGTCTGTCCCTCCCCTGCTCCCACTCTCTCTCTGTCTCTCAAAATAAATAAATAAACTTAAAAAAAAAAGATTAGAGAGTGTTGCCTACAAAATTACTAATGGAATGAGTATAGATTTTGAAAAAAGAAAGGTTTAAGAACTGAGCCTTGGAAGAGGAAGATCAGCAGAGAAGACTGAGAAGGAACAAAGGGTGAATTAGAAGGAAAATCCCTTGGGGTCCTAGAAGCCTAGTGAAAAATACATCAAGGAAGAGGGAGTGATCAACTGTATTAAATGTTGCCAGTAGATTTACAAAGATGAGTGCTGAGAATAACCATTGGGTTTAGCAACTTGAAGATTGTTGGTGACCTTGAGGAGCAGTCTGAGCAGGGTGGAGACAAAGGCCCCTGGGGTGTCCTGTAGAGTGAGGTAGAGGAGATCACTGGAGAAGATGAGTCTGGCTATCAAGGAAATGATGCTGTCAGGGTTGAACTGGGTTGAAAGAAGGCTTTCTTGATGATAATGAACTTAGAGAAGGGAGAGATGCTGGGGCCATTTTTCTGAGTCTGGGTAGTAGTCAGGGTCCTGGGAAACTGAAGAGATTATCACAGGAGTGTGGGCTGACTTACAGGAAATTCTCAGGGGATTGTGAATCATTAGATGCCCACCACAGAAGAAGGACCCCCCCCCCCCACCGGAGGAGAAAAATCAGGGGTGGTTTTATGAATCCAAAGAGAGAGCTTCCTTGATGGAAAAGGATTACCCAAATAAAGCTGAAACAGAGCTTCTGCCAAACCAGGACTCTGCGAGGGGATTGCAGGTAAATACCCCAACTTCTTCTTCCTCCTAGGCTTTTATGTCCTGCTGGTGCTTCCCACTGTCTGAACCCAAGCATAAATCAGAATACAAGGAAACCTGGTTGGTGCTGTCCACAGAGATCAGCTCCTGGGCCCCAAGCAAGAAGTTAAAGCATAGACCTGAAAAGGTGAAAGGAAAACATCTGTCATCATGGATGAGAGGAGACTGGTTCTAGTGCAGAAATGGAGGGACTGGCTTTAGATAGGAACATGGACAGTCCCTCTATAGTCCCTTTTTTATGTCATGAATCCTTTAACAGTTGAAACCTATGAACACTTCTCAGTGTTATGTTTTTAAATGCATAAAACTCAGGGGCACCTGGGTGGCGCAGTCGGTTAAGCATCCGACTTGAGCCAGGTCACGATCTCGCGGTCCGTGAGTTCGAGCCCCGCGTCAGGCTCTGGGCTGATGGCTCGGAGCCTGGAGCCTGTTTCCGATTCTGTGTCTCCCTCTCTCTCTGCCCCTTCCCCGTTCATGCTCTGTCTCTCTCTGTCCCCCCCCCCCCAAAAAAAAAAAGTTGAAAAAAAATAAATGCATAAAATTCAGAGAGGTACGTGGGGCGCCTGGGTGGCTCAGTTGGTTGAGTGTCTGACTTCAGCTCAGGTCATGCTCTCACAGTTTGTGAGTTTGAGCCCCACAAGGGGCTTGCTGCTGTCAGCCTGTCAGTGCAAAGCCTGCTTTGGATCCTCTGTCCCTCTCTCTTTGCCCTTTCTGCACTTGCACTCTCTCAAAAATAATAAACATTAAAAAAAAAGTCAGAGTACAAAGAAATCTAATTATTTTGAAACACAGTTACAAAATCATTTTTAAAATCAAATCTGTGATACCTTAATGCATGTGTTTCTATATTAATGCTATAAATAATAACTACTGGTGCATCTAATAACTATCATAATTTCAAAGTAGTGATACATATATGTATAATATTCTGAAGTAGATGCAAAACTGCTTAGTGGTATAAAAATCCCTATGATGTCTACTTGTGACAAAAACATAGGTATTGCCACTATGGTTTACTACCTATATTCACAATTGAAGGAAATGCTAGATTTCGGTTAAGAGTTATTAGAAATAGAAATGCATCCAGGAGATGGCCTGGATTAAATCCAAAGATCCATTAGAAGGAAAGTAGAGTGTGAAGAGAGAAGTTGACCTGTAGAGAGATATGTGGGAATCTGCAGGGCTCTCTTCTGCTTGTTTTGCATTTCTCAGTAGAGAAAGAGTCAAGTCATGAGCCAAGAAGGAGAATTGGGAAATAACTGTATGAGGTTTGAGAAGGCAGGAGAAGGCATGAGAGGGTCTTCCAGGAAAGTGGGAAAGAGAATGGACCAGACAAATAGCATGTAGATACCAGGCAGAAGCAAAGGCCCATGCAAGGTTTGTGGTATGGACGAGTAGGAGACTGGTCAGCAAGGCTATGTTTTCCTCTAGTTGTTTTCAGTTACACCAAGTACAAAGACAGATTGAGGGAAAGCTGGAGTCACCAGAGCAGGGTTCTTGTCAAGCAAGTAAGAAAGAAGGTAGGAAAGGGAGTAGGGAGTGCATAAAGGAAGGATTGTGGTGATAATAACTCATGGAATTTAGTTTGATAATGAGGGAAGCGAGGACTTTGAGGAAATGAGACACAGTGAAGAAATGGCAGACTGGATGAAGTGAAGGTCCCATAAGGACTCAAAGGACTAAGAGTCAGAGGATGAGAGGGGATGTAGCAGAGAGATAGGAGGTCAGAGAATGGGACTTTAAATATAAGCTTTTGTGGCAGGCAGAATAGCTCCCCCTTCCCAAGATGTTCTGTCCTAATCCCCAGAATCTATAAGTATGTTACCTTATGTGGCAAAAAAGGACTTTGCCCATAGGATTAAGTTAATGGCCTTAAAATGGGAAATTATGCTAGATTATCCAGGTTGGCCAGAGGTACTCACAAAGATTCTTAAAAGTGGATGAGGGAGGCATAAGAAAAAGAGAATCAGGGGCACCTGGGTGGCTCAGTCGGTTGGGCATCCAACTTCGGCTCAGGTCATGATCTTGAAGTTTGTGGGTTTGAGCCCAGTGTCGGGCTGTGTGCTGATAGCTCAGAGCCTGGAGCCTGCTTCTGATTCTGTGTCTCCCTTTCTCTCTCTGCTCCTCCCCTGATCATACTCTGTCTCTCTCTTTCTCTCTCTCTCTCTCAAAAATGAATAAACATTAAAAAGAAAAAGAATAAGAGAAAGAGATAGGACAAGAGAGAGATATAACACCGCTGGTTTCAAAGATGGAAGAAAGGAGCCATGAGCCAAGGAATGTGAATGATTCTGGAAGCTGGAAAAGGCAAAGAAAGAGATTCTTCCCTAGAGCTTCCAGAATGAATGCATCCCTGCTGACACCTTGGTTTTGATCCAAAAAGACCCATGTTGGACTTCTGAACTACAGATCTGTAAAATAGTAAGTTTGTGTTGTTTTAAACTACTAAGTGTGTTATAATTTTTTATGGCAGTGATAGATAGTTAATACACCTCCTAATCAGTTTCATGCAGGCTTAGACTTTGAGGAATTAAAGTATATCTCAAGATGACAAAGCATAAACAAGAAGAAACAGTAAACAGAAGATAGCTATTTTTCTAGAGAAATTAACTTAGTTGACTATTATTTAAGACTAGTATAACACTTACGTTTGTATGTTTTCCTGCCTACACCTAATATTTCTTTACATTCTTGTTCATGAAATTTTTTTCACTCTCCTCTTTCTTTATTTCCTTGTTCCTCTTTCCTCTTTCTTTCTTTCTTTTTCTTTCTTTCTTTCTTTCTTTCTCTCTTTCTTTCTTTCTATCTTTCTTTCTTTCTCTCTTTCTTTCTTTCCTTTCTTTTCTTTCTTTCTTTCTTTCTTTCTTTCTTTCTTTCTTTCTTTCTTTCTTTCCTTTTCTTCTTTCTTTCTTTCTCTCTCTTTTCCTCACCTCTGTAAGTTTTATTGGTCTTTATCTGAATCCCCATTTTTCAGTTTGTTTCCTTTGGAAGTCTCAATTGGAATTTAATAGGAAATTGAAGAGTATGAGTAAATTTGAAAAGTATAATGTACTCTAGTATATAAAGTATTATTATTTATGATGATGATGATTAATGAAAATTCTCTAAGATTTTCTTGAAATTAATATTCAGATTTTAAAATATTTAAAATGATATTAAATGCCATCTATTATCACTGATCTAGATTCTCCTATATCTCAATAGTATAGTGAAAGAAGGATACACAGGGTCAGAGACAGGTTATAATGACTTCTGGAGATCTGGTTGAATCATTTACAAACCTTTCTGAGGTAGGACACATTATAGTTATATTCTGAGATCTATAAAAATAATTGGACAGGAAGAGCTACAATATGTATAGATGATTGTGTGTGTGTGTGTGTGTGTGTGTGTGTGTGAATTATTGAGTGACTTTGTAAAGCATTTTTTAAAACTTGATTTTCTTGGTGTGCCTGAGTAGCTCAGTCAGTTAAGCATCCAACTTCAACTCAGGTTACAATCTCATGGTTTGTGAGTTTGAGCCCCGCATTGGGCTCTGTGTGGACGGCTCAGAGCCTGGAGCCTGCTTTGGATTCTGTGTCTCCCTCTCTCTCTGCTCTTCCCCTGCTCACACTCTATGTCTGTCTCTGAAAAATAAACATTAAAAGAAAAAAAAAAAACAACAACTTGATTTTCTGTTTTCTTCAGTTTAGCATCCTTTTGCATGTCTAATTTAGTATTCTTTAGTATTCTAATAGTAATTCTATTTTATTAGAACATTTTCAATTTAATACCTGCTCAGGTGTATTTAAAGATTTTTTTTCTCTATTTTTTTTCTTTGTCATATTTATATGTGGATTTGGGAGATTCCTTTTTAAGTAATGCTTACTTTCAACTTAAGGTGATCTTTATATCAATATCATTCTCTGAAAATAAAACAAATGTACTGATGTTCATATATGTATACATTCAGTATTTTATTTAATATGACATTCAAGTTCAGATTTTTGGAAAGAATGTTTTATTTATTTTTTAAATTAAAAAAGTTTTTTTTAATGTTTATTCATTTATTTTTGAGAGAGAGAGAGAATGTGAGGGGGGAGGGGCAGAGAGAGGCACACAGAATCCCAAGCAGTCTCCAGGCTCTGAGCTGTCAGCTCGGGTCTTGAACCCACAAACTGTGAAATCCTGACCTGAGCCGAAGTCAAATGCTCAACAGACTGAGCCACCCAGGTGCCCTATTTACTTGTTTATTTATTTAAATGTTTATTTACTTTTGAGAGAGGGAAAGCACAAGTGGGAAGGGGGGAGGGACAAAGAGAGCTGGAGACAGAGGATCCAAAGTTGGAACTGTGCTGACAGCAGTAGCCAGACATGGTGCCCAAACTCACAAACAGGAGATCATGACCTGAGAGGAAGTTGGATGCTCAACTGACTGAGCCACCCAGGCACCCCTGGAAAGAACATTTTAAGAAAAGGAAGTTTTTTAGAAATATACTTTACAACTGGTCTCCCTCAAAAAATTTTTTTCAGGTTCTGTTATTGTGAAGGCAAGTTGTTTTCATGTTTTGTGTTGCTTTAAAAATACTGAAAACATATATTCACAGCTGTTTAATCTCCTTTTGAACAAATGCCCAGCAAAGAAAACCACTGGAAGGTATTATATACCACAAAACCTAAATGTATAAAAGCAAACTCCCTGAAAACAAGGCTCTTGGGCCACAACTCTAAGGCCATATCCTTAACAGTATTTATAAAATATAAAAAAATAGTTTTTGAGTATGTATTTGACTGTCAAACAATTATAAATAGGATTATTACTTGCCTAAGGCTCAGTAACTTCAGTGTATCTCATGATGTCCCCCAAAAAAGTTACACAATATTAGATTTAATTGAATCAAGATGTTCATTTAAGTTGAAATTACATGTAAAACATAGTACACAAATAACTATTCACATCATTTTCTGAAATTCTATTCCTGTTGCAGTGAATGGGGATCACTTACAGAACAATCTTAAAAGGGTTCTTTTTGTTTTTCTGTTTTAAAGTACCAAGAATTTGTAATCAATATTCTGCAAGCACAAACAAGAACTCTTAAAATAACAGTATATTGATGGAGGTGAGAGCCTGTCATCTCAGAAGAAAAGCCAAAGTCAACCCCCAGACCCATCATGATCTGGCTCCCTCTTCTAACTCCCCCCAGCTCATCTCCTATTTCTCCCCTCACTCCCTCCACCACCATCATCTGTACCCTAGCCACACTGGTGTACTTATTATACTTTGACACATTAGCATACTCCTGCCTCCAAGAGTATATTTCCATGGGCTGGCTGTTGTGCTCTCTCTTTAAGAGCAAAGACTTAGTTTCCTTTCATCCCCCTGGCTCTCCCATGAGCCCAGTGAATTCTAAAGTTCTAGGTTTTAAGCCCTGTTGATTGTAAGAACTTGCAAAATTCAGCCTCTCTGGTTTTCAAAGCCAAATGCTGTTCCCTCTGCCTGGAATATTCTTCCCAGATAGCCACCTGACTCACTCAATCACTGCCTTTAGATCTTCACCCAAAAATCACAATTTCAATAAAGTCTTCCTGGGTCTTTCATTTCAATTAACTTCTCCCTAAAATTTCATATCCCCTTCCCTACTTTATTTTTATCCTTAGAACTTATTACTATTTAGCATACTACATAGTTTAATTGTTTACCTGGATTTGATCTCCCACTAGAATGTAAGCTCCATGAGAACAGTGATTTTGGCTGGATTTTTGTTTTCCACTGTTGTATCTGTAGGCCTTTGCAACAGAGACTGACATAGGAGATCCTTAATTAAGTGAAGGAATGAATTAGTATTAGTCTTTTATTTAGAATGCAATATGATACATGAAATATAATTAGCTTAAAAATCATAAAGCCAAGTGGAGAATATTAAGGGGGCTATCTATACATTCTTACTATATGCCAAGAGTTAAGTGATAGAGAATGTATGTTTTATATTTGTATCAGCTAGAGTTCAATCAGGAGACAGAAACCATAAAGAAATCTGAACGGGGAAACTGTAATACCAAGAATTATAGGGGTGTCTGGGTGACTCAGTTGGTTGAGTGTCTGACTCTTGATTTTGGCTCAGGTCATGATCCCAGGGTTGTGGGATAGAGCCCCCTGTTTGTTCGGTGCTGAACGTGGAGCCTGCTTAAGACTCTCTCTCTAGGGTCTCCTGGGTGGCTCAATTGGGTAAGTGTCCGACTCTTGACTTTGGCTCCAGTCATGATCTCACGGTTCCTGAGTTCGAGTCTCACATTGGGTTCTGCACTGATAGCATGCAGCCTGTTTGGGATTCTACTCTTTCTCCCTCTCTCTCTGCCCCTACCCTACTTGTGCTCTCTCTCTCTCTCTCCTCTCTCAAAATAAATAAACTTAAAAAAAATGATCTCTCTCTAAAAAAATAAAAGATTCTCTCTCTTCCTCTGCCCCTCTCCCACTTGTGAGTGTGAGTGCACACACTCTCTCTCTCTCAAAAAAAATTTTTTTTAAAAACATATATAAAGACCCATAACAAAGAATTATTAACCACAACACGGGAGTGGAACAACAAGTGATTGACCAGTGGAAACTAAATATACAAGGAGATATAAGCAGATAAATGGAGCTGTCACAATCCCTATGACTGAGATAGAGGACCTGAGGAAAAGCCCCCCAGAAAACCAGACCTTGCTGGAGAGAATGAATTCTATGGTTCCTGGGTGTCAGAGAAGTCACTGTGGTGTAGTGTTGGTGGAACTTGCTAGAAAGCACCCTGCCTAGGGAACCTGTTCAAAAAGAGGTGTCTTGTGGAAGACCCTCCATGGCAAAATCATCTGAGGTGGTTGCCAGGAAAAGCTGGAGCTGCTGACCCGTTGTAGAAGCTGGATGCTGAAGAAGCCTTGTGCAATGCAGAAACTTGCTGAGCAAGCACACTGCAACCAGAATGGAAAGCTCCTTCCTTCCATCTCTCCAGTGCCCTCTACTGACATAGCTTAATAATCTGCACTACACATAAAGGATACATTTTATTTTTTTATTTTTTATTTAAAAAAATTTTTTTTAACGTTTTGTTTATTTTTGAGACAGGGAGAGACAGAGCATGAACAGGGGAGGGTCAGAGAGAGGGAGACACAGAATCTGAAACAGGCTCCAGGCTCGGAGCTGTCAGCACAGAGCCCGACGCGGGGCTCGAACTCACAGACTGTGAGATCATGACCTGAGCTGAAGTCGGCTGCTTAACCGACTGAGCCACCCAGGCGCTTCAAAGGATACATTTTAAAGGACTCATTTTCAGAGGCAAATAAGATAGTATTTGGAGCTGAGAAGCAATAAATGGAACACTGGCACATTTTCTATCTTCAAGAGTTATCATGGGGGACCCACCTGGGTGGCTCAATTTGTTGAGCATCTAATTCTTGATTTTGGCTCAGGTCATGATCCCAGGGTCATCGGATTGAGCCCTGTGTTGGGCTCTGCACTGAGTATGGAGCCTGCTTAAGATTCTCTCTCTCTCTCTCTCTCTCTCTCTCTCTCTCTCTTTCTTTCTTCCTCTCTCTCCCTCTGCCCCCTTCCCCTGCTCACACTCTCTCTCTTTCTCCTAAAAAGAAAAAAGTTATTATGGGGACTTCCTAGGAAGATGGAGGAGTAGGAAGACCTTAAGCTCACTTCGTACTATGGATACAACTAGATAACACATCAGTGTAAATAACCTAGAAAACAACCCAGGGACATAGTCGGTTAAGAATCCGACTTCAGCTTAGGTCATGATCTCATGGTTCATGGGCTCAAGCCCCGTGTTTGGCTCTGTGCTGACAGCCCAGAACCTAGAGACTGCTTTAGATTCTGTATCTCCCTCTCTCTGTGTTCCTCCCCAACCTATGCTCTGTCTCTCTGTCTCTCAAAAATAAGTATTTTTAAAAAAGTATAAAGAAAACAACACAAAGACTAGTAAAATAGACAATCCCTAGCTAAATGTAGAGAAGAAGCCACATTGAAGAGGGCAGGAAGGGCAGAGAAAGGGTGGGGAGCTAAACAGACCTGTGGGACTGTCTGTGGGAGAGAGTGAGCCGTGGTGCAGAGAGGCAAGGAAACAGACTCTGACACCAGGGAGCCCGCACAGGGAACATGAATCTCCATAACATTTGGCATTGAAAACCAGAGGGACTGAATTTTTCAAGTTCTTACAATCAGCAAGGTTTAAAACCTGGAACTTTAAAAATCACTGCAGGACACCTGGGTGGCTGAGTCAGTTAAGTGTCTGACTGTTGATTTTGGTTCAGGTCATAATCTCACTCAATTGTGAAATCAAGCCTGCATCAGGCTCAGCTCTGACAACACAGAGGCTGCTTGGGATTCTCTCTCTCCCTCTCTCTCTGCCCCTCCCCACTCATGTTCTCTCTCTAAATAAATAAATAAACATTAAAAATTTTTTGTTTTAAATCACTGGGTGCATGGGAGAGCCAGCAGTATGAAAGGAAGCTGAGTGTTTGCTCTTACAGAGAGAGCACAACAACCAGTCCATGGAGATATAGCATGGAAGCAGCACTTTGAAAAATGCCTGGGGTATACATGAAGAAGATGTATTGTCTAATCTCAGAGCCTGTGCTAGATGGACAGGGATCATTGGAAAACTTCTCCAGAAACAAAGGAGCTGGCAGGTACCATTTACCTTCTCTGCCTCCCTCCTTCCCCCCCCCCCCCATAAACACATGGATACCTGCAGGAACCAATCTGGTTCCAACACTCCCTACCTAACTTACTAACAGTGAGCCCTACATCCTGCATTTTCCTATGGACCCACCCCCTCCAACCTGGTCTACCTCTATCCCTGGCAGCTGTAGGTTCCCTCCCACTAGAACCTATGGTGCTACACCACACACCCTGCACTCTCATTGAACTTAAGTCCAGTGCTACCACATCTCTGGCAAATGCCTAGTCTGACTCAGCTTAAGCCCAAGGTGGCCCCAGAATGGCCCACTAAAAACATAGGGAACAAACCTTGCCCACAACAGGCAAAGAGAGCCACTACAGGACCTCTTTCTTAATAAGTCCAGTACTTTCGAGAGCAGGAGATGTAGCTGACTTTCCTAACACATAGAAACACAGAGATTTAGATAAAATGAGGAGACAGAGGACTATGTCCCAAATGAAAGAAGAGGACAAGCACAGCAAGAAGCCTAAATGGCACAGAAGATAAGTAATGTGACTGATAGAGAATTGAAAATAATGATCATAAAGATACTCACTGGACTTGAGAAAAGAGCCTGAACAAGACATAGAAAATAAGCAAACAAAAAATCAAAGATGAAGAACTCTTAACTCAAAACTACACTAGATGGAATAAATTGCAGATTAGAGGAAACAGAAGAACAGATTAGTGACCTGAAAGAGTAGTGGAAATCAATCAAGATGAACAGAAGGGAAATAGACTAAGGAACTTCAGTGACCATCAAGCATAATAACATTCACATTACAGGGATCCCAGAAGAAAAAAGGAGAAAAAAGGGTACAGCAAATTTAGTTGAAGAAATAATAGCTGAAAACTTCCCAACCCAAGGAGGTCCATAACAAGACACACAGTAGTTAAAATAGCAAAAAGTAGTGATGATGAGAGAATTTTAACAGCAGCAAGAGAAAAGAAAACAGTTACATATGAGTGAAACCACATAAGGCTTTAAGCTGATTTTTCAGCAGAAACTTTGCAGGCCAGCATATTAAAAGTGCTGAAAGAATAACACCTGCAGCCAACAATGCTCTATCCAGCACGGAAACCATTCAGAAAAGAAGGAGAGATAAAGAGTTTCCCAGATGAACAAAAGTTAAAGGAAATCATGACCAGTATAGCAGCCCTATAAGAAATCTTAAAGGGGACTCTTCGAGTGCAAAAGAAAGACCAAAAGTAGGAGTGAGAAAAGTGGGAAGCACAAAAACAGTTAGATTAAGTATATCTCTAAAAATGAGTCAAGAGACTTACAAAATAAAAGGATGTAAAATATGACACCATATACCTAAAATGTGGCAAGGAGAGGAGTAAAGATTGTGTTCTGACATGAGCAACCATCAACTTAATATAGATTAAGTTGCTATGTGTTATATGCATAACATATCATATATAAACCTAACGGTAACCAAAACCTGAAAACCAGTAATAGATATGCACAAATATAAAGAGAAAGAAATCCAAGTATATGACTGAAGAAAGCCAATAAACTGTGAGAAACAAAGAGAAGAAAAAACTACAAAACAGAAAAACTACAAAACAACCATAAAACAGGTAACAAAATGATACAACTACATACCTATCAACGATTACTTTGAATATAAATGGACTAAAAGCTCCAATCAAAAGACAATGGGTGATGGAATGGATAAAAAAAAAAAATCAAAAAGACCCATCTATATGCTACCTATAAGAGACTCATTTCAGACCTAAAGACAAGTGTATATTAAAAGTGAAAGGATGGAAAACCATTTATCACGCAAATGGAAGTGGAACGAAAGCTGGGGTAACAATATTTGTACCAAACTAAATAGACTTTAAAACAAAGACTGTAATAAGGACAAAAAAGGACACTATATAATCATAAAGGGAATGATCCAACAAAACAACAATCCAACAATTACAACAAAAGATGTAACAATTGTAAATATTTATGCAACCAATATGGGAGCACCCAAATACATAAAGCAGCTAATAATAAACATAAGGAAAATAATCAATAGTAATACAAAATAATAGGGGCCTTTAACACCCCAAAGATCATCCAAACAGTAAATCAACAAGGAAATAGTGGCTTGAATGACAAATGGGACCAGATGGATCTAGCAGATATATTCAGAATATTCCATGCTAAAACAGCAGAATACATAGAATACATACTCTTTTCAAGTGCACATGAAACATTTTCCAGAATAGATCACATGTTTAGGCCAAAACCAAGTCTCAACAAATTCAAAGAGATTGAAGTCATACCATGCATCTTTTCTGGCCACAACACTTTGAAACTAGAAATTAACTCATAAGAAAAAATGTGTAAAGAACACAAATGCATGGAGGTTAAACAACATGCTACTGAACAATGAATGGATCAACTAAGAAATCAAAGAGGAAATCACAAAATACATGGAGACCAAAGAAAATGAAAACACAAAGGTCTAAAACCTTTTGGATGTAGCAAAAGCAGTTCCAAGAGGGAAGTTTATACCAATACAGGTCTACCTCAAAAGCAAGAAAAATCTCAAATAAACAACCCATCCTTCATATAAAGAGGCTAGAAAAAGAAGAACAAACAGTCCAGAACCAGTAGAAGGAAGGAAATAATTAGGAAATAATCTAAAAGATTAGAGCAAAAATATAAGAATTAGAAACTAAAAAAAGAAAACCAATAGAAGAGATCAATGAAACCAGGAGCTGGTTTTTTGAAAAAATCAACAAAATTGAGCTCTCCACCCAACGGCCACCCTGCCACCATCATGGACACAAGTTGTGTGCAGCCCTTCAAGCTGGCTAGGGTCACCAAAGTGCTGGGCAGGACCAGTTCTCAGGGACAGTGCACACAGGTGCCTGTGGAGTTCATGGACTACACGAGCTACTCTATCTTCTGCAATTTGAAAGGCCCCAAGCATGAGGGCAACATTCTCACCCTTTTGGAGTCAGAGCAAGAAGCTCGGAGGTTGTGCTGAACTTGTGGCTAGGTTCTTGATGTCTGGATCAACCATTCAGCTCACAGGGATGATCTGTAATTGTTAATAAAGTATTTATACTGTATGTTTAAAAAAAAAGCAAAGAAAAGATCAACAAAATTGATAGACCTTTAGCCATGCTCAGAAAAGAGAGAGAGAGAGAGAGAGAGAGAGACGGAAGACCCAAATAAACAAAATCAGATATGAAGGAGGAGAAATAATAACACCACATAAATACAAAGGAATATAAGAGAATATTATGAAAAGTTATATGCTAACAAATTGGACAACCTAGAAGAAATGGATACATTCCTAGAAACATATAATCTCCCAAAACTGAATCAGGAAGAAACGGAAAATTTGAACAGACCATCTACAAGCAATGAAATTGAATCAGTAATTTAAAAACTCCCAACAAACAAAAGTCCAAGGTCAAATGGTTTCACAGGTAAACTCTACCAAACTATTAAAGGAGAGTTAATACCTATTCTTCTCAAATGATTCCAAAAAATAGAAGAAAAAGGAAAGCTTCCAAATTCATTCTATGAGGCCAGCATTACCCTGATTCCAAAATCAGATAAAGACACACACACACACACACACACACACACACACACACACACACACACACAAAGAGAACTACAGGCCAATATCTATGATGAACATAGATGCAAAATTCCTCAACAAAATACTAGCAAAGCAAATCCAACAATACATTAAAATAACCATTCACCAGGATCAAGTGGGATTTACTCCTGGGATGCAAGCGTGGTTCAATATGAACAAATCAATCAACGTGATACATCACATCAACAAGAGGACGATAAAAACCACACGATAATTTTAATAGATGCAGAAAAAGCATTTAACAAGAAGCAAATTATTCTCTAAGGTTACTTTTTAAAAAAATTACTTTAAAAATTACTTTTTTTTTTTTACTAACAATTTAATATACCCTAGAAAGGATCTTAGTTCCATTATTTGAATAATTTGGCTTTTGGTAAGAAATTGGATTTTATAAGAGATACAAGATGATATTTTATATATTAAGCCTAATATATATATTTTTTATTTTTAATATAAAACTGTCAACAAACGATGTTGAGTTGAGATTTGGTAGGATAGCATCGAAAGTTCTGTTCTAGGGGCTGGGGCTGGGCTGGAGCTAAGAGGGAGAGCACCTGCCTCAGCTCTGAGCCCCACCCATGGTGCAAGACAACAACTCCTGGAAGATCCAGTTCATAGTCCTGCTGCTGGAGTTGCCCATTGACCCCAAGCTGGTAGAGCAGATTCTCAGGCACCGCCCCACCTCTGCCACCCTCATGCTGACCAGTGACCAGTCATCCCCAGAGATAGATGAAGACTGGATCCCCAACCTTCCTCTCAAGTCCATTTTGGCCATCTCTCCACAGCATTGGAAGAAGGTGAGGAGGACCACATCCACAATGAAAAATCCATCCCTAAAACTCAGGAGAGGGGCAGAGAGAAACCCATCACAGAGGAACCCTCAACCCATATATCACCATTGGATTCCCAGAGAGCCAACTTGATCTCAGAGTGAAGAAGGTATTCCAGAATCAAGGCTGCAGTTGGGAATGCAGACACTGGATTTGTTTCTTTTTCTTCACTTTTGGGAAAAATCTCATTTTTAAAAAGTGATAAATTTGGTGCTAAAAACAACAAAACCAACCAAACAACAACAAAAAGTTCTGATCATGGAAATCTTGAATTACAGAAACACAAGTATGGGGTTCTCCTCTATGGGGTAGGGTTATGAAGTTGCTACAACAGTATTTGGTTATATACAGAGAAAATAATGATAATTCATAATTAGTTAATAAGTAAAAAATATTGAGTGGTTTCTGCTAGCCACAGTGATTTATCATGTGTAGCAACATAGACTTAAAGTCTAATATGAGATCTGAGGCTAGTTTGACATATTTGTTGAAGCTTGTAATTGCTCTGGGACAAGGAGGTGTATTTATTTTGTTTCTCTACTGCCCTCCCCCAACAACTCCATCCACCTGCTCCATATTTTACTTTTTTTTTTTAATGTTTATTTATTTTTGAAAGACAGCGAGAGACAGAGCATGAGTGGGAGAGGGGCAGAGAGAGAGGGAGACACAGAATCCAAAGCAGGCTCCAGGCTCTGAGCTGTCAGCACAAAGCCTGACGTGGGGCTTGAGCCCCTGAACCATGAGATCATGACCCAAGCTGAAGTTGGATGCTCAACCAACTGAGCCACCCAGGTGCCCCTTGCCTCTTCTTTAAGGGATAGGTTTTATAGGCAATGTTTTCCTAATGAGTTAAGATCCATAGAGCATGGTCTAACATGTACATGCTTGCTTGTACAAAAAGAAAGATTTATATAAATCAAGGAAAAAAATCAATCTGTAATCTTATAGGCTCTGCTCCTAGTTAAAATGCCTAGTCTGTGGAGTCTTTCATCCATAGGAATTCTGGAACCATAGCTATTTGGGGGGTAGTTTCCTAAATTATATATAGTATATGAATTCTCATATCAAGATGTACTATAATCTAATTGTGTATAAGAGCTGCTGTATATTTTTCTCTAAAAGTAAATCTTACTTATTACGTTTGTAAGTGTTTTGATTAGAGATCCCGAACACCACCTCCAGGTACAATGATTCACTAGGATGACCCATAGGCTAAAGAGTATAGGCAAGAGTATAGGCAATATACTGTTTAGAACAAAATCAGTAAAGAGAAAAGGCACCAGGACATATTCTTGGAGAAACTGGACGCAAGCTTCCAAGGGTCCTCTCCCAGTGAAGTTACACAAGACATGCTTAATTCTCATAGCAACGAGTTGTGACAAACATGTGCCATGTTGCCAAACATGGAAGTTCATTAAAGATTCAGTGCCTGGGGTTCTACTGGGGGCTAATTGTGTAGGCACCCTCTACCTGGCACATACCCAAATTCCACACTCAAAAAGAAGAGCAAGTATTCAGTAAAAAGCATATTATTCATACAAAAAATTCAGTAAGCCACCTTTATCAGTTAATGTAGGGAACCTTCCCAAAACCTAAGTTCCCAGATACCAGCTAAGAGCCAATCTCGCAAACGTGCCTTTTCAAGGATAGCAGTTCAGGCCTGCTATGTTGACTATTTTCTGTACAATACTGCACCACAGAGAATAAAGAATATTCTTCTGATAATGATCTCAAAATAACAATTATAGCTTAGACATTGAATTGTTAAGGATTTTGACTACTTGAGTGGTTCTATTAAACCAAAGAAAATAAAGTTTATCTCTCCTCAATTCTTTCATAATTTACTGTATATATTCAACTTGATCTTTTTTTTTTTTTAAACAATCTGGCACTGTCATTTTATGTTAATAAAAATTGTTTTCTTCAGGTGCCTGGGTGGCTTAGTTGGTTGAGCGTCCATCTCTTTATTTCAGCTCAGGTCATGATCCCAGAGTCCTGGGATCCAGCCCCCGTCAGGCTCTGCACTGATCATGGGGCATTCTTAGTATTCTCTCTCTCTCTCTTTTCCTGCTCTCTCTTTTCTCCACTGCTCTCTCTAACTAAAATAAAGAGTCCTAGGATTCAGCCCGCCCCCACCCGACCATGCCATCAGGTTCTGCATTGAGCATGGGGCATTTTTAGGATTCTCTCTTCCTCTGTCCCTCCCCCGCTTTCTCTCTCAAACTAAAATAATAAATTTTTTTGTTCTTTTCTCATGAAAAGTCCATTTGTCTTTCTTTTTCCTTTTTAGACAACTTTAAATTTTTGCTCTGCTATAGAGGTGAAACTAATGTTAGATAGAGTGATAAACAGGAAAGCAATTTTTTTCCCCTTGGGAATTGGAAAAAGGACTGGGGATTGTTGAGTACTCTTATGTACCTTGCAGCTACCTGTATCACTGGACAGATTTGTGGACAGTTGTCCTGTTTTCACACCAGTGTGGTATGTAATTTGTTTAATGGCCCTTCTGCTCATTATGTTTATAAATATTCTTGTGTATAGGCTCCCACATCTTAGAAAACAGAGACGTTTTGGGTTATTTCACCTTGAGAGCCATAGATGTATTGATTTCTATCTTTTTGTTTTTAATGCTTATTTATTTATTTTTGAGAGACAGAGGAGAGTGACTCAGGGCTTGATCCCAGGAACTGTGAGATCATGACCTGAGCAAAAATCAAAAGTTGGATGCTCAACTGACTGAGTCACCCAGGTGCCTCTATAGCTTGTTTTTAAAGCTATCTCAAAATATTGAGCCACAGATTATTTTCTAAACTGGCAATCTCACACATTCAAATTAATTTATTTTTTATTAAGTCCTCTAATTTAGGTGTAAGCCCACTTATAAAAATAGAAGACAAGCCTCCTTTCACTTCAGATACTGAATCTAAAATAGATGGGGCGCCTGGGTGGCTCAGTCGGTTGAGCGTCCGACTTCAGCTCAGGTCACGATATCACGGTTCGTGAGTTCGAGCCCCGCGTCAGGCTCTGGGCTGATGGCTCAGAGCCTGGAGCCTGCTTCAGATTCTGTGTCTCCCTCTCTCTCTGCCCCTCCCCCATTCATGCTCTGTCTCTCTCTGTCTCAAAAATAAATAAACATTAAAAAAATTAAAAAAAATAAATAAAAATAAATAAAATAAAATAGAGTACTGTTTGAAAGTTTCTTGAAGTATATTTTGTATTTTTACTTAACTTTTTAAATCTTTATCTAGTCTATCTTTAAAGGAAAGGCTTCTATAATTGCTTTACATAGTGTATTTTTTTTTCAAATTTATTTATTTATTTTGAGAGAGAAAGGGAGAAAGTGCATGTATGAGCATAAGTTGGGGAGGTTAGAGAGAGAGGAGAGAGAGAATTCCAAGCAGGCTCCACATGCTGTCAGCACAAAGCCTGACACAAGGCTTGAACCCACGAACCTCAAGACCACGACCTGAGCCAAAATCAAGAGTCGGGTGCTCAACCAACTTAGCTAGCTAGGCACTTTGTTTTTTTTTAATTTTTTTTTAATTGTTGTTATTTTATTTTATTTTTAATTTTTTGAGAGAGAGAAAGAAAGTGCGCATGTGCATGTGGTGTATTTTGTTGTTGTTGTTATATTTGAAAGTTTTTCACAGCTACATTTTTAAAATCAACTCTTTCATGCCTTACTGATTTTAGACATTTTTCCCTTTAAGTTATAGTTGGGACAGATCTATAGTCCAGAATAATAAGCATCTATAAAGCATCCTGGATTCTGTAGTAAAATTTTGTATATCTTTGAAGATTAGGGAGTTCTTTAATTATAACCCCTAATTTGGCTTTGGACCAGGATTTTAATTTAACTTCAAATATCCACCAACGTATAAATGGATAAACAAAAAGTGGTATAACCATTCAATAGAATATTATTTAGCAATTAGAAAGAATGAAGTACTGATACATACTCTGACATGGGTAAACCTAGAAAACAAAATGCTAAGTACCAGAAGCCAGTCACAAGAGGTCACATATTATGGTTCCATTTATATAAAATGTCCAGGACAGGCACGTCTATAGAGACAGAAAGTAAATTAGTGGTTACTTGGGGATGGATGGAGTGGTATTAGGTGGAGAAGGAGGTGACAGTTAAAAAGTACAAAGATTTTTTGTTTGAGGTGATGAAAATTATCTAAAATGGATTTCAGTGATGGTTGTACAACTCCTATGAATATACTGAAAACCACTTAAATGTACACTTCAAATGGGTAAATTGTACAGAATGTGAATTATCTCAATAAAACTGTTAGAAAAAAGAATAAATGAAAGGCATGCCATCTACTTCACATAAGAGACTAAATATAAAGAGTTGCTCAAATTCATAATCAGAAAAGTGCAGATCAAGACCACAGTGAGATATTTTACACAGTGTGATTGGTTCAAATTAAAACTATCAAGTATTAGAAAAAATGTGGATCAATGAGATTTTTTATAAAATTGCCTTGTGGGATTATAAACTGGGAACACCACTTTAGAAAACAAGTTGCCATAGCCTTATAAAGTTAAATGTTCTCACGTACAGAAATTCGACTACTAAATATATACCAATAGAAAGAACTTTCTGATGATACTGGGAGTGGTATTAACAAATGTGATGTTTGGTAATGTATAATGAAATTGATCAAGATTTGGAACAGCCATATAACTCAATGACTTAATACTTTTCAAATGACCAATGCATACTGATACAAAGTCATGCATGAGCAAAAGACTGATTCAAAATTCAAGACAGACCAATGTATTTTAATGTAACAGCCTATAAAAAGTTCATTAATATGATTTCAGATTCCATATTGCAATTAATCTTTTTTTTAAATTAGTCTTCACACCCAATGTGGGGCCCAATGCAAGGTCCAACATGGGGCCCAACATGGGGCCTGAACTCACAACCTGAGCTAAGCTCTGGAGTCAAATACTTTAACCAACTGAGCCACCCAGAAGCCTACACTGCAATTAATCTTTAAGAAACTATTATTTATCAAGTTCCAGTGTTACATCAAAGAAGAATATCCACAATTGTCTGTAAAAGATATTAAAATACTGCTCTCTCTTCTAACTACATACTTGTTCCAGGATGGGTTTTCTTCCTATTCTTCAAAAAAGCAACATAGCACAATAAATTAAAGGCATAAGCCTTTATGAGAACTCAGCTGTCTTCTATTTAGTCCTACAAAAAAGTAAAACATTCCATGTTTCTATTTTTTTTCATAAAACCTTGTTATTTATCATTATATATAATGTTTATGTTAACATACAATGGGTTCACTATTTTTTTTAAAAATTTTTAATGCTTATTTTATTTATTTATTTTTATTATTTTTTAAACATTTATTTATTTTTGAGACAGAGAGAGACAAAGCATGAACAGGGGAGGGTCAGAGAGAGAGGGAGACACAGAATCTGAAACAGGCTCCAGGCTCTGAGCTGTCAGCACAGAGCCCGACACGGGCTCGAACTCACAGACCACAAGATCATGACCTGAACTAAAGTTGGCCGCTTTACCGACTGAGCCACCCAGGTGCCCCAATGCTTATTTTATTTTTAAGAGAGAAAGACAGAGCATGAGCAGGGTAGGGGCCGAGAGAGAAAGACACAGAATCTGAAACAGGCTTCAGGCTCTGAGCTCACAGCACAGAGCCTGATGTGGGGCTCAAACTCTGAACCATGAAATCATGATCTGAGCAGAAGTCAGACACTTAACCGACTGAGCCACCCAAGCGTCCCAGTTTTGGTTTATTTTTATAGAATATGTTTCATTACGGTTTTTCTGATTTTTTCCTCATGGATAGATTCAGGTTATGAATTTTTAACAGGCATACCATATCAGTCTGTACCAGTTTTGATGGTTTTCACAGGTGTCTCCACTGTAAAGTTACCATTTGTTTCTTCTTACTTGATAAGTGTCTTAAGGGGAGATATTTTGAGACTGTTCCCCATCAGACTTTTGCTCAGTGGTTTTATTTTATTTTTTAACGTTTATTTTTCAGAGAGACAGAGCAGGAGCAGGGGAGGGGCAAAGAGAGAAAGAGACACAGAATCTGAAGCAGGCTCCAGGCTCTGAGCTGTCAGCACAGAGCCGAATGCAGGGCTCGCACCCACAAACTGTGAGATCATGACTTGACCTGAAGTTGGATGCTTAACCAACTGAGCCACTCAGGCGCTGCATTGTTAAATGGTTTTAGTACCTACTGATGATTATTGCCCAAATCAATTATTACAATCATGGTTGCAAAATGGTGATTTCCTAACTCTGCCATTCCTTCTCTGATATATATATACATACATAAACACACACACACACACACACACACACACACATATATACATATACATATGCATGTATATATATATTTATTATTTATTCCTTCTGTAATATATATAAATATAAATTTATTTATTTATTTTTGCATTTACTTATTTATATATTTTAGTATCACTAGGGGCTCATAGATTCTTTTTTTATTTAATAGTTTATAATCTATCATTCCAGATTCAGTCATGGGAGCCCTTCAAGCTGTCTCTGGGGTCTTTTAACATGTTTCCTAACTTTTTAAGCACTTGTTTGTTTTCTGACACAAAAAGATGTTCCAGGCTCTTATACATTTTTCAGCCCCAGCCCTAGAATTAGCTATTTATCTAAGAAAATCTGGTTCCTTTTAGTGAAACTTTCTTTCCATCAAATATATTTTGGAAAGCACTATATATTAGCACATAGAGAGTTGTATAGTATTTTATGGTATAGATGTGCCATAATCTATTTAGCATTGGTTTTGTCTAAAAAAAATTTTTTTTTTACAAACAACTCTGCAATGAACAAAAGTCTTCATAGTTTATTTTACACATGAGTGAGTACACTTGTAGGGTAATCATTTAGAAGTGGAATTTCTGCATCAAAACTTTGAGAACTTGGGGCACCTGGGTGGCTCAGTCGGTTAAGCATCGGACTTCGGCTCAGGTCATGATCTCGCAGTCTGTGAGTTCAAGCCCTGGGTCAGGCTGTGTGCTGACAGCTCAGGGCCTGGAGCCTGCTTCAGATTCTGTGTCTCCCTCTCTCTGTGACCCTCCTCCGTTCATGCTCTGTCTCTCTCTGTCTCAAAAATAAATAAACGTTAAAAAAAATTTTTTTTTGATAAAAAAAACAACTTTGAGAACTTAAAATTTTGATAAATACCACAAATTGTCCTTCCTGGAGGTTGTACCAATTTGTATTTCCACTAGTATCATATGAGAGCAGACAACCAAGCTTACAAATAAAAATTCTGTTTTATCCATACTACACTTAGGGGATTTAAAATTGTCAGTTATATTAATTTAATAGACTAGACAGTTTAAGAAAAATTTCCTTAACCCAGTGATCAAGAAAAATAGAACCTTTAATCCTGCCATGACTACTCCTGGTGATGAATTAAAAATGGATTAATTTTCTAAATTTGTAATTATGTTCTTTGTCCAGAAAGGCCTGAAGCATAACAATGAGTCACTTTCCCTTTTGGCTCCTCAAAGCTGTCAGTTTCAATTATTTTTGTAGTTCTTGAGCTTATAAAAGACTTTTGTTTTTCTCCATGAATGTTTTGAGACATAGGCAAAGGATTTCTGCTATAAAAGTTAAAGAAAATTTGTGCATTGTACACAGTAGGAATCTCAGATTTGATGCTAAAAAGAATCATTTGGGGTACATATTAAAAATGTAGATTATGGGGCTTGTCCTGGAACTTCTGGTTCAGTAGCTCTGAGAGGTATGGTCCAGATATTTGCATATAAAGAAGCTCCCCGGGGATTTTGATGCACTGATTCTGGAATCACACTTCAAGATATACAACATTAAGTTATTGCTGATGGCTATAGTCACATTATTTTAATGTGGACTAGGAAACCACTTTAAATGAAAATAGGGTTTGGGTTTTGGGATTTGGGGTTTTCTTTTTTTTTTTTTTAATTTTTTTTTTTAATTTTTTTTTTCAACGTTTATTTATTTTTAGGACAGAGAGAGACAGAGCATGAACGGGGGAGGGGCAGAGAGAGAGGGAGACACAGAATCGGAAACAGGCTCCAGGCTCCAAGCCATCAGCCCAGAGCCTGACGCGGGGCTTGAACTCCCGGACCGCGAGATCGTGACCTGGCTGAAGTCGGACGCTTAACCGACTGCGCCACCCAGGCGCCCCTGGGGTTTTCTTTTTGGAAGCATTTGTGGTTTTATACATGTTGTCTTACTTGAATCCGAGAAACTAATGAATCTCTGGCTAACATTTTCTGAATATTTATAACATGTACCCAGTCATTGTTGAGGCAGTTTCTGTCTATGAACTTACCTATACCTCAGATACCTATGAGGTAAGTGCAATTAGTCCCATTTTACAGATAAAGAAATTGAGGTACAAGAGGTTGAGTAACTTGACAATGCCACACAGCAAAGATTCAAACCTTATTAACTGGACTCCAGGTTTAGCCCTTATACTATGTTGCCTCTCTTCATTTGAACTCAAAGGGGCTCAATTTTCTCATCTAAAAAAGAGTTGGTTTGGTCATAAATAGTAGAAACTCTTTGCCCAGCTCAGTGGGAAGATTAAAGCTTAGAACCTCTTGGTTATTACGATTTGATAACATTGTGGGATAAGTCTGAATGTAAGGGTAACAGATTTCAGGCTAGTCACAGGTCACTGGGCATTATTAGCTGTGTGTATTTACTGTATATGAACTAGCTGATGGGATAAAATAATCTTTAAAAACCTTTTTTTTTTTTTTCATGTGTTACCTGTTGCAAAGTCCATCAGGGGATCGATTGAAAACGCGGAAATTAAAAAACCTCAAAGTGGAGCTTTCTTTAAATAAATTCTGTAAAATAGTTACCATGGTAGGTAACATTTCAAATGTCGCCCAGAACTCTTATACTCCACAATTTTTATTTTTATTTATTATTATTTTTTAAAGTTTATTTATTTTATTTATTTTGAAAGAGAGAGCACAAGCAGGGAAGTGGCAGAGAGAGAGAGAATCCCAAGTAGGCTCCACACTGTCAGCACAGAGCCCAACACATGGCTTGAATTCACGATCATGACCTGAGCCTAAATCAAGAGTTAGATGCTCATCTGACTGAGTCATCCAGGCACCCCAAGTCCACAATTTTTAAATGATGAAAATTAAACTAATGAATACATTTCAGAAAAAAAATTGCAAAACTTTTAATTAGTATATTCATGTATTCGTGTAATAAGCACTTATTAAATACTATGTGCTAGCATTTATGCTAGACACTGGGCAACAATAGTTACCATTTACTGAATTTTGATGTTGGTATTTTTCTTCTCATTTTATTGTTGAAGACATGGTGAAGTTAAGCATCTTTCTGGAAGATCTCAAGTCACACAGTGGCAGCACCAGTATTTGAATCCTCATCTATTTTGTTCCAAAGCTGGCCCACTGCATTAACTCTAGTAATTTGGATTACAGATGGATACTTCACTAAATGAATTACTATAGGGGTCCTGTAAATAGTGAGCATCCATAGGACTCTTTATATTGAATTCTTACCATGTTCAAGAATAAATCTACTATGAAAACCACACCACCACAGTGGTTTATGCAGGGGAGATCTCATTAAATATTGATGAATGAATGTAACTTAAGTAGGTTAGCTCTAGAGTTACTATGACTACATTAAAGTTCTCTATTTTACTAGGTAAGCTTCACATTGCTTATTTGTAAATTCAAGCAAAGTACTTTTTTGTCTTAAAACCACTGGGAAGAATAAAAGAGATACTGTCCAGGTAACACCTAGCACTCAATAAAAAGCAGTTGAAAAGCATGCTATAATCTTGAAATGATTATGTTAAGGTCATAAATTGAGACCCTAGGTAGATATTAGGTGGACAGGTCTAAGAATTATTAGATAGAAAGAATCATAAGGACTACTGGGGGCAAGTAGGAAAAAGGAGTCATTGAGAGACCTACGATTATAGGGTTGATATCTGCTGAGTAATGATGTGGTTAAAGACAGAAATTGTGAAGTTAGAAGCAATACTGGATTGTGCAAGGTGCAAGGTGCAAGGCTTTTCATGATCTTCTGAGGACAAAAAGAGATGCAGGATTTGAATAAGCAAAGAAGATAGAAATTGTATATTAGCTAAATGATTAAATGAAAAGACGGATGAATTAATACATAAAAAATTAATTCAGAATGGGGCGCCTGGGTGGTTCAGTTGGTTAAGCCTCCGACTTCAGCTCAGGTCATGATCTCACAGTCGTTGAGTTCAAGCCCCGTGTCGGGCTCTGTGCTGACAGCTCGGAACTGGGAGCCTGCTTCGGATTCTGTGTCTCCCCCTCTTTCTGCCCCTCCCTTACTTATGATCTGTCTCTCTCTGTCTCAAAAATAAATAAAAACATTTAAAAAAATTTTTTAAATAAAAAAAATTAATTCAGAATGTACTTATTGGGTGCCAGGTACTACGAACTTATTGCCTAGCAAGACAAGATTCATGGTGGTAGTTTTAGAATTTCTATAAAAGAGAAGCTCGGGGATAGTAATCTCATTTGGAAGGGTGTGGAGAGAGGGTTATGGGTGGGGAAGGGGATTTGTCTTAATGACTCTGTAATCTCTTAGCACTTTAGCTGAGGTCTGAGAAAATACCAAAAAAGAGGGAGGGACACTGATTCAGATTAGGCTAGAACAATTGTCCTAAGACCAACCCTCAACTCTGCCACTGCAGACATATAAGGCAGACATATATAAACAATAATAAATTACCAAGATACTTATTTCAACAGATTTCTGAATAAAGAGCTATGTCAGCATGGAGGTGCAAGCATTTACTTTTCCTCGGGGGAAGAGTAGATAAGGGAAGGATTTAATAAAAAGTTGTGATTTTAATACACCCTTGTTTATTACACTTGAAAAAGGGAATTAATGTTCTAAACACTAGGAACAACACAGATCTTCAAAGACAGAATAGAGACCCTGCAGACTGTTTCGAACTTGGCTGAAGTGGAGGTAAGGCTGGATATGAAGTGTTAGCAGTGGCCCAATCATCATAGACTTCCATGTTTTGAAATTCATCCTATAGTTTTTTAAAAAAAAATCTTTTAATGTTTATTTATTTTTAGGAGAGAGAGAGAGAGGGAGAGAGAGAGAGAGCATGCACATGTGTGCAGGAGCAGGGGAGGGGCAGAGAGAGAGGGAGACACAGAATCTGAAGCAGGCTCCAGGTTCTGAGCTGTCAGCACAGAGCCCGACATGGGACCCAAACTCACAAACTTGAGATCATGACCTGAGTTGAAGTCAGATACTTAACTGACTGAGCCACCCAGGCGCCCCCTGAAATTTATCCTATGATTGATGGGAACCACTGAAGGATTTCAGTCACTGGCAGTGACAATGATAAAATGCTACCAAACATTTTACTAAGATCAAAGGACTATGCATTTGAAAGAGGTACGAGCAACATGACCACCCCAACCTCTTCTTTGTGGTCCCTATACTCAAGGAATTTACATTCTCATGGGGAGAGATAGACAATAAAAAATAGACATATGATACAATATCAGGTAGTGATAAGTGCTGGAAGAATAAAGCAGAGGAAGGCATAAAAGGATTGGGCGGAGGTATTTGTCTTAAGGCAAACTCAATGTTCTTTTCACTAATCTCATCTCATAGTCACATTAAAAAAATTGGTTTCAAGTCCTCTCTCTTTCCAACACAACAACTCTACTATACTGAAATCTTAATGTTGTGAACCTAACCATGTATTTCATTTATTGTCTAATAATCCCTTTACTTTCTTCAGTATCTGTGTTGTCTTGCCAAAGCCCAGAAAATGAGGAACAAATTCCTCTGAAGGTTATAGAACTCATTATCACGCTGCACTGAAAACCTTTCTCTACCATTTCTTCTATAGTGTCTCTACATTTCACCCAGACACAAGTCTTCACAATTTTTTAAGCCCTCAATTTCTGTAGTTTGGCTCACAAGATCTGTTTATGTCTCCTTCCCTTTCTTCTTTCATTTTTTTGCTTAAGAAACATGCTCTGTATTGAGCACTTAGTTTGGCAGACACTTGGCTAGGAACAGAGAAGGGCAAAAGGCAGTCCTGACCTCTGGAGCTGATAGCTGTGCTCAGGGTAAGAGGAGACTTTCGGGGTAGGGGATCTGAAACCTGTTAAGCTGAAGTGGACGAACCACTTGCTGTTGGGCCTTAGATGCCCGGGTTGAAGTTGATACAATCCTGGGTGATATCGACAGTGCTCAGAGGCCTAAGATAAGGGGAGCAGCATATTAATTGTTCGTCAAGGGTTTCCAGTCCTTTCTCCAAGTGCGAAGTCCTGGCCAACCTCCCGCCCTTCGACACCTGGGGCCTAAATAAAGGAATGCAGATCCTCAGGAGCTACCTAAATCTACTGAATCACAATGTCTAAAGGTGGGGCCCAGAAATCTGCACTTTAATCATGAATATCCCCAGGCCATTGTTATGTACACTTAAAATTTGGAAACCCTAGGATTCTCCTACCTTTCATCACTTCACTTTCACCTGAAGTAGTTACAAACATCATTGCTATATTCTGGAGAAGGAAATTGAGGCATAGAAAGGTTGTTTAATTTGCTAACGTCACACAGAGCTAGGTTTTGAATATACAACAACCTAGATGCAGCTCCTAGTCTTTTTTGTTTTTAATTTTTTAAAAATGTTTATTTATTTTTGAGACAGAGAGAGACAGAGCATGAACGGGGGAGGATCAGAGAGAGAGGGAGACACAGAATCCGAAGCAGGCTTCAGGCTCTGAGCTGTCAGCAGAGCCGGACATGGGGCTCGAACTCACGGACCGTGAGATCATGACCTGAGCCGAAGTACGACGCTTAACCGACTGAGCCAGCCAGAAGCCCCGATGCAGCTCCTAGTCTTAAACATTACAATATGGTCCCATCTCCTCTTACTATATGATTTGTTGCTAATATTTCAAGAAGCACAGGGCTTGGAGTTTGAAAAGAGTCTGAAGGCCCACTAAGTTTAGTCTGATGAACTTCGGCGACTCACTCACAGTTTGAATTTCAAGTCCCTCGCCGTTTAAATTTAGGCCCTAACACCCCCACCTGCAAGATGCCCTGATGGGAGAGACTAAGCAGCCGACAGAGCAGGGAGGCGATCGATGATTTAGGCGCGCCGCTGCCTGTTGGATTGGCTCGAGGCTCTCCCGTCAGGCCTGCCCTGCTCCCGCGCGCTCGTGGGCCCGCCCCCGCTGCCATCTTGGTCTAG
Source organism: Felis catus (assembly GCF_018350175.1). Taxonomy (NCBI): domain Eukaryota; kingdom Metazoa; phylum Chordata; class Mammalia; order Carnivora; family Felidae; genus Felis; species Felis catus. The sequence goes on from NC_058375.1 coordinate 141,925,845, forward strand.
GCGGGAGCGAGCCGCACGCGAGAGTAAACAGCCCGAGCCGGGAAAGTCGAGTTCCGGCTGCGTCCGGGTGCCGCGGGGTAGCGGCGGAGAGGACGCAGTCCTGATCTTCGTACGTGGGGTAAATATTGGGTCACGGTGCTAGGCCGCGAGGAACCCTCAGTGAGGCTCACCCTCCGCCCCCTCGCGGCGAGGTGCCTTGCTCCCTGGGCTTCTCCCGCCCCCCGCGGGTCTCCTCCCACTGTTGAAAGCTGCCCGGGAAAGTGGTGGCGGGAGCGGGCCTGGGCCGGAGCGCAGCGTGGACCCGGCTGCGTGTTGCGAGGCTCAGGAGGAGGTTAGAGTCTTGGATTTGGGGGCCAGGGGCCAGGCATGTAGACGCAGTGGTGCAGTGAAGCTGGGGTCGGGCGCTCGGGTCTGGGGCCCGGACTCCGACCGAGCCACTGCGGGGCTGTTTCTGTCGGTCACTGGATTTTCTCCTTTTCCGGTTCGTGCCTCAGGGTGGCCGACATGACGGCCCCTGGTGCAAGCCCCCTGGCGCCGCTGTTGGAGACTTTGGAAGACCCTTCCGCCCCCCTTGGAGAGCAGACCGACGCTTACCTGACTCTGACCAGGTAAGGCCCGCTGGGGTTGGGGAGGAGATAGTTGCGGTGGGGCACGCAAAACAGTTTGTGTATTCTAGAAGTCTGCCTGCTATGAGGACGCCGGGGTCGTGGGCAAGGTGGGGGGTGGTGTTGCGTGCTAAGTGACGTCCCCGGTGTTGCTGCAGCGCTCAGGGCGTGTGTTTGGAATGAGGAAGCCCGCACGTGCGTCTCGCAGGCGAAGCATTTTTTTTTTTTTTTTTAAGTTGCATTAGAAGTGGGTGTGCTGGCGGGATGGTTTTCAGTGTAAGTTGCCCATGTATTTGGGGCAACGTGGCAACCCAGAATTGCTTTTTTAATAGGGAACAGTAACCTGGGTTTCATTTTTAATTGCAAATGCCTTGCAGTATTTTTTTCTTTGCAAATCGTATTTTGCTGAATTATCTGTAGTTATTTGGAAATGCTAACAATTGTAACAATTGGCACAAAACTATAAAGGCACAGTAAATTTCTAGTAAATTGGTAATTGGAGCTAGGTTTTCATGTTTCCTTTTCACATAGTGATACTGTCCAAATGTGTACACTTTGGATGCAAAAGTTATTCTTAGGGTTTTTTTCTGCGTTAATTTTGGACATTATTACATGATAAATTGTATATACAAGTATTAAGTATTTTAAGCACTGGACCAATCAAATTGGTAGAGTTCTAACAAATTGTAGAAAAGAGTATACAAGTGAGTATTTTAGGGAATAATTATAATTTCTTTTGTGTGTCATTTGCATAACCTTGTGTTCTTTCTGCTTTTAAGTCGAATGACTGGAGAAGATGGAAAAGAAGTCATTATGGAAATTGAGAGAAAACTTTCTCGGCTATTCAGAGTTTTAAAAGTATGTCTCTGTTTATTGAATGGTTTTTACTTTGTAGGAAAAAGATTTTACCAGCTAACTCATAAGAACTTTGTTGTTGTTTTTTATAATATTTATTTTTTCAGAGAGACAGTGATTGTGAGCGGGGGAGAGGGAGACACAGAATCCTAAGTAGGCTCCAGGCTCTGAACTCAGTACAGGGCTGCAACCCACCAACCGTGAGATCATGACCTGAGCCAAAGTCAGATGCTCAACTGACTGAGTCACCCAGGTGCCCCACTCAAAAGAGCTTTGAAATGAGAGGCGCCTGGGTGGCTCAGTCAGTGTAGCCTCTGATTCTTGATTTTGACTCAGGTCATAATCTCATGGTTCCTGAGTTCGAGTTGGGCTCCCAACTAACAGCTCGGAGCCTGCTTGGGATTCTCCCTCTCCTCTCTCTCTGCTTCTCCCTGCTCTCTCAGAATGAATAAATTCAAAAAAATTTTGAAATGAAACAAAAGCAGGATTATTTTGAGTACTTAATATGTATCAAGTACTTTTAAAATTAGTTTACATGTATTCTGCCACTTAATCCTCTATGTCCCTATGGAGGGTACTCCTTAATCCCCACTTTGTAGAAGAAATTGGTTTAACTTGCCTAACGTTGCCTATGGCTAAATAATCTAAAACCTGTGCTTTTAATTTGAAAGCAATTATCAGAGATTATTTCATGTTTTCTGCCATTTGCTAGGAGTACTTCTAAGTAAACAATTTCTGTAATTTTGTCTTTGTTTTGTGGGTAGCATTCATTTTTTTTTAATTTTTTTAAAGCCTTCATTCACCATCAGTTTTTGCCACTCTTGCCTGGTTAAAAAACTGTTATTGTTATCTTTTTTGCTTATTTTTCGGGAGGTGTTTAACATCAGACTGAGGACTTCTGTTGTTATCCTCACTTGAGTATACAGTGGCTTTGTGACTGCCCCTAACACCCAACTTCTGAATTCCTTGCTTTTTAGAATGAAAAGGTTGAACTGAATCTCCAGAGTTCTTATTTTTATGACTGTGTTTTTGTGCTTTAGAAAAAAGTATTGTCATATTTAGTGTACATTTTAGCATGATTTCTGCCTAAATGTTGAGGCATTTAAGGTACTCCTTATCCTTAAGTGTACCTCTTACAGTCCTCAGTGCTTTTTGTTCATGTAAGCAGGAGCTTTTTTGTGTAGTAGTTCAAGGCTTGTTAATAGTATTATTAAACAACGTTAATCGTATTGTCTCATTTTTTTTCCTTACCATTTTTCACATTCCAGCAGTATATTGGATGCCATGAAAACATGCATTTTTATAAATTTGGTGTTTGAGAACATGCAAGATCAGGAACTCAGTGGCATGCACTGTTAATAGAATTTGTAACTTAAATGCCTGATGAATAATTATTTGGAAGCATGTGGGTGGTTAATAGTAAAATCAACAGAAGCTTGACAATCAACAAAAGCTTTCTGGGTGAATTATTAAGCACTGCAAGGATAATTGAACTCCTTTAGAACAAGAACCAGGCTGGTCGAAATACAACATGTTTCTGTATTTAGAATACTGTTAGTATCAAGTCTAGGAACCCACAACATTTTTTTTTAATGTTTGTTTATTTTTGAGAGAGAGACAAAGCATGAAGGGGGGGAGGGGCAGAGAGAGGGAGACAGAATCAGAAGTAGGCTCCAGGCTCCAAGCTGTCAGTACAGAGCCTGACACAGGGCTCGAACTCCCGAACCTGAACCTGGAGAACATGACCTGAGCTGAAGTCAGAGACTTAACCCACTGAACCACCCAGGTTTCCCCCCCCACCCCCACCCCAAGCATTCTTGAAGACAACACTGTTAAGGAATACTTTCAGGCAATATATATTTAATAAAAGTTGATCATAGATATTCTCCTGGAGATACAGCAGTAGCTCTCAAAGTCTTAGGTGTTTAAGACTATCTTTTTGTGGTTCTTTGAACTAGTTGTTCTGTTATCTCTTATGCTCCAGAGTTTGGTCTTTTTTATTGTTTTGTTTAACTATAAAAGAGGTGTCCCAAGGAAGTGTCTGTTCATATACTTGACTATTTTTCCTGCTCAAGAGCAGCAAATAGCTGAGAATTTCTTGGATATCTGATTCAGAGCAGTGGGAGGATTTGAAGATAAATCACTTTGGAATAGGAAATGGTACCAAGAAAAACACAGGGTTACAAATAATTGTAGGGTTGGGGAATATAGCAAGATTACCTTTGACAGGTTTGGGATTTTACAGCTTTCACATACATAATATGGATTGGGCTTTGAATTCCAGATGGACATTCAAATTTTCCAATCTGCAAAGTAGGGATTCCTTTTAAAAGATTCAGATAATGCTTAGAGCTTCTATCACTTTAGATTCTCAGTAAATGTTACATTCCAATTCCTCCCTGTCGTAGAGGTGTCACTCCACTCTAAAGCTAGAATGTCAGCTTTTGTCTTTGAGTCTTGCCTATCTTTTGTGGAGGTGTCTTCAGCATTTTCCATTTGTTGTCTTTTTTTTATTGCCTTCAGGTGTGTGGAGTTGGAGACATTCTTTATCTTTTAAGAGAACACTTTTTTTTAGGTGGTCTGTATGTAGTGCCATTCTTCCTTTTTTGGCCAAGCTATGTACATGACTCCTGATTTTATTCCTTTTTTTATCTACTCAAACATTTGATTGATTAGGCTAAAATAATTTTGTTTTCTGGTCCACTTTTGTTCCTTAAGAATTTATTTACGGTTGTAATTGTTTGTAACAAATGTGCTTTTTGTTTTTACAGATTCACATTTCCAGTCAAAACTCAGACCTCAGTAGTGCTGCTCTACAGGCCTTGGGGTTTTGTTTGTATAATCCCAAAATTACCTCAGGATTATCAGGTAAATTTATTATGACTTAATATTTTTTAGAGTTTATAAATATAGTTTGGTATGTTAAAAGTACTGTTACTTTTCTCTTAGTTTTGTGATTTGTAGTCTAGGATTTGCTTTTGACAAAGAAATGATGTTTTGTCATCGTTAGATCTTTTTTCTAGATGTAGCTTTAACTCTGATACCATAAAATTTGCTCTAAAAAGAGCATAAGTCTATTTTAAAAATGATTGCAGTGAAAATTGAACCTTTTCCTGTATAAAGCATATCTGCTTTAGAAGTTAGTAATTTAGATGGTCATTTATTGTAGTATAAAACAAGCATATGCACTAAGGAACATGCTGAATTGAAAATCTTTCACGTAGTGGTATTGGGGTAATTTGGAACCAAAAGTAGCTGAGTTTTCAAGTAATCTTAATTATTCTTTTGTAGTTTGCCATTTTATTTTATTTTTTTAATTTATTTGAGAGAACAAGAGAGGGGCAGAGAGAGGAAGAGAGAGTCCCAAGCAGGCTCTGCCCACAACGTGGAGCCTGATTGGGCTGATTGGGCGGGGTTCCAATCCACAAACCATGAGATCCTGAGCTGAAACTGAGAGTCTGACTCTCAACCCACTGAGCCACCCAGGCTCCCCTGTAGTTTGCCATTTTAATGCAAACCTTGGAGGTGAACTTTACAGAGGGAGAAATCAGGGATAGGGAATAAGGATTCCTTAAAGTTATTACCATCTTTCTTTCTGAAGGTAAAGTTTCTGCCCATTCTTTTTTATCTGTGGAAATGTTCCCAATCTAAAGTAGAAGTTGTTCATTTTAGAGCAGAGGTATAGGATTTATAACATCTTGCCAAAATTTGTCTTACATGTTTAAGGCTATTAATGATGCCTATACAGTTTTTTCAGTTGCACAAAATTAAATCTATTGTTTGTTTGATAAAGTTTTGTGTTTTGGGAAGAAGTTTGATACCAACATTGGTTCACTGATCCTAATCTCTGGATATGCATTTAATTTTTTGACAATGTAGAGTATGTTTTGCTCTATTTCTATATTTGAGATTTTAAAGGATATAAACTGTTTTACATAATTAAAGCTGCTTGTTTTTCAGACACAGATATTGAAGAACTGCTTTTAAAATTGAATGATAGTGTTAAGAGCTCAGACAAAAATGTACGTACTAGGGCACTTTGGGTGATATCCAAGCAGACGTTTTCCACTGAAATCATTGGCAAAGTAGTGAGTATGGTTTTTATATAAGTTTTCGTAACTACGCACCACTTAAAAAATTCAGGTTTACTTGATTTGTATTTATTTGGTTCTGTCTTTTAGGTATCCACTATAATTGATTCATTAGAAATAGTATTTAATAGAGGAGAGCTGCATTCTGCTGTTGTTGATTATGAAGCATTAAATGTCATCATAAGGTATGAGTTTGCTGCTTTGGAAGAATAATTGCAGTACATTTAGAATTCACTTCAAAGAGTGGACTTTGGGAACTTGAGTTAGACATTTAAAGAACGAAAATGTCTTCTAAAAGTCTCAAGGAGAAAAGATAACGGGAAAAAGAAGGAATTAGATGAGTTTAAATTAGTAGGTTTCCTTGTTTATTTTTACTGAGTCATAAAAATAAAGTCTTGGTTGGGGTGCCTGGCTGGTTCATTTGGTAACGTATGCGACTCTTGATCTTGGGGTCATATGTTTGAGCCCCATGTTGGGCAGAGAGTGTACATAAAAATAAAGAAAAAGTCTTGGTTGTGCTGATGCTGGTAACAGAGTTCTGATTTTAAAAATTATTTCCATTAAAGCTTTTGCAAGAGTTTAAAGAATAATAGGCTTTCAAGTAGACTTAGGGGATATGTCAGAAGGCAATAACAGTGACTAGCAGCAAATGGGAGAACAGGAAAATCCCCTAACTTCTATCCATCCCTGTGCTTTAAAGGACTTACTAACAGCACAAAGACTTTGTTGCTGTGATTTGTCTTACGTCGTTTTTCCATTCTTTAAAGTTTTCTTTAATTGAGCTATTTGCCTTAACTCTACTTAGTGTTCTGATGCCCTGAGTGATGCTCACATGTTACCATTCTCTGGCTATCTTCTAAAAGAATGTTAAATTTAATTATATAAAAACATTGATACTAGGGATGCCTGGGTGGCTCAGTCAGTTAAGTGTCCGGCTCTTGATTTTTGGCTCAGGTCACGATCTCACAGTTTTTGAGATTGAGCCTCGAGTTGGGCTCTGCACTGACGGTGCGGCACCTGCTTGGGATTCTCCCTCTTTCTCTCTGCCCCTCACCCGCTTGCGTGTGTGTGTTCTCTCTACAAATAAATAACCATTAAAAAAAAGTAATATGGAAATCTACAAATTAGCAAGTAAAAGTTCGATCTGTGTGTGTGTATGCGTATATGTACATATTCTGAAACAAATGGACCGTACTAGGTATATTTCTTTGTGCTGGTTATTTTCCTAGTAGTTTAGACATAAAAGGTGAGGTCAAGCTAATTTATTCGTTGACTTTTTTTATTATAGGCTAATTGAACAAGCCCCAGTTCAAATGGGAGAAGAGTCAATTAGGTGGGCAAAACTGGTCATACCTTTAGTGGTTCATTCAGCCCAAAAGGTACATTTGAGAGGAGCAACTGCTTTAGAGATGGGAATGCCGTTGTTGCTTCAAAAACAACAAGAAATAGCATCTATCACAGAGCAGCTTATGACTACTGTAAGTATTACTTTAAGGATTTTTTTGGATACTGAATTGTAAATTTCTGGCCCAAGCTTAGAGCTCATAGTGGTATCATTTCATTATGATATAGGAAGTTCCTCTTCGAATAAAACATAAGCAATTGCTTAAGGTAGTGTAGGCATACTGCTCCTAGATTAAGGAAGGAGTGTCTATTCAGTGTTTGTAGGATCTAGGCATTTTACTTCATCACCAATGAATAGTGATTGAAAGGGATTGCATTTCTTTTTTTTTTTTTAATGTTTATTTATTTTTGAGAGCAGGAGAGACAGAGCATGAGCAGGGGAGGGGCAGAGAGAGAGAGATATATACAGAATCAGAAGCAGGCTCCAGGCTGTCAGTACCGAGCCCTACGCGGGGCTTGAACTCCCAAAATGTGAGGTCATGACCTGAGCCAAAGTTGGGACACTCAACCAACTGAGCCACCGAGGCGCCCCGAAAGGGATTGCGTTTCTGGAAAAGGGAGAACATTAACTAATTTGAGTGCTATTTGGATTGTTTTACACAATCTCAATAGGTATAAATTTAAAGCACATAAGTGCATATAATGTATTGTTTACTAATAACTTTTCCTAATAAGCTTTTCTATCTTTATTTCTTGTAACAAATATTTATTTAGCACCTGTATATGCCAGGCATTGTTTTAGACACTGAATATAGCAAAGAACAAAAGGAACTTGTGGAGCTTATTGTCTAGTGGGAGAGGCAATAAAGAATACAGTATATTCAGTGAAGAACATGATGGAAAACAGACTAGATGAAGAGTGCCATTGTAGAGGAAGGGTGTGGCAGTCAGGGAAGGAAAAAGAATAGGATATTTGAGCAGTGATTTGAAAGTGGTACAAGAATTAGCTACTTGGATAACATGGAGTAAGTTAATTCCAGGCAGGAGAAACTGAGAGCAAAGGGCCCTGTTCTGATGGTTGTGTGTTAGTTGGTGTTCAGTGAACACTGGCAAGGGCAATATGATAGAGTGAATGAGGGTGAGAGGATAGGAGATGATGTCAGAGGAACAGAGGGCCAAATCACATAGGACCTTGGGGGATATTGTAAGGAATTTTTCACTTTCTTTTATTGAAAACTGTATTTGAAGGTTTTGAGTATTGAGCGTTATATGTACTGACTTGGGCTTTAAAGGGATTGTTGTGCCTGTGTTGAGAATAGACTCTAGAAGAGTTGAGTAGAAGAAGGGAAGGTACTTCAGAGGTAACTTCAGTAATCCAGGTGTAGTGAGGGAGCCTTCCAGATTTTAAAACCTGGGATTTTGTTTATTTTTTAAAATTCGAGAGGCCTTATGGTAATGTTTGGAGACTACTAAAGTAGCTCCAATGTCTTTGCAAGTTTTTTTATTTTGATAAGTTTATTTTCCAAGAGTATATATAAAATTCTTCGTAAATTTGAACCAAAATGTTCTCAGGTGTCTGCTACCCATGAAGCTGTTAATGTATTTTTAAGTTAAAATGTTATCATTTGAACTCTTATGGTATACATGCTGGTTTTCTGGGAAACGTATATTGGTAGAAGAAAATTAAGCTCAATTGATAGATGGAGGAATGGCCAGATTTGTGATAAGACAGTTATCGTAAGATGTTAATGGTATGTGTTTATATTGGGAAATTCAATGTAAAACTTTCAGCTTTGCTATATACTTGGAAATTTTCTAATAAAATATTGGGAAAAGCTATTCAACTAAGATAGTCTGATACTGCATATTTTGTTTTCCCAAGAGTCTTTTGGTAAATATTTTTGCATTTGTTTGCAGAAATTACTTTCAGAACTCCAAAAGCTATTTATGAGTAAGAATGAGACTTATGTGTTAAAATTGTGGCCTTTGTTTGTCAAACTTCTTGGGAAGGTAAGTCCACAGATCATGAATATTTCGTAGTTTATACATGAGTTTCTTTCGTGTCTTAACTTTACATAGTGGAGCTGATCCTATAGATGTAAATTCAGCTGCTTAATAAAATTTGTTTGCAAACCCACTGTAAATACTTTTGCTTTTCCAGTCAATTGCAAATCTGCAAAATGGCAAAAGAGATCCACCCCAACGTGCAGGTTCCCAGCTGAGGTAGAGCAACGTTATGCTCTGCCTTTTTATTTGAGCTCTCAGTATTCATTTGTAAACAGATGTCCTTTTCATAATCTGCTTGGTGACATGTTTTCCACATTTTGTGCTTTTTCTGGGTGAATTTAGTTTTAAATGACCCTCAGGCTTAGTGCCAAAGTGTTGTCCATGATTCTTAAGCACAGGAAGATTATGTGATGTGCCCTGGGGAGAAATTATATGTATTATTTTTAAAATTTTTTTTTAATGTTTGTATTTATTTTTGAGAGAGAGAGAGAGAGAGAGAGAGCGCACGCATGAGCAGGGAAGGGACAGACAGAGAGGGAGACGCAGAATGTGAAGCAGGCTCCAGGCTCTGAGCTGTCAGCACAAAGCCCAACGCGGGGCTTGAACCCACCGGCCACAAGATCATGACCTGAGATGAAGTTGGACGCTTAACCAACAGAGCCACCCAGGCGCCTCAGAAATTACACGTATTAGATAAGCTCTGTTCAGGCATGAGTTACAGTGCTGTTGGCTGTGAGTTCATTGTTCATGAATCAACAATACATACGGTATCTTTAAACAAATAAATATAAGATTGATGTCGATTGGTTGACAGAAAAGGTTCTCATAGGAGCCTAACCTGCATCTTCCCTAGGAGCAAGGGCTCAGTACTTGCTAACACAGTGTTTGCAGTGGACTTAATTTTGATGAATAATGAGGATCAACCACCTGTTCTGTCTTCTTTAAGCCAGGGTTTTTTTTTTTTTAAGTTTTTTTTTTTTTTTTTTTTTTAACATTTATTTATTTTTGAGACAGAGAGACAGAGCATGAACGGGGGAGGGTCAGAGAGAGGGAGACACAAAATCTGAAACAGGCTCCAGGCTCTGAGCTGTCAGCACAGAGCCTGATGCGGGGCTCGAACTCACGGACCGTGAGATCATGACCTGAGCCGAAGTCGGCCGCTTAACCGACTGAGCCACCCAGGCGCCCCGCCAGGTTTTTTTTCTAAGGAGAGGGGAGGTGTTTTTCTTTGCTGTGATAAATAAACCTAATAATCGTAACCGTCCTACGTACATTTCATTGTCATTAAATATATACACAAGTTTTGTAAACGTCACTATTATCTATACCCAAAACTTTATATTCTCCAACAATTTTATATATGTTAAGCAAGAACTTCTTTGGTCTCCTAGCCCCAGCCTCTAGTAACTGCTGTTCTACTTGCTGTCTCTATGGATTTGCTAATTCTAGGCATCCCACATAAATGGAATCATGCACTATTTGTCTATTTATGGTTTATGCTAGACATTTTTTCAAGTTTTATTCATGTTGTAGAAATTAACTAAATTTCATTCTTTTTTACAACTGAATATTTCATGGTGTGTAACTCAGTTTGTTTACTCATTTGTTGACAGATATTTGAGTTGTTTCTACCTTTCAGCTGTTGTGAATAATTGCTGTGAACTTTGGTGTACAAATATCTTTTGTATTCTCTACTTTTCGTTCTCTTGGATATATGTGTAAGAGTGGAATTGCTGGTTCCAAACTGTTTTCCACAGTGGCTGCACTATTTTACATTCCTACCAGTAATACACCAGGGCTCCAATTTTCCCACATCCTTGCCAAACTTGTTTTTTTTTTTTTGTTTTTTGATATGATAGCCATTCCAGAGCATTTTGTTTTGTAAAACTGGGCCATTTTCATGTTTTTGACAATACAGTAAATAGTTCTCTTAGTGATTGCAGACATACAAGAAATAATCATAGTAAAGGTGGGTTTTCCTGATTGGTGTGCAGTCTTCAGTAATTGTAAAGAGTTACTTGTATGTAACTGCTGTCAAGCCAGTAAGACCGCATCTCTGCATCCATCATTTTCAGGATTGCTAGTAACTTGGGCATATTTCTCCAGAATAACCTTATGTGTTTGTTGTGTCACAGGACCCAGCTTGTTTACATCTTTGTCCATGACAATACCTTTGGTAGTAATACCCAAAGTTGTATATAGTGGGGATAAAGGGTTTTTCTTTATACCATATGTTGAGGTAAAAGGTGACTTTCAGGCTGAGCTGTATTATGTCGGCCTTCTTGAAACATAAGTCTATTGGCCTAATGAATTTTTCACATTTAGGTGATTTTCGTATAAAGCCGTTTCCAGTGGAGTAGACTAGTTACAGCAACCAACCTCTTCTTTCCCTTTCCTGTTTGGATAACTTAGAATTTCTTTCTTCCTGGGCATTAACCTTGGGCAGAGGGCCTTCCCATTTTCCTGCTTCCCCTTTCTGGTTTTAATCATATTTGAAAGTACTTTAGCTCAGGGCTGTCCCACTGTGTCCAGTAGATAGCAGGTACTATTCCCTGTGAATCTTTTAGTCACTCTTAAGTTTGGTGTTTCCCTTTAATACGTTTTCTTAATCGTAGTTTTTATTTGTATTTTTTTTTTTAGCATGGTGCTGTTTATGGTAGTGCTTAGCTTTCACACCAGTTTGAACATTCTAGAGCTTTCCTTTTGGTTTTTCTCATGGTAATCCAAGTGATATCCATAGTAGTTATAGTGTAACTCAATAAGTTGTTTTGTGGCTGGTGGGTTTTTGTTTTTATAGAGAGCAAGAACACTGGGGAGTTGTTGGGAGGGAGGGAGGGAGGGAGGGAGGGAGGGAGAGAGAGAGAGAGAGAGAGAGAGAGAGAGAGAGAGAGAGAAAGAATGAATCTTCAGCACCCTCTATGCCCAGCACAGAGCCCGATGTGGGGCTTGATCCTAGAGCCCCACCGTGAGATCACGTATGGCCTGATCTGAAATCCAGACTTGAATGTTTAACCGACTGAGCCACTCAGGCAGCCCTGCCCACTTTTTATTTGGGTGGTTCATTTTGTTGTTGAGTTGTAGGAGGAGTTCTTTATTTTGGATGTTAACCCTTATAGGTCTGGGATTTTCAAATATTTTTCAAATATTTTTTTCAAATATCTTTTCAATTGATAATATCCTTTGGTGCACAGGAGTTTTTAGTTTTTAAGTTTATTTTGAGAGAGAAAGTGAATGAGCAAGGGGAAAGGCAGAGAGAGTGAGAGAGGGTATCCCAAGATGTGGGGCTTGAACTCACGAACCGTGAGATCATGCATGACTCAGGCTAAATCCAAGAGTTGAATGCTAAACCGACTGAGCCACCCAGGTGCCCAGGAGTTTTTAGTTTTGAAGTCCCATAAAAATTAGATTTTCTTTAATTGCCTGTGCTTTTGGTGTCATAGACATGAAATTGTTGCCAAATCCAGTGCCATGAATCTTTTTCCCTGTCCATTTCTGTAGGATTTTTATAGTTTTAGTTCTCATAACTTTTTATATTTGATTCCTTTTGAGTTTATTTTTGTGTTGTGTTGAATCTGTAGATTGCCGTGTGTAATAATTGACATTTTAATGGTATTAAAAAATCTTTCTATACATGAACATGGGATGGTTTTCCATTTATTTAGGTCTTTTTAAATGTTTTTCGGCAATACTTGATAGGTTTTAGTATACAAGTCTTTCACCTCCTTGGTTAGATGTATTTCTAAGTTTTAATTCTTTTAGATGCTATTGTAAATGGAAATACCTGATTTCCTTTTCAGATTGTTCATTGTTGTGTGTTGATCTTGTATACTGAATTTATTAGCTCTACTAGCTTTTACTTATGGATTCTCTAAGCAAGTTATTTTTTTTATTTATATTCTGTTCAGTTTGGGTGTGATTTACAGCCGGTTGAGATTGCGGTTTCATTTTTAATGTATTTTTCCTTGTTATTCATAATTTACTTGTCATCTGTCCATTTTTCCCTTAACTTTTTGTCTTTTTGAGTATATTTTAAAAAACTATTTTTATTAGTTTCAGGGTTCAACATTTCTTACTTTTTTTTAATTACTGATTTTCTTATGGATACCGTTATGTTGGTAAAATTTGAGATTTTTTTAAACCTTCCTCATTTTCTCTAATGTCAGAAATGTTCTGTGTTATGCATTATGTACTTTATGGAGCCTTATATTTTGTGATCTTGAGTTTTGAGTGTACGTATAAAAATCAGTACATTTTAAACTTAAGTTTTTAAGACTTTACATAGCTAACACTGAATGAATTAGGTTAATAATAGTGCCTGTATATTGTTTTAGTCAGGTAAATAACTTTCTAATGATTTTTCATTTTTAGACCTTGCATCGAAGTGGGAGTTTCATTAATTCTCTATTACAGCTGGAAGAACTAGGATTTCGTAGTGGAGCACCCATGATTAAAAAAATAGCATTTATTGCCTGGAAGAGTTTAATAGATAATTTTGCTTTGAATCCAGGTAAGTAAGTCTTATTTAAAATTTTTGATTTTTCTATGGATTTCACTCAAGCAAGATGAAAAGAACAAAGCTTTTCTGATCTTTTGGGCTTTATATTGAAATAACCTGTTAAATATTTTTTTTTTATTTTAAGAGAATAAACTTGTAGCTAAAAATAGAATTTAAAAGGATAGGCATTTTTGAAATTTACAGCTAAAAAATTATGATTGCTATGGAACAAAAGTATCAGTGACTGATGAACTTTTTCAGGACCTTTGGAACAGTACCTAATAGTGGGTCATTGCTACTAATGTATAGAATTGACTCCTTTTGATTTACTTTATCTTCCTGTTACCTAGCGGAGGTGTTTGGTATATAGTTGACCCTTGAACAGGGGCACCAACACCCCACCACAATTGAAAGCCTGTATATAACTTTTGACTCTCCCCACATTTAACTATAAGTATCCCACTGTTGACCAGAAGCCTTACCAATAACATAAATAGTTGATTAACCTGTATTTTGTTTATGTATTGTAAACTCTGGTCTTAGGATAAACTAAGCTAGAAAAAAGAAATGTTAAGATCGTAAGAGGAAATATCTTTACAGTACTATACTGTAAAAAAAAAAAACAAAACTGTATAAGTGGACCAATGCAATTCAAACCTATAGTGTTGATGTAAATATGAGAAAGTATGTAGCCCAAAAGTAGATCAGTATGAGTACCCACTTACCTTAGATATAAACAATATTGGATGTTTATAAGATCTGCTAAGTAATGTTGATTTCATGTTATATTTTTCTCTGGTGAAGATCATTAATCCCTTTTCCCTTAGTGTGTTTTATAAAGTGATTATTTTTATTACCTATAATTTTATTGAAAATGTTGGTAAAAGTACATTGCCAGGCACAAATTGTAAATATTACCTTTTTGTTTATGAACTGGTAATGCAAGTTAGCGTTCTGGACTAAACCTATTGGACATGTGTAAAAGTTGAGTGTTAAAGCATAAAATAGACATAACTTAAAGAAGGTAAATAAAACGCTATCTCATTTGAAATAAGTCCAGAGTTAAAAAGTCTGGCCCTGGTATTATGGATCCAAGAAGTCTTAAGGAATCAGCTGCCTGCCTTTCTCTTCTGTTATCTTCAGTATGCCTTAATTATAGACTACAGGAAAGGGAGAAGGCAGAAGAGCAAAAATGAATTTCTTCCCAGCTGAGCCATCTATCGCTAGAGCTTTCCAGAAATTCTACATACACTTCCCTTTAAGTCTCATTGGGTAGAATGGCTAAATGGGAGACTGAGTAAAGGAATAAAATATTGGGTATCCATCACTGTCCTGAGTGAAAGAGGTAACTAAAAATATGGTAACTGTCAATTTCTGCTGTAGGGATATTATTGTAGCACTCTTCTCATAAGTACAGTAGGAGTTCAGAAAGGATTAGAGTATTTGCACAGTGGTTTGACTTTATTTTCTTTATAGAAATGTTAATTGTGCAAGTTAAATGGCAAAATAACTGTCAGAAATATTAATGCCATTTCATCAAATAACACAGCTGGACAGATGTTTCAAAATCCCTATTAAGTCTTTTTGATAATTTACTTGAGCACAGAGGTCTTTTTATGTATCCCCAGTTGTTAACACTCACATGGAATATTAGGCTGGGTGGTTTGTTGTGGAGGACTGTCCCATGTGTTGAAAGAAGTTTAGCAGTATCCCTGGGTGCATTCTAGATGCCAACAGCATTCTCTGTACCTCCTGCCTCCGGTCTAACAGCCAGAGATGCCATATATGTTGCCAAATGTCTCTTGGGAAAATTGTCCCTGGCGCACACACAGTATCTAATAAACATTATTTATTCTATTTATTTATTTATGTATTTATGGCCATCTTAAGTACAGTCTAGTTGTATTGGAGTTTGTCAAAGTGAAAATTTGAGGCGTAACAAGAACAGTTGGTGGTTTAAAAAAATTTTTTATAAAGTATTTTTTATTTTTGAGAGAGAAAGCACAAGCAGGGGAGGGGCAGAGAGAGAGAGAGGGAGACACAGAACCTGAAGCAGGATCCAGGCTCTGAGCTGTCAGCATATAGAGCCCGAGGTGGGGCTCAAAGTCAAGAAACATTAGATCATGACCTGAGCCGGAGTGGGATGCTTAACTGACTGAGCCACCAGGTGCCTCCCAAAATAATTTTTTTTAATGTTTATTTTTGAGAGAGATTGAGGGAACATGTGAGCTCCAGGCTCTGAGCTGTCAGCACAGAACCCGACACTGGGCTCGAGCACATGAACTGTGAGACTATGGCCTGAGCCAAAGTTGGACGCTTAACCGACTGAGCCACCCAGACGCCCCTAAAAAAAAATTATTTTTAATCTATTCTCTTGTGATGATAAAAGGAGACTTACATACTTAGTTTTAAAATTTAGTTTTTAGCAAAACCACAAAATTTATCTTCTTACATGTTTTTGCCCATGTGCTTATTTTCTTTTAAGAAATATTATGCAGTGCGAAAAGACTGAAGTTGTTAATGCAGCCTTTGAGTTCCATCCATGTGAGAACAGAAACTCTAGCACTAACAAAACTAGAAGTCTGGTGGTATTTACTAATGAGACTTGGACCTCATCTTCCTGCTAATTTTGAACAGGTAATACAAGTTTTGGCTCTAATGATTGGAGTTTTTTAACGTGTTCTTAAATTCTTAACAGTCTATTCTTTCAATATTACATTTGCTGTGTTAGCAGATCACAATATATAAAAAATCTTTTCTTCCTAACACAGAATTTTTTATTTCGCTCAAAAGATTCTCCAGTTGTGTGAAATGGAGCCTCTAAAGCTTTCTCAACCAGCAAACACTCAAATATCTAACCCTAAAGTCATTTTGAAAGATTTTTGAAAAATTCCATAACATTTAGAATGTAATTGAGAATAAAATCAACATTACTGAAATAGAAATCAAGTGCTACACTTGGTTGATAAAAGTTGGATCAGTTCTTATTTTTTTGTAACTTTCTAGGCTACAAAATTGTAACAAATCCTCTACCTAATCTGAGGACCATAGGCTTTGGCCGTCTTCCTCCTTGCTGGTCAGGTCATGCTGGCAGCCGCTATGGTGGACCCACTGGGGCCCAGCAGCAGCTTCTCCACCCCCTGCTGGCGCCATCTTGCCAACTGCCCTTGCTGGCATTTAGACATAAAGTTTATTTAATCTTACTTATACTTCCTTTATTTTTGCAATGAATCCCATCTTTGGTTTCTGAATATTTGTACAATAAGTAAAAAAAAGGATAGCTCTGATAATTTCTTTTATCTTTTTCATTTCTTTATCTGGGTTTTTGGAGTACATTTTATTTTTAAATCTGTAGTCTTTTTGTCTATATACACAATTGCACAGCAGTGAGTATAGTATATTCTTGGGGTTTTGTAATATACTGGAATTTTTAGCAAGTTTGTAAAATTTTAATTAATGTATTAAAGATTTTAAACTTAATAGCATGAATTAATTAGAATTGGGCATTAATGGTAATATGTAACTTGAGATCATAATTTTTCCAAATTCTACCATTGTGAGGTCCTGGTAGGCTTATTTTACCCAGTTGTCCCACACATTCATTGGTTGAAGTTATGCATTGGCTAGATTTGATTGGTACTGGAATGATCTTAGAAAATGAGCTTGAGGTTGTCTTAGTTTATATTTTCTTAGGGTGAATTTTTTAAAAGCTTAAAATGAGTCTCTACCAATAGCATTGAAACTCAGGCATTATTTACAGATATAATTTCCCATTTGGAATTTAGTAACGAAACTTACAGGTATTACACATGGCAAATATAGTTGTAATAAAAATGTTTACTTTTCCAATTTTAGTATTTAGGCAGTGCATCCAAACAGCCAGTAGGATTCAACATATCAAAAGAATTTAGATTGCTTCTTAAATTTAACTGTATTATGCAAGACTTTAAAAAAATTATGGATAATTAGGTAGTTTAGAGATAGTTTCCCTTTCTTTTTGTTTTTAACCCCAATAGGTGTGCGTGCCTCTGATTCAGAGTACAATAAGCATCGATTCTAATGCTTTACCTCAAGGCAGTTCATCTCGTGTAGCTACTTCTCCCGGTTTAAATCCCATGACTCCTATACACAAAGGTAAGGTAGACACACTTGGTTCTTTTTCTGTTTTTAAAAAGGACTTGAAATGAAACCTTTGCTAAGTGTTACTCATATAAAATGAAGCACTCGTAATTTTGGCTCCCTTATCACAAAATCCATCCTATACTCTTGTTTTCCTTATGTGTTACTGTTGTACTTGCATTGTTGTAGTTGAAGATCTGCATTTTTCTACTGTATCTGTGAGATATATTACAAATGATTGTTGAGTTTGTTTCAGAACCAGAACCAGAACCTTAGAGTTGTTATTAAAAACAACAGATCTTAACAGATGTTTTTTTAAAAAGTGGCTTAGCATATATAGTATTGAAAGAAAATGATTTGCTTTATGTTATTTTGTTAGTTATTATAGTCAGATTTTTATATTTAAGTGTTAGAAATGTGTGCATATTAATATTTCATAGTATTATTATCGTAATTTAAGTGGTATCTGACACAGGCACCTGGGTGGCTCAGTCAGTTAAGCGTCTAACTTCGGCTCAGGTCATGATCTTGTGGTTTGTGAGTTCAAGCCCCAAGTTGGGCTCTGACGCTCAGCCTGGAGCCTGCTTCAGATTCTGTGTCTCCCTCTCCCTCTGCCCCTCCCCATTCATGCTCTCTTTCTCAAAAGATAAGTAATAAAACATTAGAGTTGGTAAGTGACGGTAATCTTGTTCTTAACCTACTAATTAGGAACTCTTACAGGTTTTAAACAAGAACTCAACTTATTTCAGAAACAAAGTATTTACTTTTAAAAAGGTATTTCACTGAAATGAAGTAAACAAAATATGTTCATTTGGTTAGCTAATTTAGCTTATGTAACTTACCTTTTTTTTTCTTTTTTCTTTCTTTCTTTTTTCTTTCTTTCTTTTTTTTTTTTTTTTTTTTTTTTTTTTTAAGGTGCTTCCCCATATGGAACTCCTGTAACTCCTCGGATGAACTTAAGTTCAAATTTTGGTGGAATGGCCACAATCCCGTCTATTCAACTTTTGGGACTTGAAATGCTGCTTCATTTTTTGTTGGGTCCAGAAGTCTTGAGTTTTGCTAAGCAAAACAAACTTGTACTGAGCTTAGGTATTTACTTTTTAAAAACCGTTCAGATCATTGTACATTGGGGTGAGAAGACATGCTTTTTTCCCCCACAGCCAAAATATTCTGTAATTCTGTGTGATATAAGCATAAATCTTTTTAATAGAAAGCACATGTTGGACCACCTAAAATTTTATATTGATACATTTATTTCATAAAGCTTTGGATCGGCATAATTGTCTTTTTTTTTCTTTTTTAGAGCCACTCGAACATCCATTAATCAGCAGCTCTTCTTTTTTTTCCAAACATGCAAGTACGCTTATCACTGCTGTTCATGATAGCTTTGTTGCGGTTGGAAAAGATGCTTCTGGTAAATACTTAAGAGAAGATTTTTTTGTTTAAACCTGTGTTTAAAAAAGTAGAATAGGAAATATTTACATATTGCCATCTTTTGCCCAGGTTATGCTGCAGGACCTTTACATATAAATCATTTAATCCTTAGAGTAACCTTTGTTTTTTAGATGAGGAAATTGCGTTGTACATAGAAGTAAATAACTTGTGCAAAGTCACATAGTAAGTGGTGGAGCTGTGATTCAGACCTGGGCTCTGTGGCTCCAGCATCCACACTCAAAACTTCTATGGTACATAGCCTGTCAGATACTGTGAAGAAATTTCAAAAATGAAATCATTAGCTATTTATTTAACTGGCTGGTTTTCAGGTGTCCTTTTGAATCTTTATTTTTTTCCTTCTGTCAGCAGCAAAAGGTGTTCAATAAAGAAAATACAGGTAGTAGAAAGGAGAAAATAATTATCCTTAAGTTCCATGACCCAGTGTTAATGTGTTACAGTTTGAAAAAACATTTCTTTAAACAGTGTTGTGATAGTGTTTCATAAACTGATTACAAGGCTGAATATTATAAGAATTCTGTTTTAGACTAAGAATTGCTCAGCTTCTTTAGCATAAAGGTAAAAGGGTGAGCCTTTATAGTACTGTCTGCTTCATTTCTAAAGTTTGTTTTGTTTTGTTTGGCAGAGGCAGTTGTCAATGCTATTTGGAAGGAACTAATTAGCTTGATGAAATCAATCATTGAATCAGGTAACTACTATAATACTGATCAAATAATTTTTATAGAACTCAGTGAATTGTTTGGCTTTTATAAATAAAATTATTTTAGAGTCAATTTTTGAAGCATATAGCTTCCAGACTTTAATTTTCTTTTAAACAAGGTAATTTATTGATTTACTTTAAAAATTAGTCTTTCTTAGCTAAGTATATGTTTTTATTCCTAAAAATACTGTATTTTCACCCCTAAAAATACTTGCATGTTTAGAACCACATTCTTCCTTTTCCTTTTTGATAGGTAACAAAAAAGAGAGACCAGGTTCTGAAGTTTTGACCCTCTTACTAAAATCGTTAGAAAGCATAGTAAAGTCAGAAGTATTTCCTGTATCAAAAACATTGGTAAGTAAGATAATTCATGCTGGAATTTAAAAATCATATTCTGAAATTGAATTTTTTATTGGAAAAAATACTACTTACACAGACCATGTTTTGAGAAGACATTTTGTATCAAGTATTTATCAGCAATTTAGCCCTGTAATAAATGTTATTCCATTGACTTCAGAGTCGTCTGAAACCTCAGTAAAGTAAATGACTATACCGGCAATACAGAAATATTCCACTGTCATAAGAATGAGCCATACAGAGAAAATTGGGGTTAAGAACATGAACTATGAACTGAGCTAAACATTAATTTTATAAGATTGCCTAGCTCCATTAATTGTTAGTTTGTACATTTAAGCTGGTAATAATCTTTGGGACTTGTGCAATTTAAATTAACCCTCCTTAACTGAGATAAGTATTTTGGTATTAAAGACTTTTTTTTTATCCTGTAGTAGGAAAAAACCAATTGGATATACTTTTTTATAATAGTGAATCTCCCCAAGATAAACTGCAGATGAAATAGACTGTACTTAAATTCCTTCTGAGTCTCTGTGTACTGGGACAGCGATAACTACTATGGCAGTAGATCATAGTGGTTAATAGCAAGGGCTCTGGAGCAGACTAGGTTGAATCGCAGCCAAATTATTTATTAGCTGAGTGAACTTGGGAAGTTTATCTCCTCCCTTACCTTTTTTTAAGGGAATGTAGTAGTTTTATGATTAATACGTGAAGGGCATGATGAGCCAGAAATGAAATAAATGAGTCCACAAATACAATTTATTATTATTATTATTATCATTAGCGTTTGATTCAAATGAGAATGTGAAAACATATTCACCAACATAACCTTTTCTTTTCTTTTTTTTTTTTAAGTTTATTTGTTGAGAGAGGGAGGGAGGGAGAGAGAGTGCACACTGGAGGGGCAGAGAGCAAGAGGAAGAGAGAGTATCTCAAGCAGGCCCCGCACTGTCAGCACAGAGCCCGATAATGGGACTTGAACTCTAGAACCCTGAAATTATGACTTGAGCTGATACTGAGAGTCAGATGCTTAACGTACATCCACCCAAGCGCCCTAAACTTTCTATTATATCATTGTGTCACTGAAGTTAAAGTCGTTCAAGTTAATACCCGTACAATATTTTTGGATGGCAGTTTGATAGGCTGTGTCACATTTGAGAGGTGTGTCTTTATTTTTTTTTTTGTTTCTTGTTTGTTTTACTTTTATTTACATCCAAATTAGCATATAGTGCTATAATGATTTCAGGAGTAGATTCCAGTGATTCATCCTCTATGTATATAACACCCAGTGCTCATCCCAACAAGTGTCCTCCCGAATGCCCCCTACCCATTTAGCCCATCCCCCCCACTGACAACCCCTCCAGCAACTTTCAGTTTGTTGTCTATATTTAAGAGTCTATTATGTTTTGCCTTATCCTTGTTTTTATATCATTTTTGCTTCTCTTCCCGTATGTTTATCTGTTTTGTGTCTTAAAGTCCTCATATGAGTGAAATCATATATTTGTCTTTCTCTGACTGGCTAATTTTGCCTAGCATAATATCCTCCAGTTCTATCCACGTAGTTGCAAATTGCAAGATTTCATTCTTTTTGAGTGCCATTCTTTTAATACTTCATTGTGTGTGTATGTGTGTGTGCACATCTTCTTTACCCATCCATGGACATTTGGGCTCTTTCCATAATTTGGCTACTGTTGATAGTGCTGCTATAAACATTGGAGTGCATGTGCCCCTTTGAATCAGCACTCCTGTATCCCTGGGATAAATACCTAGTAGTGCAATTGCTGGGTTGTAGGGTAGTTCTATTTTTAATTTTTTGAGGAACTTCCATACTGTTTTCCAGAGTGGCTGCACCAGTTTGCATTCCTCTTTTTCCGCATCCTCACCAAATCTGTGGTTGCCTGAGTTGTTTATTTTACCCCTTCTGACTGGTGTGAGGTGGTATCTCGTTGTGGTTTTAATTTGTATTTCCCTGATGATGAGTGAAGTGTTGAGCATTTTTTCATGTATCTGTTAGCCATCTCGATGTCTTCTTTGGAGAAGTGTCTGTTCATGTCTTTTGCCCATTTCTTCACTGGATTATTTTTTTGGGTGTTGAGTTTGATAAGTTCTTTATAGGTTTTGGACACTAACCTTTTATCTGAGATGTCATTTGTAATAAATACCTCCTCCCATTCTCTCGGTTGCCTTTTAGTTTTGCTGATTGTTTCCTTCGCTCTGCAGAAGGTTTTTATTTTGATGAGGTTCCAGTTGTTCATTTTTGGTTTTGTTTCTCTTGCCTCCATAGTAAGAAGTTGCTGTGGCCAAGGTCAAAGAGATTTTTTTGCCTCCTTTCTCCTGTAGGATTTTTTTTTTTTTAATATAATTTATTGTCAAATTGGCTAAAATACAGTGTGTGAAGTGTGCTCTTGGTTTTGGGGATAGATTCCCGTGGTTCATTGCTTACATACAACAACACCCAGTGCTCATCCCAACAGATGCCCTCCTCAGTGCCCATCACTCATTTGCCCCTCTCCCGCACCCCCTCATCAACCGTCACTTTGTTCTCTGTAAGAGTCTCTTATGGTTTGCCTTCTTCCTCTCTCTCTTTTTTTTCCCCCCTTTTCCCATGGTCTTCTAAGTTTCTCAGGATCTATATATGAATGAAAACACGTATCTGTCTTTCTCTGACTGGGTTATTTTATTCAGCATAATACCTTCCAGTTCCATCAACGTTCCTGCAAATGGCATGATTTCATTGTTAATCATTGCCAAGTAGTATTCCATTGTATATATAAACCACGTCTTCTTTATCCATTCATTCGTTGATGGACATTTAGGCTCTTTCCATATTTTGGCTGTTGTTGAAAGCACTACTGTAAATACTGGGATACATGTGCCCTATGAATCAGCACTGCTGTATCCTTTGGATAAATTCCTAGTAGTGCTATGGCTGGGTTGTAAGGTAGTTCTATTTTTAATTTTTTGAGGACCCTCCACACTTTCCCACAGCGGCTGCACAAGTTTGCATTCCCACCAACTGTGAAAGAGGATTCCTGTTTCTCCATATTCTTGCCAGCATCTGTTGTTTCCTGACTTGTTAGGTTTAGCCACTCTGACTTGTGTCAAGTGGTATCACAGTGTGGTTTGATTTGTATTTCCCTGATGATGATTGTTGAACATCTTTTCATGTGTCTGTTGGCCATGTCTATTCATGTCTTCTGCCCATTTCTTCTTCACTGGATTATTTGGTTTTTTGGATGTGGAGTTTGGTAAGTTCTTTATAGATTTTGGATACTAGCCCTTTATCTGATGTTATTTGCAAATATTTTATCCCATTCTGTCATTGCCTTTTGGTTTTGTTGGTTGTTTCCTTTGCAGTGCAGCAGCTTTTTGATGAGATATGTTGAGTAAGAAATGGCTACGGCTGAGGTCAAAGATTGTTGCCTGTTTTCTTCTGTAGGGTTTTGATGGTTTCCTGTCTCACATTTAGGTCTTTCATCCATTTTCAGTTTATTTTTGTGCATCGTGTAAGAAAGTGGTCTAGTTTCATTCTTCTGCATGTTGCTGTCCAGGTCTCCCAGCACCATTTGCTAGAGACCGTCTTTTTTCCATTGGATACTCTTCCTGCTTTGTCAAAGATTGTTTGACCATCCATTTGTGGATCCAATTTCGGGTTCTCTATTTTATTCCATTGGTCTATGTGTCTGTTTTTGTGCCAATACCATACTGTCTTGATGATTATAGCTTTGTAGTAGAGGCTGAAGTCTGGGATTGTGATGCCTCCCACTTTGGTTTTCTTCTTCAGTATTACTTGGGCTATTCGGGGTCTTTTGTGGTTCCATACAAATTTTAGAATTGTTCTAGCTTTGAGAAGAATGAATGTGTAGATTTTTGGGGTAGTATTGACATTTTAACAATATTTATTCTTCCAATCCATGAGCACGAAATGGTTTTACATTTTTTTGTGTCTTCAATTTCTTCGTAAGTTTTCTATAGTTTCCAGCATACAGATCTTTTACATCTTTGTAAGATATATTTTATGGTTCTTGGTGCAATTGTAAATGGGATCAATTCGTTGATTTCTCTTTCTGTTGCTTCATTATTGGTGTATAGAAATGCAGCTGATTTGTGTGCATTGGTTTTTGTACCCTGCTACTTTGCTGAATTCAGGTATCAGTTCTAGCAGCCTTTTGGTGGAGTCTTTCGGGTTTTCCACGTAGAGAGTATCCTGTCATCTGCGAAAAGTGAAAGTTTGACTTCGTTGCCAATTTTTATGCCTTTTATTTCATTTTGTTGTCTGATTGCTAATGCTAGGACTTCGAATCTATGTTAAGCCACAGTGGTGAGAGGGACATCCATGTCATGTTCCCGATCTCAGGGGGAAAGCTCTCAGTTTTTCTCCATTGAGGATGATGTTAGTGGGCTTTTCACATGGCTTTTATGATGTTTAGGTATGTTCCTTCTATCCTGACTTTGAGGATTTTTATTAAGAAAGGATCCTGTATTTTGTCAGATGCTTTTTCTGCATCTGTTTACAGGATCATATGGTTCTTATCCTTTCTTTTACTAATGTGATGTATTGCATAGATTGAGTTGTGAATGTTGAACCAGCCCTGCAACCCAGGAATGAATCCCACTTGATCATGGTGAATAATTCTTTTTATATGCTGTTGAATTCAATTTGATAGTATCTGGTTGAGAATTTTTGCATCCATGTTTATCAGGGATATTGGCCTGTAATTCTGCTTTTTTGTGGGGTCTCTGTCTGGTTTGGGAATCATGGTAATGCTGGCTTCATAGAATGAGTCCGGAAAATTTCTTTCCGTTACTACTATTCGAACAACTTGAAGATAGGTATTTTCTTTTTCTTTTTCTTTTTTTAATTTTTTTTAACGTTTTATTTATTTTTGAGAGAGACAGAGTGCGAGTGGGGGGGGGGAGGGGCAAAGAGAGAGGGAGACACAGAATCTGAAGCAGGCTCCAGGCTCTGAACTGTCAGCACAGAGCCAGATGGGGGGCTCGAACTCCTGAACCGTGAGATCATTACCTGAGCCGAAGTTGGACGCTTAACCGACGGAGCCACCCAGGTGCCCTGAGAAGGATAGGTATTAACTCTGCTTTAAATGTCTGGTACAGTTCCCCTGGGAAGCCGTCTGGGCCAGGACTTTTATTTGTTGGGAGATTTTTGATAAATGATTCATTTTCTTCACTAGTTAATGGGGGTCTATTCAAATTTTCTGTTTCTTCCCATTTGAGTTTTGGGTAGTGTGTGGGTATTTAGGAATTTGTTCATTTCTTCCAGGTTGTCCAGTTTGTTGGCATATAATTTTTCATAATGTTCTCTGATAATTGCTTGTATTTCTGAGGGATTGGTTGTGGTAAATCCATTTTCATTTGTGATTTTATCTGCTTGGGGCCTCTCTTTTTGAGAAGTCTGGTTAGGGGTTTATCAATTTTGTTTTTTTCAAAAAGCCAGTTAGCTCTTAGTTTCATTGTTCTGTTCTATGTTTGTTTGTTTTGTTTTGTTTTTGTTTTTGTTTTTTTTTTGGATTCTGTGTTTATTTCTGCTCTGGTCTTTATTATTTCTTCTCTGCTGGCCTTGGGGTTTCTTTGTTCTGCTTCAGCTTCCTTTAAGTGTGCTGTTAGATTTTGTATTTGGGATTTTTCTTGTTTAATGAGATAGGCCTGGATTGCAATATATTTTCCTCTTAAGACTGCCTTTGCTTTATCCCAGTTTGGGTTGTCATGTTTTCAATTTCATTTGTTTCCATATATTTTTAAATTTCTTCTTCAGTTGCCTGGTTGACCCATTCATTCTTTGGTACGATGTTCTTTAATCTCCATGCATTTGGAGGTTGATTTTTCTGTGGTTGATACCAAGTTTCAGAGCATTGTGACCTGAAAATGTGCATGGTATGATCTCAGTTCTTTTATATTGATTGAGGGCTGTTTTTGTGAACCAGTATGTGATCTATTGGAGAATGTTCCGTGTGCATTTGAGAAGAATGTGTATTCTGCTGCTTTAGGATGAAAGTTGTGAATATATCTGTCAAACTACAATATAGAACCAGAATACATCTGGTTCAGTGTATCATTCAGGACCGTTGTTTTCTTTGATTTTTCTGTCTGGATGGTGAGTCCATTGCTGTAACTGGAGTTTTAAAATCCCCTGCAATTACCACATTCTTACAAGTAAGATTGCTTATGTTGTGATTGTTTTATATGTTTGGGTGCCCCCGAATTGGTGCATAGACATTCATAATTATTAGCTCTTCTTGATGGGTAGACCCTGTAATTATGCTATAATGCCCTTCGTCATCTCCTATTATAGCCTTTAGTTTAAAATTTAGTTTGTCTGATATAAGCATGGCTATTTCAGCTTTCTTTTGACTCCAGTAGCATTGGGTATTCTTTCCTGCTTTGTCAGATTAGTTGCCATACATTTGTGGATCCATTTCTGGATTCTATGTTTTGTTCGATTGATCTGTGTCTGTTTTTGTGCATATTGTAATGCATCTTGAAGTCTGGGATTGCGATGCCTCCAGCTTTGATTTTTTTTTCAGGATTGTTTTGGTTAATTGGGGTCTTCTGTGGCTCCATACAGATTTTAGGATTGTTTGCTTTAGCTTTGTGAAGAATGCTGGTGTTATTTTGGTAGGGAGTGCAAGAGTGTGTCTTTAGACCCAGCTTCTAGTTAGTAGTCTTTTGAAATACTTGTTTTTGGCACTAGTGAGTACATAATTCATTGCAGAATATCTTTTTGTGGTATGAAAAAAATACCCTCAAGGGCCATTAATAGAAAAATGTTTGAATAAACTATGCATGTTCCTATAGTAGTTACGAATGTCTACATAGGGGGCATCTGGATGACTTAGAAGATCATACAACTCTTTTTTCTTTAAGTCTGTTACAGCCTGCAAGCAAGTGAGTGGGGGAGGGGCAGGGAGAGAGGGAGAGTGAGAATCCCAAGCATGGTCTGCACTGTCTCGTGGAGTCTGATACAGGACTAAGCTCAACTGTGAGATCATGACCTGAGTCAAAATCAAGAGTCAGACGCTTAACAACTGAGCCACCCAGATGCCACAGAAGAGCGTACAACTGTTGGTATCAGGGTCATGAGTTTGATCCCCACATTGAGCATAGTGGTTACTTAAAAGAATAAGTAAACTTAAAAAATGTCTACGTATATTGATGTGAAAACTCCATAACATAATTAGATGGAGGTCAATTCCAGAGTATCTCACAGTGTAATATCATTAATGGTATAAGAAAAATAATTATGTATTTTTATATGTGACAGCTAGCCCAGGAAGTTATGTTTCTCTGTGTACTAAAATACATGGAAATTTAGAAGGTCCTGAACATAAACTCCAAATTGATAGCATTGATTTTTCACTGGAGATAAAAGACTTTATTGTTTTATTTTTTTGTATTTCTGTATTTGAACTTTTAAAAATAACATATTCACATTAACGTATAAACATTGTATTTGAAACTTAAACTGGGAATGTATTTACATTAATGAATGAGCATTACTTAACCATAAATTGTTGAAAATATAGAATATAGCTAACGCTACTAGATTTTTACTAAGTAAAGTAGTTTTATGGCTAATTTACAGCAAAACTTTTTATCTTTCTTAGGTCCTCATGGAAATTACAATTAAAGGACTGCCCCAGAAAGTATTAGGTTCACCAGCATATCAGGTTGCTAATATGGATATTCTTAATGCAAGTATCTTAAATGTAATGATATGGTTAAAATTAGCCAAAAAAAAAAAAAAAATTCCATGACAGTTGTTGTTTTTCTTAACGTAGTGAAACATAAATTGTGAAATTTTGAATTAGATTTGGAATGCTGATTATGTTAAAGGGAAAAACTGATAACAGTAATAAGTTAATGTAAAGAAACATGGCAATATTAATGGAACTGTTTTTCTGAATTACATAAAAAGTTCTAGAAGGAAAGTTTTCTATTTACTTATACATAGTAATAGTGGTGGTTACTGTTTAAAAATTTGGAAGCATAGTAACAGTTGCTTGATTACGATGAAATAAACATAACTACAAGATGTAGGTATTTGTTAGTCCAGGACGTTTTAACTTAATGTTCTTTTTATGTCTGGAATATTCCATTCCTCAATTGCTCATGTAGATGGAATAGCTGTCATTGAAATATAAAGAGCTTGATTTTTATGTGTGGCTTATAGAAATATATTTGCTGACATTGTGTCATATCCTAAGTAATAGGTAAAGTTAAATTATTTGTAGCTTAAAAGGATCCTATTTAACATAATTGTAGGAAACGTGTAACAAGATTATACTCCTTATAACAAGAAGATTGACTGCAATCTCCTGTCTTTCTTCAGGGGACTCCTGCTTTGTTCTTAATTCAGTTAATTTTCAACAATAATCTCCTGGAATATGGTGTAGAAGATGAAAGGTAATTTAAACTGAAACTAGGCTTTTTTATGTTTTATTTTTTGAGAGACAGAGACAGAGCATGAGCAGGGGAGGGGCAGAGAGAGAGCACAGAATCTGAAGTAGGTTCCAGACTCTGAGCTGTCAGCACAGAGCTCGATGTGGGGCTCAAACCCACGAACTGTGAGGAGATGACCTGAGCTGAAGTAGGACATTCAACCTACTGAGGCTCCCAGGTGCCCCCTGAAACTAGCCTTTTTATAAACTTGGAAAGGTGGCTGTTTGATGAATGAGAGTCTTGAATTATATACTATATCATTTTTTAAATTAAAAATATCAAAATAAAACTTGGGATTTATCATTTCTTGTTTCCTTGGCAGTTACTTTTGGAATCTTAGTAGTGTGGTGTAACTAATGTATTTTGGCAAAATGCACTCTGGTTAATGCATGGCTCAAAATTTTTTCTTCAGGTTTTTTCTCAATCTGGAAACACTTGTAGGCTGTGTCCTTTCTGGACCAACTTCACCACTAGCTTTCAGTGACTCTGTTTTAAATGTTATTAATCAAAATGCAAAGCTGTTGGAAAACAAGGAGCATCTCTGGAGAATGTGGAGTATTATAGTCACCCCACTAACTGAATTGATTAATCAGGTATGACATAAGTGCTACATATTTCCCATAAAACTTAAGTTTGAATTTGAATAGAAGATGTTAAAAATTTTCTCCTGTGGGATTAATTTCCTATTCTTTATATTAGTTGATTTCTTTTCATTGCATTTCTGCCTTTTTTGAGAAGGTATAACTTAATGGGGACTAATCAGCTCCATTGTTTCCAGTAGTGATTATAAAGCCAGAAGTCTCAGGTCTGTTACATACAACTTTTCATATTTATATTTCAATTTATTTCATTATTTGTACTATTATGGAAGAGTAATGTTCTTCTTGACTAGACTGTATATTAAGATTTCCATGGGCAAGCCATGTTGGTGATTGTGGCAAAGGCATATACTAGTCCCTGAACCGGTAATCTGCTGAGAGTTGACTAACCCTTATCATTTAAATACTTTAAAAAGTTACATTATTGGCAGGGGTAAGGAGCTCAAGTTCTGTCACTACTAATAAATGGTTCATCAACTGCTTTGTCAGTCTTTAAATGGAAGTATGTTCTGGGAAATACTCTGCTGTGATTCTGAAATAAACTGAAGACTCAAAATTCATTAAGTGATAATATAATAGCCATTATTTTTACTTCTCAATTCACATCATTTAACATTCTTCTGGAAGAAAAAAGTTTATATTCCTAAATAATTTTCTATTATTTGAAGGATAGCAATTCAAGTTCTTGCTTGAATCCTACCTTCTATGTATAGTAGAAAATTTTGGACTTCTGGGATTTTTTTTTAAGGACTTAAACACCGTGCATTGTTTCTCACGGTTGCTGTAACACATTACTTTAAGCTGATGGCTTAAAACAACAGGGATTTAGTCTTATAACTCTGGAGCCCAGAAATCCAAAATCAGTGTGTTGGCAGGCTTGGTTTTTTCTGGAGCCCTGTGGGAGAATTGTTCTATTCTTCTCAGTTAGCTACCTTTGGTTGCTGGCAGTTCTTGATTGTTCCTAGGGTTGTAGACCCATCACTCTAATCTCTCCCTCCATCTTCACATGGCATTCTTACCTGTGTCTTTTTTGTCTATCCAAATTCCTTTTCTCTTATAAAATACTAATGATTGGATCAGGACACACCCTAATCCAACATGCATTCATTTTAACTTGATTACATCTGCAAAGTACTTATTTCCAAATGAGGTCATATTTGCAATTAGAGGACTCAGGAGTGCACTACCTCTTGAACATCTCAATACTGGGGGACATAGTCTTACTATAGATAATAAGATGGTACTACATAGACTAGAAATAGATGGTAATTTGCCTAATTTCTTCATTATTTTTCTTGTTTCAGACCAATGAAGTGAATCAAGGTGATGCCTTAGAACATAACTTTAGTGCCATATATGGTGCATTGACTTTACCAATAAACCATATATTTTCAGTACAGAAATTTCCAGTGGTAAGGCAATGTCACATTTTTTACGTGAAGAATTTACAATTTTCTGAAAATGTTATTTCACCCTTTATAATGAATTCCTACAGTAATTTTTCCTGAAATGAGATTTCCTTATGACTTAATTAGCTTAGGGTAAAGGAAAATGGTGAAGGAAGAAAGAAATTTCTCTTGACCTCTGATAATTGTGGCATTATTACAGTTCTTCAAATAGAATTCTGGAGGGGTGGCGGACTTAAATACTGTACACTAATGTCTTCTATGACACCTTAAATGTTACAGTGGCTTTTTAAGGTATAGTCTCTTAGGTGTTTTATATGCAGATAGACATTTTAAAATTTTCTTTCTTACTGTTAATTTTAGGCTACCATGAAGACCTTACTTAGAACTTGGTCAGAATTATATAGAGCATTTGCCCGCTGTGCTGCTTTGGTGGCAACTGCAGAAGAGAATTTGTGCTGTGAGGAACTTTCTTCCAAGATCGTGTCCAGTTTAGAAGATGCAGGCTTTTCAGTGAGTTTATCCCATACTGACCTTGGTTGTATTTAAAGAATACTTTCCAAATAAATTGAGATGACATATGTGAACTATCATTTATTAATGCTTTTAGTTGATAAGGGACTAATACATAAACAAGTAACAGCACTGCAAAACAGTTTTGTGTCTTTGGTCTACAAGACTCTAAAGTCCATGTTTCAGGACCAGTAACATGGAGGCACTTTTAGTACTTTCCTACACAGGCAGTGCTTGTGTCATTCTAGATTAACAACACAAGGACCTTGTCCTGGTGCCAGCTTTTCTCATATTTATCTGTTAGGTCTTCAAAGGCAATCCTTTAGAAGTTTGTAGACTTAACAGCAGAGGACTGTTTTTGTACCTTTCCTTTATTTAATAAAAGAGGCAAATGCTTTCAATTGGTTTATATCACTAGAGTAGACTTCTTTTTTGTATTCACACAAATAATTTACATATTGATACCTATGTACATGAGTACTGTGTTCTTGCCACTTGAATTCTGTTATATAACTCTGAAGCATGCTTTTTTCATCTGGAAATATGGACTTCTATCATTTGATAGTGGTTATCACTGTTAAGAAAAGTAGAGATACTGGGGCACCTGGGTGGCTCAGTTGATTAAGTATCTGACTCTTGGTTTCTGCTCAGGTCATGATCTCATGATTGGTAAGTTCGAGCCCTGCATCAGGCTCTGCACTGACATTGTAAAGCCTGCTTGGGATTCTATCCTCTCTCTCTTCCCTCTCCCACTCTCTTGCTTGTCCTCAAAATAAGTAAAAATAAACTTAAAAAAAAAAAAAAAAGAGGAACAAGAGCTAGGAATTCATCTTTCAGATTTTTTATTGCCCTTACAGTATCTTTTTAAAAATATTGGTACAATTTTGATACGATAGAATTTGTCAGGATGACTTTAAAAATGTCATCTTATCACTGAAAAAAACTTCTGTAGCACTTAGGGTAAAAATCCAAACTACTTACAACTGCCCGTGAGGCTGATACTTCATTCTCCAAGGGGTCTTTCCTAATTAAGTTTGCCAATATCTATGGTAGCACCTTGTTATTTCCTTTTTGGCACTTCTGTCAGAAGCATTTGTGTACTTGATTATGTTACTTAACACTCCATGAAGTACATTCTGTCTTCATATGTATCCCTGGCATTTATCTGGCACATAGTGAATGTTTTTTTTAAATCCAAGTTAACGTATAGTACAATAGTGATTTCAGGAACAGAATTTAGTGATTCACCACTTACGTATAACACCCAGTGTTCATCCCAGCTAGTGCCCTCCTTAATGCCCATCACCCATTTTGCTCATTCCCGCCCCCCCCCCACCCAAACCTCACCAGCAACCCTCAGTTCTGTGTCCTTAAGAGTCTCTTATGGTTTGTCTCCCTCTCTGTTTTTATTGTATATTTCTTCCCTTTTCCTATATTCATCTGTTTTGTTTCTTAAATTCCACATGTGAATGAAATCATATGGTATTTGTCTTTCTCTGACTTATTTCTCTTAGCATAATACACTCCAGTTCCATCCATGTTGTTGCAGAGGGCAAGATTTCATTCTTCTTGGTTGCTGAATAATATTCCATTATATATATTACACCTTGTGTATCCATTCATCAGTCAACGGACATTTCGGCTGTTTCTATACTTTAGCTATTGTTGATAGTACTGCTGTAAACATTGGGGTGCTTATGCCCTTCGAATCAGCATTTTTGTGTCCTTTGGGTAAATGGCACATAGTGAATTTGTTGAATGATTTTATAACTGTTAGGGAGAATGTCAGCCCATACTTTTCATCTTTTAAATACTGTCTTGGTTACACTTTCATCTTTGTTCTCTTCTGAAATAAGTTTAGAATCTGTTAAGTTTTATGAAATACTCTTTAGATTTTGTTTGGCATTGGTTGGTTACGTTGAATTCATAGAGAGATTTGAGAAGTACTCTTTATTATGTTGAATCTTTCCGTCTAAGAATAATTATGTTCATATATTTAGCTCTTCTAAGGTTAACCTATCTTGCTTGTTTTGTTTTTTTTTTTTTAAAGCTGGCTTTCAGCCATTACAAAGGTCCATCTATTCCTACCTGCCACACAAATACCCGTAACGTGGTTGTTTCTGTAGTATTTATAAAAGCTGTTGCTGATGTGCATTTCTTTATATCGAACCAGACTTTTTTTCTTCGGATACCCTTAGTCACAGTGAAATTCTTTTCAAACATTGCATATATATAGTGTTTTAAGATTTTTGCCTGTATCTCTGTTAGTGAGATGGAAATTCCTCATTGTCTAATTTTTGTCTAGTGTAAGAACGTCATCTGTGGTTGTATTTATTGTTCGTTGATTATCACCATTGAAAAAAATTTTTTTTAATGTTTTATTTACTTTAGAAAGAGACAGTGTGAGGAGGAGAGGGGCAGAGAGAGAGAGGGAGACACAGAATGTGAAGCAGGCTTCAGGCTCTGAGCTGTCAGCACAGAGCCTGATGCGGGGCTCAAACCGCGAGATCATGACCTGAGCTGAAGTCAGAAGCTTCACCGACTAAGTCACCCAGGCACCCCGATTAACACCATTTTTGAAGTCACTGATAAATTCTATTGTATAAAAATACAATAATCAGAATTATCCCAGTATTGTGGAGAAGAATGTTATACTTGACACTAACATTGTATGTAAATTATTCTCAAATCTTAAAAATTTTAAAAATGTTGAAAGTACATTAAAAACTCTGAAAAGATGGGTTTCTAACTTTTAAATTTTCAGTGTCATTACTATATTACACCGAATGTTTTTGTTTCCATTTTCTGGGTAAATTTGTAGCTTACATCTGAAGGTGTCACTTTTTCATCTTTTCCAATATATGCATCTAAGGCTACTCTTAATACTGCTCTTAATGATTATAGGATATTAATTTTTTCTTTAATTTTTATTTTGGTTCAAGTATAGTTAACGTACAGTGTTAAGTTACTGTTTCAGGTGTGAAATACAGTGATTCAGTGATTCTGTACATTA
Organism: Felis catus; assembly: GCF_018350175.1. Taxonomy (NCBI): domain Eukaryota; kingdom Metazoa; phylum Chordata; class Mammalia; order Carnivora; family Felidae; genus Felis; species Felis catus. The sequence goes on from NC_058375.1 coordinate 141,959,855, forward strand.
CACAGTGCTCACCATAAGTGTACTCTTAATCCTTTTCATCTATTTTACCCATCGCTGCTGCCCTCTGGTAACCATCAGTTTCTTCTCTGTAGCTAAGAGTCTGTTTTTTGGTTTGTCTCTCTGCTGTTGTTACTGTTACTATTTTTAAGTTTATTTTGGGGGAGAGAGAAAGTACATGTCAGGGAGGGGCAGAGAGAGAATCCCAAGCAGGCCCTTCACTGTCAGCCTAGAGCCTGACACGGGGCTTGAACCCATGAACTGTGAGATCATGACCTGAATCAAAGTCAGATGCTTAATCGACTGAGCCAACCAGGCGTCCCTGCTGTTGTTTCTTTTGTCTAAAATTCCACATATGAGTGAAATGACATACTTGTTTTTCCTTGACTTACTTCATTTAGCATTATGCCCTTTAGATCCATCCACCTTGTTGAAAATGGCAAGATTTCATTTTTTTTTTTTTTTTTTGGCTGAGTAATAGTCGATTGTATATATACACTGCATCTTTATCTATTCATCAATTGATGGACAGTTGAGGTGCTTCCATAATTTGGCTATTGTAGGTAATGCTGCAGTAAACCTAGGAGTGCATATGTCTTTCAAATTAACATTTTTGTATTCTTCGGGTAAATACCTATGGTGGAGGATCATATGGTAATTCTATTTTAATTTTTTGAGGAATCTCCATACATGCTGCACCAGTTTGTACTCCCACCAACAGTGCATGAAGGTTCCTTTTTCTCCACTTTATAGTCAACACTTGTTTCTTGGTTTTGATTTTAGTCATTCTGACAGATGTGAGGTGGTGTCTCATGTGGTTTTGATTTGCATTTTCCTAACTTGTGCTGTTGAGCATCTTTTCATGTGTCTGTTTGGCCATGTGTATGTCTTCTTGGAAGAAATGCCTGTTCATATCTTCTTGCCATTTTTAATTGGATTATTCTTTGGTTTTTTAAAAAATGTTTTAATGTTTATTTTTAAGAGAGAGACACTGTGAGAGAGGGATGGGCAGGGAGAGAGGGAGACACAGAATCCGAAGCAGGCTCCAGGCACCGAGCTATCAGCACAGAGCCCGATGTGGGGTTTGAACTCATGAACTTCGAGATCATGACCTGAGCCGAAGTCGGACGCCGAAGTCGGACTGAGCCACCCAGGCGCCGTGGATTATTTGTTGTTTTTGATGTTGGGTTGTAGAAGTTCGTTATTACTTGGATACTGCCCTTTTTATGAGATGTGTCATTTGCAAATATTTTCTCCCATTCCATAGGTCGCCTTTTAGTTTTACTGGTAGTTTACTTTGCAAAACTTTTTATTGTGATGTAGACTCAGTCATTTATTTCTGCTTTTTCCCTTGCCTAAGGAGACATACCTAGAAAAATGTTGCTATGGCCAATGTCAGAGATAATTACTGTGTGTGCTCTCTTCTAGGATTTTTATGATTTCATGTGTTACATTTAGGCCCTTAATCCATTTTGGGTTTCTTTTTTTGTCTGGTGTAAGAAAGTGGTCTACTTTTATCCCTTTGCATATAACTGTCTAGTTTTCCCAACATCGTTTGTTGAAGAGACCATCTTTTTCTCATTGCATAGTTTTTTTTGCCTCTTTTGTCAAAGATTGTATAGTCATGAGCTTGTCATGGGCTTTCTGTCCTGTTCAATTGATCTATGTGTCTGTTTTTGTGCCAGTGCTGTACTGTTTTGATTACTATAGCTTTGGTAGTATATCTTGATATTGGGGATTGTGAGAGCTTTAGTATTCTTCAAGATTTCTTTGGCCATTTGGAGTCTTTGTGTTTCTATACAAATTCTAGGATTAAAAATGCTGTTGGGATTTTTTTTTTTAAGGGATTTAATTTTTTTTTTTAATATTTATTTATTTTTGAGACAGAGAGAGACAGAGCATGAGCATGGAAGGGGCAGGGAGAGAGGGAGACACAGAATCTGAAGCAGGCTCCAGGGTCTGAGCTGTCAGCACAGAGTCCAGTGTGGGGCTCATACTCGTCAGCTGCGAGATCATGACCTGAGCCAAAGTCAGAAGCTCAACCAACTGAGCCACCTGGGCGCCCCAATGGGATTTTTATAAGGATTGCATTAAATCTGTCAGTTGCTTTGGATAGTATGGACATTTTAACAATTTTTTTTTTCCCTGTCTGTGTGCATGGAATATGATTCCATTTGTGTCATCGTCAATTTCTTTCATCAGTGTTTTATATACTTTAGGTTACAGGTCTTTCATCTCCTTGGTGATGTTTATTCCTAGGTATTTTATTATTTTTGTGCAATTGTAAATGCGATTGTTTCCTTAATTTCTCTTTGTGCTGTTTTCTTTAGTATACACAAATGCAATGGATTTCTGTATACTAAGTTTGTATCCTGCGACCTTACTGAATTCATTTATCAATTCTAGCAGTTTTTTGGTGGCATTTTTTAAAGGTTTTTTTCTAGGTTTACTATTATGTCATCTGCAAATAGTTTTACTTCTTCCTTACCAGTTCGGGTGCCCTTTATTTCTTTTTCTTCTTTGATTGCTGTAGCTAGGACTTATAGTACTATGTTGAGTGAAGGTGGTGGGAGTGGATATCTTTGTCTTATTCCTGACAATAGGGGGAAAACTCAGTTTTCACCATTGAGTATGATGTACACTGGGTTCTTCAGATATGGCCTTTATTATGTTGAGATATGTCTTCTCTAAACCTACTTTGTTGAGGGTTTTTATCATGAATGGGTGTTCTACTTGTCAGATGCTTTTCCTGCATCTATTGAAGTGATCATGTGGTTCTTATCCTTCCTCTTGTGATATATCATGTTGATTTGTGAATATTAAACCGCCACTGCATCTCAGGAATAAATCCCACTTGATCATGGTGAATTATTCTTTAATGTATTTTTGAATTCCATTTAGTAATATTTTGTTGAGGATTTTTGCCTCTGTTCATCAGAGATACTGGACTGTAGTTCTCTTTTTTGTAGTATCTTTATCTGGTTTTAATATCTGGGTAATAGCGCTCATAGAATGAATTAGAAGCTTTCCTTCCTCTTCTATTTTTTGGAATATTTTGAGAACAGTTATTAACTTTTCTTGAAATGTTTGGTAGAATTAACCTGTGAAGCCATCTGATCCCGGACTTCTGTTTGTTGGGAGTTTTTTGGTTACTGAATCAATTTCATTGCTGGTAGTTGGTCTATTCAAATTTTCTATTTCTTCCTAATGCATTTCTAGGAATTTATCTATATTTTCTAGGATGTTTAATTTGTTGGCATATACTTTTCATAATATTCTTCTATAATACTTTTTATTTCTGTGGTGTCAGTTATTATTCCTCCTTTTTTTTTTTTCCAAAGATTTATTTTTAAGTAATCTTTACACCCTAAGTGAGGCTCAAACACACAACCTTAAGGTCTAGAGTTTCATGCTTTTCTGGCTCTGTTTCTCTTTCTGATTTTGAGTCCTCTTTTTTTGTTGATAAGTCTGGCTAAAGGTTTAGCAGTTTTGTTGGATTTTTCAAAGAAGCAGCTCTGGTTCATTGATCTGTTCTATTGCTTTTTTTAGTTTCTAATTCATTTGTTTCCTTCCTTCTACAATTTTGGGTTCTGTTCTTTTTCCTGCTCCTCTAGATGTAAGATCAGATTGTTTATTTGATATTTTTTTCTTGCATCCTGCAGTAGGCCTGTAATGCTATAAACTTCCCTCTTAGAAACACTATTGCTGCATCTCACAGGTTTTGAACCATCATTTTCATTTGTTTTCATGATTTGTTGGTTGATCCATTCATTGTTCAGTGGCATGTTATTTAACCTTTCTGTATTTGTGTTTTCTTGAGCTCTCATTTCATAAGGTTGTGGTTGGAAAAGATGGGTTGTATGAGTTTGATTTTTGAATTTGTTGAGAGTTGTTTTGTGGCCTAACGTGGTTCATTCTGGAGAAGGTTCCATGTTCACTGGAAGAGAATGTGTGTTATGCTGTTTTAGATTGGAATGTTCTGAATATTTCTATTAGATCCATCTGTTCCATGGTACTATTCAAGAGTATTTCCTTCTTGATTTTCTGTTTGGATAATCTATCTATTGATGTAAGTGGGTGTTAAGTTCTCTACTATTACTGTATTACTCTGAATTATTTTATGTTTGTTATTAGCTGTTTTACATATTGGGTGGTCTCATGTTGGGTGCATAAGTATTTACAATTGTTTAATCTTGTTGGATTATGATTATCCTTTATGATTATATAGTATCTTTGTTACAGTCTTTGTTTTAATCTGTTGTGTCCAGAAGTTGTGTTTCTACCCCAGCTCTTTTTCCACTTTCATTTACCTGATTAATTCTTTTGCATTCTTTCACTTTCAGTCTGCATGTGTCTTTAGGTCTGACATGTGTCTCTTGTAGGCAACATATAGATAGATCTTGTATTTTTTTTATTCATTCCATTACTGTTTGTCTTTTGATTGGAGCATTTACTCCATTTACATTCAAAGTAATTTTTGAGAGGTTTGCACTTAATTGTCATTTCGTTTCTTGTTTCCCTGTTGTTTTTGTAGTAGTTCGCTGTTCCTACCTTGTTCTCAGAGTTTCCTGGCTTTCTTTCGTGATATATTTGGATTCCTTTTTTTCTTTATTTTTTGCATATCTATTACTGGTTTTTGATTTGTGGTTACTATTAGGTTTGTATGCAACATATTTTGCATGTAGATAGCAATTTATGTTAAGTTGATCACTACTTGAGTTTGAACTCATTCTTTACTCCTGTCTCTACCTGCCCTGTATTTTAGATATATGGTGTCATTCTTTACATTCTTTTGTTTTGTGAATCCCCTTACTGATATTTATAGATATACTTCATTTTACTGCTTTTTGTGCTTCCTGCTTTTCTTCTACTTAAGGTCCATTCCACTCAAAGAGTCCCCTTTAACATTTCTTATAGGGCTAGTTTTTTGGTCATGAATTCCTTTATGTTTTGTCTGGGAAATTCTTTATCTCATCTTCTATTCTGAATGATATCCTTGCTGGATAGAGCATACTTGGCTGCTGGTCTTTTCTTTTCTTTTCTTTTCTTTTCTTTTCTTTTCTTTTCTTTTCTTTTCTTTTCTTTTTCTTTCATATTCTTTGAATATTTAATGTCCCTCTCTTGTGGTCTGCAAGGTTTCTGCTGAAAAAATCTGCTTATAGGCTTAAGGGTTTTCACTGGTATATAACTGTTTCTTCTCTCTTGCTGTTAAAATTCTCTTTTTATCACTGCTTTTTGCCACTTTTATTACTATGTATCTTGGTGTGGACCTCCTAGGGTTGATTTTGTTGGGGATTCTCCTGTGCCTCCTGAGTTGGATTTGTTGACTTTCTCAGGTTTGGGAAGTTTTCAGTTATTTCTTCAAATTTTCTGCCCCCTTCTCTGTCTCTTCTTCTGAGATCTCTGTAATGTGGATATTACTATGCTTGATGGTATCACTGAATTTCCTTAATGTTTTCTATCTCTTTATTCAGGGTCTCACTGAGATTCTCCAATCTTTTTCCAAGTCCAGTAGGCATCTTTATGACTATTGCTTTAAATTCTCTATCAAGCATATTATTTATTTCCATTTCGTCTATTAGTCTTTTGTTATGATTTGTTCTTTTCTTTCATTTGGTGCATGTTCCTCTGTCTCCTCATTTTATGTAATTCTGTTTCTATGTGTTAGGGAAGTCAGCTGCATCTCCTGCTCTTGCAAGTGGTGGCCTTATAAAGAGAGGTCCTGCAGTGCCCTGTATTTCAGTGTCCCCTATTCATCAGAAACTCGTTCTTGAGGGTGTCTCATACATGTGTTGTATGTGCCCTGCTGTTGTGTCTGAGTCGCTTTTGTCTTCAGTCCAGTTGTCTGCAGTGGTTCTCACTGTTGGCTAGGTTTGTCCCTATGTTGTTAGTAGGCCAGTCTGGTACCGTCTTGGGCTTGAGTTGAGTCAGACCAGGTGTTTGCCAATAGCAAGGAACTCCGTGTTACTGTCCCTATGTTCCCTGAGAAGCTTTCATTGGTAGGTGGGGCCTGCAGGCAGTCCTAATGTCTGCCCCGAGTCCACTGCTGGAGCCACAGTTAGAATGGTGTATGTGGTTATGTTCCCCTCTCCTGGGGTAGGAGTCATTTTGGAGTCCTCGTGATTCCTGTTGGGACAGTTTGCCCATTGCCATACCATGGGCGGGCTGGAGGGGCAAGTCCACAGAAAAACACAGGTGCAGGGCAAGACTTTAGCATGCTAATTGGAGAATGTTCATGCTGCGCTAGCTCCTGTGTATGTCCATGTGTCTAGCCTGGGCATTGGGAAAGAAGTTGGACCTGCCAGCTCTTTTGTTCTTACAGAAGTCTCCTAAGGACCCCTGCTCATCCAGCACTTGTTTGAAGTTGAGTCATAAATGTCTTTCCCTGTGCTCCAGGTGTTTCTCAAACTGCTGCGTCTATGCTGTATCTCAGTAAGTTTGTTTGTTATGCTGTTTATGGGTGGGGACTCAAGTTTCTCCTGGCAGTCCCGGCCCAACCAGCTGATTTTTGAAGTTCCAAGTGTTGAGCCCCACTGATTGTAAGAACTCCCAAAGTAGCCCTTCTGTTTTTCAAAGCCATATGTTAATGGGGATTCATCTTCCTGGTGCCTGGCATGGGGTCTGCTTCTCACCCTTCTCTGTGCCTGCTGTCACCTTCCTTACTGGGGACCATTTTGTGAGTCAGCTTGGTTCCCAAAGGCATCTCCACCCTTCCTACTGCTTTCCATATGGCCCCTTCTCTACATTTAACCATGGAGAGTATGTTTTGCCAGTCTTTGTGTTGTTTTCTGGGTGATTTGCACTGATGTGAGTGTTACCTAGGTGTATTTTGGAGATAGGGTGAATTTAAGCTCCTTTTACTCTGTCATCTTCCCCCTACCACCTGTTATCTTTTTTTTAACGTTTATTTATTTATTTTTGAGGGGGGTGGAGGAGGGGCAGAGAGAGAGAGGGAGACATGAATCTGAAGTCGTCTCCAGGCTCTGATCTGTCAGCCTGGAGCCTGCACGGGACTTGAACCCACGAAGTGTGAGATCATGACCTGAGCTGAAGTCAGACGCTTAACCCCCAGGTGCCCCCTACCACCTGTTTCTAAGAGCCTTGGTAAAGTATCTCCCTGATTGTGAATTTGATATATTTGAACATGTTTATTACATATTTTGATGCTACGTCATCATGCTTATAGGTTCGTGACTTTGTCTTCATGGTAATTAATTCCTCTCTACCTTTTTGAATTTTACCTACTTGATACTAACTGATATGAATATGCTCATGCCTTTTTGAGAATTTGTGTAATCTTTTTTTATTTTATTTTTTATTATTTTGAGAAAGACAGAGGGCACAAGTGAGTGAGTGGCAGAGAGAGACAGAGAGAAGCAGAGGTGGGGCACAAGCTCACCTGAAGTGGGACTTGAACTCAAGAACTGTGAGATCATGACCTGAGCCAAAGTCAGATGCTTAACTGACTCAGCCACCCAGGTGCCCTGTGTAATCTTTTTTGAAAAAAGAAACTTGCCGTGGGGTGTCTGGGTGGCTCACTTCGTTAAATGTCTGACTCTTGATTTCACCTCAGGTCATGATCTCACATTTTCTGAGACTGAGACCCTCCTCAGGTTCTGTGCTGGATGTGGAGCCTTCTTGGGATTCTCCCTACCACCCACTCCTCCCCCTCCTGTGCTCACTTGCATGCTCCCCCTCTCTCAAAATAAATAAACATTTTAAAAAATAACATGAAGGGGCGCCTGGGTGGCGCAGTCGGTTAAGCGTCCGACTTCGGCCAGGTCACGATCTTGCGGTCCGTGAGTTCGAGCCCCGCGTCAGGCTCTGGGCTGATGGCTCAGAGCCTGGAGCCTGTTTCCGATTCTGTGTCTCCCTCTCTCTCTGCCCCTCCCCTGTTCATGCTCTGTCTCTCTCTGTCCCAAAAATAAATAAACGTTGAAAAAAAAAAAATTAAAAAAAAAAAAATAAATAAAAAAAAATAAATAAAAAATAAAAAATAACATGAAAAAACTTACCCAGCAATACAAAGAAAATTGCATGAAATAATACAGTTTGACAAATTATTATACGAAATACTTCTGTAGCCATCACCAAGGTCAGTTATAGAGCATTGTCAGCACCCCAGATGCTCCTCCTATGTGTCTTTTGCAGCATATAAATAAATATGGAAGTCTTTTTAATAAGTAGAGATTTAACCTTGTATTTAATAGGAAATGGAGTATGTGTTTTAATCTTTAGCTTCTTTCAGATATACTGTTAAAACTTCTACTCATCTTTTAGATTTGAAGAGTTCATATCTGTAACATTCTACCCCAGCAAGTAAAGACATTGATACCACTCCTACAAATTTTTATACTTACCACCTTTCAGGTTTTGTTAAAAAACCTAAGTTTTACTTACTATATTATTATACAGGGTACTATAAAACTTGGAAAATAAGTAAGTTTACAAAATTTGAGGATATTTTGTTGCTCAACCTAGTTTCCTATATCCCATTATTTTCCTTGAAGAAAAAAACAGATTTTTATATATATACATATATATATATATATATATATATATACACACACACACACACACACATACACACACACTTTATATATATGTACATATGTACATATGTATATATGTATATATATATAAAAATGATGAGTGATACCTGGTACTAATATATAAGATACACACACACACTCACATATGACTGATAACCTCCTTGTTTGGTACATATAACTAATCAGTATTGATTAGTTATAATTTTTAGGTTCCAGAAAATTTAGATCACAGAATTTTGACTAAAATTATTTATTATAGCTTATATTGTTGCAGATGCATACTTTGATACTTTTTTTTCCTTAATAACTTTGTTCTGTAAAGTTACAGGATTTTTCTCTAGTTTTTGGAATTTAGACATTTCAGCAGGGTGTCTCTTGGGGTGTCTTTATCATTTTTAAATATTTTTGAGAGAGAGGGTGCACATGGGGAGGGGCAGAGGGGGGCAGAGACAGAGGTTTGGAAACAGGCTCTGTGCTGATAGCAGAGAGCCCAGTGTGGGGCTTGAACTCCTAAACTGAGGTCATGACTTGAGCTGAAGTTAGATGCTTAGTAGACCCTTTCTTTCAATCTAAAGAGCTGTGCCTTCATCTCAGAAAAATTGCCTTGCTTTAATGGTGTTCTTTGTCCCTTCTGTTTTTCAGTACTGTTTTAGGTGGTTTTTAGGCCTTTGAATTTATCTTTTGTGTCCCTTCTTTTTCTTTCTCTACACCTGTTTGTGTTTTGTTTGGTACTGCTTTCTAGGAGCTTGGTTACTTTGTGACTTAATTTGTGGTTTAAATGCTGAAGTGTTTGATAATGGTTTTGTTTTTTTAATTAGTGTTTTTTTTTAGTTATTACTTTCTCTATTTTTTTTGAGAGAGAGTGGGGGAGGGGCAGAGAGAGAATCCTCAGCAGCTCTGCACTGTCAGCATGGAGCCTGATATGGGGCCTGATCCCATGACCCTGGGATCGTGACCTGAGCCAAAAGCAAGAGTTGGATGCTCAATCAACTGAGCTACGCAGGCATTCCTGTGATTACTATTTTTAAGTCGATAATATTTCCTCTTCTCTCTGGCATATTAATTTCCTTTTGTTTGTTATTAGATGTTTCCTCATGGGTTAGTACTGTTGATGTTTAGCCCACCTTTCCCATGGGACTGGTTCTCCTTGTGAATGTGCATGTTTATTGATTAAGGCTAATACTGAGCAATACTGGTATCTGGAATGTGTTTCCTAGAGAGAGCCCCTCTTTTTCCAGCCTTGATAGCAAATTGAAGTTAGAGGCATCTTTTACTTGGTCATTGGAGCCTGAAGGAAACACCTGGGGATTTAACATCTTTTGTATATGAAAATATGGATTGTCATCTGGACTTTCTGTGTAATTTTTGTTGGTTCACTGGGGCACTGCTGCTTTCCTCCTCCTGGCTCTTAATACTCATTGGGGGAGATTGTCTTTGGGGCAGACATGTGAATTATCCCAGTGAAGTGGAAAAGTGGATAGTAATGGAGAATAAGGGGAGAAGAAAGTGCATTTGTTTTCTAGATCTTTAATTTCAGTAGTGTTTTAACTTTTTTCTCAGAACTCTCACTGTGTCTTCTGTTACTTAGGTTTGCTAGGAGGGTGCCTGGGAGCTCAGTCAGTTGAGCATCTGACTTTGGCTCGGGTCATGATCACAGTTTGTGAGTTCGATCCCTGCATTGGGTTCTGTGCTGACAGCTCAGAGCCTGGAGCCTGCTTTGGATCCTGTGTCTGCCCCTCCCCTGCTTGTGCACACACTCTCTCTCAAAAATAAATAAACATTAAAAAAAAAAAAAGTTTTGCTAGGAAGGCTATTTTGGAGGTGCTTTTTTTTTTTGGAACTCATGGTGCTGGGATTTTCTTGGTTCTGTGTTTAGTCTCCCTGCCTTTAAAAAAATGTTTCCAGAAAATCTCTGATGCTTCTATGAATTTTATTTTTGTTTTAGTTGGATTACAGGAGGAGGAGGAAAGGGTATGAGGGAGCTTAGCAACTTTTTCATTGTTTTGTTTTGTCACTGGGTTCGGTGAACACTTGTAATTTTCATGAAGAATTTGATAAAGACTCTAATTAAGAACCTTGTTCTTGGGACCCCTGGGTGGCTCAGTCGGTTAAGCATCTGACTTCGGCTCAGGTCATGATCTCACAGTTTGTGAGTTCAAGCCCTGCATCAGGCTCTGTGCTGATAGCTTGGAGACTGGAGCCTGCTTCAGATTCTTTCTCTGCCCCACTGCCACTTGTGCGCGCGCGCGCTCTCTCTCTCTCTCTCTCTCTCTCTCTCTCTCTCTCCCTCTCTCTCTCTCTCTCTCTCTCTCTCTCTCTCTCAAAAATAAACATTAAAAACAAGAAAAAAGAACCTTGTTCTTATGGGGCACCTAGTGGACTTTGTTGGAAGAGTATGTGATATTTATTTATTTATTTATTTTTTATTTTACGTCCAAGTTAGTCAGCATGTAGTGCAACAGTGATTTCAGGAGTAGATCACTTAATGCTCCTTACCCATTTAGCCCATCTCCCCTCTATCAACCCCTCCAGTAACCCTCTGTTTGTTATCCATATTTAAGAGTCTCTTATGTTTTGTCTCCCTGTTTTTATATTATTTTTGCTTCCCATCCCTTGTGTTCATCTGTTTTGTGTCTTAAAGTCCTCATATGAGTGAAGTCATATGATATTTGTCTTTCTCTGACTAATTTCGCTTAACATAATACCCTCTACTTCCATCCATATAGTTGCAAATGGCAAGATTTCATTCTTTTTGATTGTCGAATATACTCCATTGTTTATATATATACCACATCTGTATCCGTTGATCCATTGACAGACATGTGGACTCATACTTTGGGCTCTTGTTGATAGTGCTGCTATAATACATTGGGGTGTACGTGCCCCTTTGAAGCAGCATACTTGTATCCCTTGGATAAATACCTAGTAGTGCAATTGCTGGGTTGTAGAGTAGTTCTATTTTTAATTTTTTGAGGAACCTCCACACTGTTTTCCAGAGTGGCTGCACCAGTTTTCATTCCCACCAGCAGTGCAAAAGAGATCTTCTGTCTCCACATCCTCGCCAACATCTATTGTTGCCTGAGTTGTTAGCCATTCTGACAGGTGTGAGGTGCGGTATCTCACTGTGGTCTTGATTTGTATTTCCCTGATGACGAGTGATGTTGAGCATTTTTTCATGTGTCTGTTGGCCATCTGGACAGATGTCTTCTTTGAAGAAGTGTTTATTCATGTCTTTTGCCCATTTCTTCACTGGATTATTTGTTTCTTGGGTGTTGAGTTTGATAAGTTCTTTATAGATTTTGGATACTAACCCTTTATCTGTCATTTGCAAATATTTTCTCCCATTCTGTCATTGCCTTTTAGATTTGCTGAGTGTTTCCTTCACTGTGCAGAAGCTTTTTATTTTGATAGGTCCCAATAGTTCATTTTTGCTTTTGTTTCCCTTGCCTCTGGAGGCGTGTTGAGTAAAGTTGCTGTGGCCAAGATCAAAGAGGTTTTTGCCTGCTTTCTTCTCCTCGAGGATTTTGATGGCTTCCTGTCTTTCATCTTTAAGTCTTTCATCCATTTTGAGTTTATTTTTGTGTATGGTGTAAGAAAGTGGTCCAAGTTTGGTTTTCTGCACGTCGCTGTCTAGTTTTCCCAGCACCACTTGCTAAAGAGACTGTCTTTATTCCATTGGATATTCTTTCCTGCTTTGTCAAAGATTAGTTGGCCATACATATGTGGGTCCGTTTCTGGGTTCTCTATTCTGTTCCATTGATCTGAGTGTCTGTTTTTGTGCCAGTGCCATACTGTCTTGATGATTACAGCCTTGTAATACATCTTGAAGTCCGAGATTATGATGCCTCTTGCTTTGGTTTTCTTTTTCAAGCTTGCTTTGGCTATTCAGGGTCTTTCTGGTTCCATACAAATTTTAGGATTGTTTGTTCTAGATCTGTGAAGAATGCTGGTGTTATTTTGATAGGGATTGCATTGAATATTTAGATTGCTTTGGGTAGTATTGACATTTTAACCTTATTTGTTCTTCCTATCCAGGAGCATGGTATCTTTTTCTATTTTTTTATGTGTCTTCTTCAATTTCTTTCATAAGCTTTCTACAGTTTTCAGTGTATAGATTTTTCACCTTGTTGGTTAGATTTATCCGTAGGTATTTTATGGTTCTTGGTGCAATTGTAAATGGGATCAATTCCTTGATTTCTCTTTCTTTTGCTTCATTGTTGGTGTATAGGAATGCAACCAATTTCCATGCATTGATTTTATATCCTGCAACTTTACTGAATTCGTGGGTTAGTTCTAGCAGTTTTTTGGTTGAATCTTTTGGGTTTTCCATATAGAGTATCATGTCATCTGCGAAGAGTGAAAGTTTGACCTTCTGGCCGATATGGATGCCTTTTATTTCTTTGTGTTATCTGATTGCTGAGGCTAAGACTTCCAATACTATGTTGAATAATAGTGGCGAGAGTGGACATCTCTGTCTTGTTCCTGACCTTAGTGGGAAAGAAAGCTCTCGGTTTTTTCCCCGTTGAGGATGATATTAACATTGGGTCATTAATATTTGGCTTTTATGATCTTGAGGTATGATCCTTCTATCCCTACTTTCATGAGGGATGAGAGAAAGGATGCTGTATTTTGTGACAGGCTTTTTCTGCATCTGTTGAGAGGATCATGTGGTTCTTGCCCTTTCTTTTATTAATGTGATGAATCACATCGATTGTGGATATTGAACCGGCCCTGCACCCCAGGTATAAATCCCACTTGGTCTTGGTGAATAATTTTTTTTAATGTATTGTTGGATATGGTTGGCTAATGTCTTGTTGAGCATTTTTACATCCATGTTCATCAGGGAATTGATCTGTAGTTCTTTTTAGTGGGGTCTTTGGTTTTGGAATCAAGGCAATGCTGGCTTCATAGAATGCATTGGAAGTTTTCCTTCCTTTTCTATTTTTTGGAACTGCTTCAAGAGAATAGGTGTTAACTCTTCCTGTGACTCTTGATCTTGGGGTCATGAATTTGAGCCTCGTGTTGGGTGTAGAGATTATTAAAAAAAATAAATGAACTTATAAGTTAAAAAAATAAAGGGAACCTTGTTCGTCAGACTCAATTTATTGGTTTATATGCTGAGTCTACTGGGCATCTTAAAAATGATTTATTTTCCCTAAATGTTGAGAAACAAAAATTATGGTACTTGGCACACAGAAGTTAATGAGCAAGTATTCATAACTGTATTTCATGTACCTTATAGGTTATATGTGGGAATGAATGTCTTATATTTTTTGTTGATGCTCGCTATATTTGGAATTTATGCCAGTAGTTGGAAGTTTCTAATAAAATATTTAATTTTTCTTCCCCAGAATTTGTTGCTCTTAGATAGGATCATTCATATTATTACTGTAATGGTTGATTGCATTGACTTCTCACCATATAATATTAAATATCAGCCAAAAGTTAAATGTAAGTACTTTTGTTTTTATTTTGTTCACCCAGTATTTGATAAACACGACTGTCTAAACTGTTGTCAAGGCAAATCCTAATATTTTTTCTGACCTCATTTTGCTGACTTTTGATGTATAACCATGTCCTACAAGTTTGTTATATAACTTTGGTATGCTAGGAGCTTAAATGCTCTTACATGCCCATGCTCACAGTCTCTCTCTCTCTGTCACATACGCACCCACATATCTTTATTCCTTTGTATAACACTAAAAGATCAATATTATCCTATTTAGAGATTGTGTAGTAAGAGTGATTTTACTTGCCATCTTATACAAGGGATTATCTGGGCAGGAAAATTTGATGTTTGTTATTAAAATGTTGTTATTTGTCGCATTACTGGTAATGTTAACATTTGCTTTGGTTAAGACAATATCTGCCAAGTTTTCCACTGTAAATCACTGTAGAGTACCTATGATTAATAAATTAATGTTTTGTGGCAGGTTATTTGAGACTATATACTTTTTTTCTCAGCCAGTTTTCACTCATGATTTTATCATCCACTAATGCTTTTTGCCTGAAACACTAATGTTACCAGAAGAATAGTTCGTTGTTTCATTTGATTATGTTAAATTGTGTCAAGATGCTTAGCTCCTTTGTCTTTAATTAATTCTAAAAGCTGTCCCTATTATTTATCTCTATTCTAATAAATCATTCTGCCGTTACTGAGCACTGTTAGGCACCAGTCACTTCCAGGTGCAAATGACATCCTAATGTAAGATAGAACTTCCTTTGTCCCATTTTATTTTTACCACTGTGAGTTTCTGTTACTCATTGGTTTATAATTCTTTGCTATTAATATTTATGCTCATGTTTGCCTCTTTGACTATTTCATGTGTTTCCATTATTTTTTGAGAACTTTGGCATAAGATAATCAGGCTCATTCTGTACTTCTCCCTCCTTAAGCCTGGAACCAGACATATTTCCAAGAAACATGGTTCCTTTTGCTGAAGATGGCGTTTAGAAACCAAGGTCTAGTCATTGTGACTAAGATGTCACTGCTTTTGGATCCTCTTGAGTAGACGTTTGGGATAGGTATCGCCTGACTCATGGGCTGTCTTGTCAGCCTTAACATCCTGGCCTGGAATTTCAGGGAGACCATTCTAATTTATATTCATCTGGGAAACAGATTCTAGGGAAGAAGGAGAGTTTTCTCTTAAATCTGAGCTATTCTACTTTTAGAGACTGGTTTCTTTGAGGGAAACGGGTAATTTCGGACTATGTTTTTTGTTTTGTTTTTTGACAAAGTGGATTCATCCCTGTAGGTAGGTATCTGAAGAGAGGCAGAATCTAAGAATAGTAAACAGGAGTGTCGGACAGTGCTTTTAAGATACATCTTTTTCTTTAAATTTAAGCTTTTCCTGTATTCTTGCTGAGGATTTGGATCTGTGATTTGATTAATGTTATTTGTAGGGTTCAGTTTATTATACAGGAAGCAATAATTTCTAAGGGAAATTTTGTTTTAAAAATTGAATTTTAAAATTTAGTTTTGGAACTTACATAATTTAGTACTTACGAATTAGTTGAAATTCAGAGAATATAAAAACTTGAAATGCGTTTTATAATTGTTTAGAGAAAAGACACCCACTTTTCTGGAATTCTTCTAGATCTGCGAAATAGTTTTCCTTTGTCTCTGCTTCTGTTTTAAAGATATGGTTGTAA
The DNA here is from genome assembly GCF_018350175.1 of Felis catus. NCBI lineage: Eukaryota > Metazoa > Chordata > Mammalia > Carnivora > Felidae > Felis > Felis catus. The sequence goes on from NC_058375.1 coordinate 141,975,556, forward strand.
TGGTGTATATCCAATAATGGCATATCATTTTAAAATTTTGAGTATCATTCTACAGAAACACGTATATGAGATGTACAGTATCTGTCATTTAAATGAGATAAATTGTAAAGATGTACAATGACACTTTTCAAAGTACTTGACTTTTTAATAAATTCAATTTTATCTTAGCACCACAGAGACCTTCAGATTGGTCCAAAAAGAAGAAAGAACCTTTAGGGAAATTGGCTTCTTTATTTAAACTTATTGTGAAAGTGATCTACTCTTTCCATACTCTGAGCTTCAAGGAAGTACATTCTGATACTCTCCTCACTGTTGGCAACTCAGTCACCAGTATTCTTTCCAAAGTACTTGGACGTATTTCTTTGCCTTCTATGATCCGAAAAATATTTGCAACTTTATCAAGACCTCTGGCATTATTTTATGAAAACTCAAAGTAAGTATTTTTTGACTTAATAGCTTTAAATTAAGCGTCTTGGATATAGGTAGCAAACTTTGGTCATTTTCCTAGCAATGTGTGGTTACAAATGGTAATCTACAATTTAGTGAAGAGGACAATATACTCTGCTTTTGTTAAAAAGATAGTTCAAATCATACATAAAACGAGGTAGAAATTGTGAGTTTTTAATTTTGTATGGTAGTTCAACCCTCCTTTTCAAAAACAAATTTTTTTAATGTTTAGAGAGTGTGTGTGGTGCAGGGACAGAGAGACACAGAATCTGAAGCAGGCTCAGGCTCGGAGCTGATGCTCAGAGCCTGATGTGGGGCTGGAACTCATGAACCACGAGATCATGACGTGCGCCAAAGTCAGAGACTTAACTTAGCCACCTAGGCACCCCTCAACCCCCCTTTTCAATTTAGTACATCTCTTTTTAGATTTCTTAATACAAATAAATACACCTGTTAAGTGTATGACTTACATGTAGCATATTTGCCGTTAAGTATATGGTGTGCACTTAAAATATTGTATGTATCTTGCACCATACATATAAGAATCTCATTGTCTTTAATGTCTCCATAGGGTTCCGTGAAACTTTGTACCCAATTTTTTATTAGTGGACATATGTGTTTTTCCAGCCTGTTCACTCATAACAATATTATAGTTGAACATATTTGTACACACATCAGTGTCCTCATTTTCTACTATGTCTGCAGAACAAGGCCCTAGAAGTTAAATTGTTGGTCCAAATGGTATACACATTTAAATTTCTGAATTATCCTGTAAAAAATTATTTTAATTTACATTATCCTTTACATTTGAATTGAAGCAACCATTGCGTTAAAAAAAAAACATGAAAATATCCAAATAGCATACTTTTTAAAAAGCAGCTTGGAAGGATTCATTGATGTCTTTTCTGTCAAGCTTATGTGGTTCAATCATAATTGTCCCATCTTTTTAAAGTTATATTCATAGAGAAAGTTTCAGGAACAAATTTTACAAAGTATAAAGTAGAACCCTGAATACATCAACTTTTTTGTATGTCTTTCAGTTTTTAAGTTTCATCAAAAATAATTTATGCTTTTTAAAAAAGGTACAGTAACAAGTAAACTAGTATTAGTAGTTTGAGGTCTATTCCAGATGTTTTTCTTGGACTCCTTTTTTAAAGATAGGTTTGTTTCATGCTTAATGTTTGGTAATTTGACATTTTTTAGATGAAGATTTGGGGCACCTTTTAAAATCACTACACATGTCTCATTTTTATGGCTGCATTATGTATTTTTAGGCTTAACTTTCTGAAATATAAGTGGTACTCTTGTGTTTTTCTTCCCAGGCTTGATGAAGTTCCTAAAGTGTATAGTTGTATGAGCAACAAGGTAAAAATAGACAATTGTCTGTAAAACATAGCTTCATGAAGAAAAAATGTTAGTTCAGATAGTTGTCTTTCTTACATATACTTCTGATTTTTAAAAGGTTTATATATTTTCAGTTTTAATAGGCATTTAATAACATGACATGGACACATACACAAGATAGTTTTAAAGAAGAATAACATTGCTTTAAATTCATAGACCTCATTAACTCTTATCCCTTTATATAGGAGAGTATTTATAGGTAAAACTTGTGTAGCCAGCTGTTAATCTCTGTTAATGAGAAAACAATTTTTTCTGTTAATGGAAAATAAGCTTGACATCAAATCTTACATCAATAATTAATTTCACCTGACAGTTTGTCAGTTTATATAATAAACCTGTATTTAAGGAAATAGGTGCTTTAAAAACCATTTGAATTGTAAAAATTGAAGAAGTGGTAGCATGTTGTGAGTTGCTTAATTTATAATTCTTTGTGCTTTTATCTTTACTGTTTTAAAAGCACATTTCCAAATGTTATCCTAACAAAATTTTCCTTTTTCCTAGTTAGAAAAGCTATTAGGAGAGATAATTACTTGTCTGCACTTCAGCTACACTGGAACTTATGACAGCGAACTTCTTGAACACATCTCTCCATTATTATGCATAATATTTTTGCACAAGAATAAACAGATTCGAAAACAGAGCGCTCAGTTCTGGAATGCCACATTTGCTAAAGTGACGATGTTGACTTATCCTGAAGAGTTAAAGTATGCTAATAACCTATTTCATATAGTTACTGTGATATGTAAATTGATATTTTTGTTTTAAAATGAATTTTTCTTAGAGGAATCATTGCAGAGGATTCCTCAATTGAAATGTTATTTTGAGGATGTGGTAATTACTAAACATTATTTGGTTTACTTTGGTCCTTCGAGTAACTTTGTTTTTAGGAACATAAAAAGCAATTTAAAACTTTCCTTGATAAAAGAAATACAAAGGACAAGAAATTGATGGTTATTATATCTGGGTGATGTGTACATGGGAATTTAATGTAAAAGTCTACTCCTGCTTGAAACCTTTGTATGATAAAAATTTGGAAAATTTTTAAATAAGAGAATTTAGGAACTGAAGAATGTAGCAAAGAAACTAAATGTACTGTCTACATTTCTCCTAGTTGTGTGTGTATATAGAGAAAGTCTTTAAACTAGATGTATTTTGTCACTTTAAAATTGTAATTAAAGTGTCCTTATTAACATATCGTTGGTATTCACCAGTATTACTTGACTCAAGGTATATATGTTTATGTACTTTTTTAAAGACCAATATTAAGACAAGCCAAACAGAAATTTCTGCTCCTCTTGCCTGGTTTGGAAAATGTTGAATTTATGGAGGAATCCAGTGGCCCATACTCAGATGGAGTAAGTTGGGATTTTTTTTATTTTTCAGTGTTGTTCATTTATTCCATTTTCGTGTAATTTTTTAAAAGACAAAAACCTAGGGATACCTGGGTGGCTCAGTCAGTTGAGCGTCCAGCTTTGGCTCCCATCATGATCTCGCGGTTTGTGAGTTCAAGCCCCGCGTTGGGCTCTGTGCTGACAGTTCGGAGCCTGGAGCCTGTTTCAGATTCTGTGTCTCCTTCTCTCTCTGCCCCTCCCCCACTCATGCTCGCTCGTGCTCTCTCTCTCTCTCTGCCAAAATTAAACATTAAAAAAAAATTTTTTTGGGGGGGGCACCTGGGTGGCGCAGTCGGTTAAGCGTCCGTCTTCAGCCAGGTCACGATCTCGCGGTCCGGGAGTTCGAGCCCCGCGTCAGGCTCTGGGCTGATGGCTCAGAGCCTGGAGCCTGTTTCCGATTCTGTGTCTCCCTCTCTCTCTGCCCCTCCCCCGTTCATGCTCTGTCTCTCTCTGTCCCAAAAATAAATAAATGTTGAAAAAAAAAATTTTAAAAAAAAATTTTTTTTTTTTTAAAGACAAAAACCTAAAATATGTTACTGACTTAAGTAAAACTTGAACATACAGGATATTTGTATGACCTCAGTTGTCTGGCTTGAATACTTTTTTTTTTTTAATCTGAGTGTAACTGACATACAATATTGTGTTTCAGGTATATGTCTTGGTGATTTGATATTTTTATGCATCATGAAACAATCTTCATGATAAGTCTAGTGATCATCTGTCCTCCAAAGTTATGACAGTATTATTAACTATTCCCTGTGCTGTACATGATTTATTTATTTATTTTTATATGTTTATTTTGAGAAAGAGTGTGGGTGGGGGGGAGTAGAGGGAGAGAGAGAATCCCAAGCAGGCTCCACACTGTCAGTGGAGAGCCTGACATGGGGTTTGATCTCATGAACTTTGAGATTCTGACCTGAGCCTAAATCAAGAGTCAGATGCCTAACCAACTGAGCCACCCGATTGCTCTGATTCGTGTATTTTATAACGGGAAGTTTGTACCTCTTGATCCCCTTTGCCTGTTTCATTTGCTCCCACCTGATCCCTGCTCTGGTGTTCAGCAGTTTGTTTCCTGTCTTTGAGTTTTTCTGTATTGTTTGTTCATGTTATATTTTAGATTGTACCTATTAGTGAAATCATATAGTATTTGTCTGAGATTTTACTTAGCATAATATTTTCTAGGTTAATCCATGTTGTCACAAAGGGCAAGATTTCATTCCTTTTTATGTTTGAGTGATATTTCATCATGTGTATATATCTTTTTTTTTTTTGTATATATCTTCTTTATCCATTTATCCATTTATTTTTCATTGATCACTTAGGTTATTTCCATATCTTGGTTATTGTAAATTATGCTGCAATGAAGTTGAGGGTGTGCATCTCTTTAAATTGGTGTTTTTGTTTTCTTTGGACAAATACCCAGAAGTAAAATTGCTGGATTATATGGTAGTTCTATTTTTAATTTTTTGAGGAACCTCCATACTGTGTTTTATAGTGGCTGTACTAATTTACATTCCACCAAAAGTGCAAGGGTTCCCCTTTGTCCACACTTTTGCTAACACGTGTTATTTTTTGTCTTTTCCATTAATAGTCACTTTTACTGGTGTGAGGTGATATCTCATGTTTTGTTTGCATTTCCTTGATAATTAGTGATGTTGAGCATTTTCTCATGTGCCTGTTGGCTATCTGTATATCTTTGGAAAAATACTTATTCAAGTCCTCTACCCATTTTTTATTTGGGATTTTTAAAAATACTAAGTTGTTTACTAACCCCTTATCAGAAGTATGATTTGCAAATATCTTCTTCCATACAGTAGGTTGCCTTTTCATTTTGCTGATGCTTTCCTTCATTGTGCAAAAGTGTTTCCATTTGATGGAATTTCATTTATTTTAGCTTTTGTTGCCCGTTGACCTGAAATACTTTTATGATTTAAGGGCATTAAATTTCACCATAGATTCTCATGTAAATAGTCTGGTTTTTGTTCATTAATTATCTTTTTTGAACTATGGCATTTCATATATATTCCTTTGCAAATGTTGTAATTATTATAATACATGGTTAAGTGTTACTTCAGATAAACCAAAATAATAATTATTGGTCCATGTCTAAGCAAGAGCTACCCTTCATTTTGCTCTGTTCTTTCCATCAAATCCCTCATTCCTTCTGTCAGAAAAACACATATTTGTTGTCACACACCCACTTGAAACCAGGGTACTTTGGCCAGTAACAATTACTGTCTGAGGATCAAGGAGTAAAGACATGGGTACTGCATGTCCACGAGGTACCACATTCTTAGACAACTTTGTTTCTATTCAGCAACAACAAATGGAGTCTAGCTGTTCTTTGTTTAGAACCTGTAAGAGAAAAGTTAATGGCCAACTGAGTACTCTAGTGTTAGTTCTTGGCCTATCATGTATGCCTTACTGGTTGTATGATGTTTAAAGTTTCATGGCTGTGATTTTTCTTCTTAGAAATATTTTCAGTAATTGGAAGGGTCTTTGAGTCCAGTAATTTGATTCATTTTAAGTATTTATATGATGTATCTTATTCTTAGAATTTGTAAAATTCTCAAAACATTCAGATTTTATAAAATTTCTAAAAATGGTGCACAACAGCTGTGTAGGTTAGAAATGTCAAATCTGTTTGATGTTGAATTATACAATGGCTCTTTTCTTTGACATGACTTTAATAAGTTTGAATAATGAGAAAGAATTTTAATATTTTAAATGAGCATTTCTTACACTGGAATTTTCAAAGCATGAAAAGGATAAGTAGAGCATTTGTACTTTTTAGCAGTTTTAATTTTGGGGCGCTTGGATGGCTCAGTTGAGTGTCTGACTTTGGCTCGAGTCACGATCTCATGGTTTGTGGGTTTGAGTCCCGTGTTGGGCTCTGTGCTGACAGCTCAGAGCCTGAAGCCTGCTTCATATTCTGTGTCTCCCTCCCTCTCTGCCCCTTCCCCACTTGGCATGTGCACACTCACTCTCAAAATAAAAGCGTTAAAAATTTTTTTAATTGTTTTATTTTTAATAAAACAGACAGAGAATTCACAGTTAAATATGAAGATAAGTGGCATGGAAAGAAAATCAAGTGGAAAAAGAGATTCTTTTTTGGCACAAACAAAGGATGCGAAAGAAAATATGAAACCACCAGGCCAAGTATGTTTTTCCAAAATTTATTTAATAGAACTTTTAGAGTATATGGTAGCTTGAGAATGTATAACTTCTAATTGGAAGAAAAAGCTATTAAAGGCTAAATAAAAGGATTAAAGAAGAATTAGAGAGTTTGGTCTAAAAGAACTTAGGATAGCATGGAAATCTAGAAGCTTTGGGAGAGATGATTCATTCTTCCTGAGGTTTAAGTCTGTTTAATATGTAGCATCCATTAAGTATAGTTAATTCAGGCACCTATCCATTAAGTATGGTTAATCCATTAAGTTCCTTGAAATGGAATCACCTATAGGTATGAATAATTATAGAATAGGTAGCATCAGAGACTGTTTTAGAACTTCTGGTAAAAGAGAACACAGAGGTAAGACATCTAAATCTAAAACTCGTAATCTTAACTAGTTGCCAGTCAACTGATCTTCAGACAATAATTGTCTCTTCCGTGACTTCCAATAAGGATATTCTGGAGTCTTGAAACCATGGCCTTTGGCGAAATGAAAGAATGTTATGTTTTAAGGAATGACTCCAATACAGTCAGGTAGCAACTGTGATATAGAATGAAAACAATTGCATTGAAAAATAGTAAAAGTAACAGTAGCAGTGTTCTTGGTCTGTAGTGCATATTTTTTGGGCAACTTTTACTTAACTTGACTAGTTTATGCTTCAGCTTGAGAGCTGGTGATACACTCTCTTGCCAAACCATTTGATTTTCATATGTTGTCCTGAAAACCGTATTTGCCTGTGCTTTGTTGGTAACTTGCCTACTTTTTAAAAAGGTGTAATAATTTTTACTTTCCAAATTTTTTTTAGAGGTAGAATGAAAGCGAGTGACATTGTACTAATTATTAACCAAGGATATCATATAGATTTGAATTTCAAACTTCTTAGTCATTATTGAAGACCTTTTCTAGAGGGCTAGAAGAGAGATTGGTACGTTTGCTTTTTTAAAATTTGCAGTTGAAATTAGAGTCGCCTTCTCCAAAAACAAAGAGTGAAATGCCTTTGGAAGAAGAAAAGTCTGTCGACTTTGTGTTTATACCTTCTGAAGGAAAAGAAGCAAAGGAAAGAATACTAACTGAACATCAGAAAGAAGTACTCAAAACAAAGAGGTTTGTAGTCCTTTTATCTTGAATTAGATATTCTGTATTCACATTTAGATGTGCAGCAATTATAACTTTCTGCTTAGAACTGAGGTACTGTATGTATAATCTGTATTTTAATGCCAGAAAAGATGTGCCATACATGGTTGCATTTCATAATGCATATGGTAACTTAGTTATGTACCAAATATTTCTGAATTCAGAGGTGAATCATTAATGGAGGTAGTGTTGGAGGAGAGGATAGGGAAGATGATTTCATGGAAAATAAGCATCTAAGCCTTGATTTTATATTGTTCTTAAAAGACAATTAGATGTACAGTTTTAAGTTTAATTTCTAATTGTAGAAATGTCGCATTTGAAGTTACTTATGTAAGATCTTTTTTAGGTGCGATATTCCTGCCATGTATAATAACCTGGATGTTTCACAGGATACTTTGTTTTCTCAGTATACTCATGAAGAGTCTTTGTAAGTATGGAAGATGTTGAAGTAACTGGTTTTCTAATTTTTAATTAAAAGTAATTTATGGGCAGCTGGGTGGCTCAGTTAATCGTCTGACTCTGATTTTGGTTCAGGTCATGATCTCACGGCTCGTTGTTTTGAGCCCCACAATGAGCTCTGAGCTGACACCAGGGATCCTGCTTGGGATTCTGTCTCTCCCTGACTCTCTGCCTCTCCCCTACTCTCTTTCTGTCTCTCTCTAAAAAGAATAAATAAAATTTTTAAAAACAGTATTTTAATTTGCACATTTTTATTTCAGGGAAGTTCCTACTTTAACTGAAAAATCAAAGGAAGATTCCAAGGTGATATTTAAGGTATATTTGGTATTTCATATTTTGGGGTTTTTAGAATTACCATTCCATTATGAAGTCTTGTGTATTAATTTTAAGATGTATTGCATAATCTCTTAACTCTTATTGGCAGACTTTGGCAGAATTGTAGTCATTGTATTTGTGGGTATTTATGTGTTTAAAATAAAATATTTGGCTTTATTAAATATTTATAATTAGAAACACAAATTAACGGGTGTCTACCACCACCTTTGGAATATTTGCAAAATATTGAAAGTCAAGTGTTACCTTTTGAGTTACTGAAGTTTTATACTAAGATATCCCCACAAAGTCAGACTTATTTGCAGACTAATCTATATATGTGTGTACTTTTCTGTGCAGGAGGAACAAATGGAGAGTGACATTGCCATTCCTCAAGATGTCACAGAAAACTGTGGTATGGATGAACATCCTGAAAAGGGTTCCCTTTCAAATAATGAGAGTGGTTCTATTGAAGAAACCAGCCCAGACATACTGAGCAGTAATAATGATGCCAGAAAGAAAGCTTTAAATTCATCAACGAAAACACCAACTGAATGTGCATCTAGTGCAGAAAATACTTTTGGTGTCAACAGTAGCTCAGTTTCTAATGTCATCATTTCTGGAACTCCCCCACAGCCTACAAGTCGGAGGCAAACTTTTATTACTTTGGAGAAGTTTGATGGTTCAGAAAATAGACCTTTTAGTCCATCTCCCTTAAATAATATGTCATCAACTGTTACAGTGAAAAATAACCAGGAAAACATGAGTAAAACAGATATTCCATCAAAAACAAAGAAAAGAGAAATAGCTCTTGTAAAATCTGACTCTGAAAAAATAGTGCATGGAATTAAGAGATCAAGCCGAAAGTCGAGTAAAGGTGAACAAACTGGGAATAAAAGGTCTAAGCTCTTAATGAGATCTGAGCAGGAGAAAAATACTCAGGAATCTGTTGATGGAATGGTAGCCTTAGAAAATAACCAACCTGGTTTGCTTAATCAGACAGAATGTATGTTAGATAATAACCATACTCATCTCTCTGAATCTGCAGTGGAGTATGAGGATATGGTGCTTAAACCAACAATAGAAAATGCAGTGTTATTAGAAAACAGTACTGTAGAAGACACAACATTAGGAATTAATTTAGAATCCAAAGAAAATACACCCCCAACTGTAACACCAGCAGATCAAATAGTAGATGAGGATAGTACTATTCAGATAACTCCAAGCCAGAAAACCCTTAGACGATCGTCAAGGCGACGTTCAGAAATAGCAGAGCCCACCACTGACAGCCAAGAGAAAGAAAATAATCAAAAAAAAGAGAGACGTAAAGAAGAAGAAAAACCTCTTCAGAAGAGCCCATTGCATGTAAAAGATGACTTGTTACTTAAGCAAAAACTGATTTCTGAACAAACTGTGCAGGAAAATGTAGAGAAAGGAACTAACTTACATGAGAAGACTTTTGGGGAAACCAGCACTAATGCTGAAATTGATGAAAGTAAAAGAAAGCTAGACCTTGAGAATATTAAATCTGAGGGCGACGGTGCTCAGGACATTGCAGAAAAGTCCTCTGAAAAACCAGTAAGTGGACGAACACGGTATCAAACAAGAAGAGCATCCCAAGGTTTACTATCCAGCATTGAAAACTCAGAATCTGATAGTTCTGAGGCAAAAGAAGAAGGTTCTAAAAAGAAAAGATCTGGAAAATGGAAAAACAAAAGCAGCGATAGTGTTGACATTGAAGATCAAGAAGAGAAAGTGGTAAAACAAGAATGTATAAACATTGAAAACCAGACACTTGATTGTAAAGCAAATTCTGACGTAGACAGAGACATAAAATCTCAGATTTGTGAACAAAAAGATGAGAGTAGTGTAACTCTTGAAGATTCTACAGTATCTTCAGATTTATTGCAGGTTTCTGATGACGTATCAAATACTTATGAGGGAAAAATCAAAACCAACAAGTGTGCAGAATATTCTTTTTCAAACCCATCAGTGCCAGAATCAAATCTCAGGACTAGAAATGCCAGTAAGAGACTACAAAAACGAGATTCTGTAGAAAATAACAGTGTGGGAGAATCTTCAAAAATAGGGACATCAGACATTTCTTTGCTTTCTGAAAAATCTTCTCAAACACTTGAATGCCAACATAAGAGAAGTAGGAGGGTAAGGCGATCTAAAAGTTGTGAGTGCTGTGGAGAAAAATCACAACCTCAGGAAAAGTCACTCATTGGGTTAAAGAATATGGAAAATTACGATGTAAAGGTCACTGAAACAAAAAAGACAGACATGCAAACAGCTGTACCTGTATCGGAAACTTCTAAAGTTAATCTGTACTCGGAGGTAAAACTTGCAGATGAGCATCATGCTGTGAATTTTCATTTGGGTCTCAAGGAGGAGAATGATACTGTTAATGATTCGTTAGTCATATCTGAGACTGAGTTCAAAGAAGATACTGTCCAAAACCCTCTTCCTTCCGAAGTAGTGAATTTTGAACAAGAAACTTGTGATACGAATTCTGCAGAAGCAACATCTCTTGAGAGCCAAGGGCCATCCAATAAAAAATGTAAAACTGTTGGCCCATCTTTAGATGATTCCAGAGATAATTCACTGGAATATTCTACTTTGGAGATTAACAAAGAAAAGCCAGAGGCTGTCCTGGAGAAGGAACTAACAATAGAGAACATTGCCAGTGTTGAGACGAATGCATGTGAAGCTGAAGCAATATTTAATCCAGAAGTAGTAGAAGCTGTTGAATTGGATACAGAAAGTGATCAATCTGAAGCAGGCTTATCTGAACAAAAGGATGCCAAAACTGTTGTTTTTGAAGAGGTAATGGAGATAAACAGTGAAAGATGTGATAACTCTGAAGCAGAGGCAGCTGAAGAACCGAATGCCGAAGAAACAGTAACTAAAGAATTTAATTCTGGTATTGGTTATTCTGATGATACCACATCTGTAAAAGTGAGTGCTCAGGCAGAGATACCTGAACAAACAGCAGTTGGGGAATTAGATGAAGGAAGTGATGAATCTAGTCCAAACTCATCTGAAGAAATGAATGCTAAAATGGAAAATTTTGAAGAGACAGTGATTAGTGAGGTAAATGCTGAAGCTGACCAAGTCAGTGAAACAGAGGATGGGGACTTGACTACTAAAATATCTACTAAGCTTGTACAGGCCAATACGAAGACACTGACTATGGGAATCGACAGCTTTGTTTTCAATACACTTGAGATGAGTATTGAAGAAGGAGAGGTGGACTCTAATAAAACTGAAGCAAATATTGAACTTAGTAAGTCTGAAGAAACAACATTAGATGACAATCAAATGGTAGAAGGGAATGATGAAATTTTACAAGAAGTTCACCCTACTTCAGAGAAAGTGGAGGAAACCTCACAGTCTCTGACATCTGAAACAGCCATCTCCGAACTAATAACAGAAGACAATAATGCATCTCCTCAAAAATTAAGGGAACTTGATCCTTTACTTCTATCAGCAAATGGCAGTCCTAGTGGCATGCAGACACGCTGTGTCTGGTCTCCTTTGGCTTCTCCATCCACCAGCATTTTAAAGAGAGGATTAAAAAGACCACATGAAGATGAGATATCGTCACCTGTTCACAAGGTAGGGGAATTGAAGTTGAATATTAATTAGCCCATATTTACTTTGAGTATTTTGGTCATACAGTGACACCTGTTGAATGACAGAATTATTAGACCACTTATTTTGAATGTTTACCAAGGTGACTAGGGAAAAGGGTAGGCAGAAGGAAAAGTGTTGATAAAAGGGGACTTAGATATGTCTTTACTTGAGGACACTGAAGATTTTCAGCCATGTACATTTTTCACCTTTTGCAGAATTGGTGAGGATTTCTCATGATAGTTTTTTTGTTTTGTTCATAACATGAGGAAGCATTTAGAAATGGTGGTAAAACAGCTTTAGTTAGCATTTACTGTGTGGTAGGACATTGTATGGTCTGTTTCACATTGAAGTGTTTATATAAACTCATTTCCAGACCTTACAACGAAAACGTCTCAGGCTGTGCCTTTATCAGTTTCTGGATGGGATTGCATTTCTAATTTTATTTCCCCATCTTCACTAAAGTCACTTTTGTGAAAATCGATTATCTATGTATCTGATTTAGCTCCTGACCCTATAACTTAAACATAGTTTGTTGATTGAATAAATTAAAAAAGGAAAAGTTACACGTGCTTACATAGCTGAGCTTGTCCTCTGCTTAGCAAAGGAGTTCTGAAAAGGTATGATGTGAGCATTCTTTAACTTTAAAATTGAACCTGCCATTTACTGCAGAATACGTGTGTTTATATATACAAACATGCTTTATAGACCTAAGATATACTTAATTTTGCCTTTAGCAAGGACATTGTGAAAACTTCTCAAATACACCAAAAATTCTTACACTGACAGTTCAGTTTTTTGGTTTGGTTTTGCTTTGCTTTTATTTTGAGTCTGTGTGTGTGTGTGTGTGTGTGTGTGTGTGTGTTTTGTAAGTATCTTAAGTTTAATTAAATTATCCATAGAAGTCTTTGAAAAGTATGAAGATAGAATGTTTTTTCTTCAGTATAATTTATTTTTCTTCTGTATATATATTTTAGATTGGTGATAAAAGTTAACTAGTCATGTTTTGCTTGATAGTACCTCATATTTAATTTTTATGTAGGCAACAGTAAGACATTGTAGTTTCCTATAGCAAATACATACAGAATCTGCCCACTCTTGGGAATCAAGAGCAGGAGACATTTATATATATGTATGTATGTGTGTAAATATATATGTATATATATATATATATACACACACACACACATACATACACATATATACACACATATATATATACGTATATATATATGTATATATATATGTATGTATATGTATGTATATATATAGGTGAGGATTTCTCATGATAGTTTTTTTGTTTTGCTCATAACGTGAGGAAGCTATATATATATATATATATATATAGTTAATGGCATAAATGCTCTATTGTGTATTTATATCAAATAGCTGAATGAATGAACACATCATAAGAGTTTAGTAGAAGCTAAAATGACTTCATGCTGGGACTAAGAAAGACAAAAATTGCCACTCAGTTGCTGTGATTCTGGTATCCTCAAAGAGTTTAGAACAGAGGTTAGTAAGATGCACCAGAGCCCAGTTAGTACCATTTCTACCTCTTTACCTTATTTTTTTTAAGTTACTGTAGTAAGCCTACAAAGTGAGTAGAATTTGATGATACAGTTTCAACTGCTGCATACAATTTCATTGTTTCTGCCACTGTCCCTGTTTCAGTCTTTGTTGGTATATATTATGTAGAGACCATTTAGAACATGGATAATTGGAATGATCTGTGGTATTAAGTAATATCTATGAAAGCAGCCATTAGGAAGAACTACAGCAATGTGCAGTTGGCTTCTACTGAAGTAAATTAAGCTTCTAAACCCACATTCTATTTCAGGGAGGCCTGATAATGAGAATTTATGGTGTGAATTTTTTTTAACTTTAATTATGTTAAATAAAAACATGACCTGTGTTTTCAGGTTCGCCGTGTCTCCTTTGCAGATCCAATATACCAAGCAGGATTGGCAGATGACATTGATAGGCGATGCTCTATCGTTAGATCCCATTCTTCAAATAATTCTCCCACAGTAAAAAGTGTTAAAACTTCACTTACACAATCTAAGGTAAGCTGTAGGCTTTGAAATATGCATATATGTATGCAGGCATAGGAATGAGTTAAGTATAATTTGTCTTAAAAATAGTAAAGAACAAAACTTCTTTGGTTTGGTTGTATTGTTTTGTCTGTGACATGGTAAGCAAACACGAAGAATGGGAAGAGACAGTAAGACAGCAAGTAATTGATTAGGTAATAGTCGATTACATTTTTTCATTTTCTCAAAATTTTAGGAAATTACTGCAATCTAAGTAATGAAATTATAAAATTAGAGTTTCTAGGCTTCTGAGTGAGTTTTTTTTTCTCTTCTTTCTTCTGTCTAGCATAATGCCACTTCAACCAAAGGATTTCTGTCCTCAGGATCACGTAGCCCTAAATTTAAGAGCTCAAAGAAGTGTTTAGTAAGAAGTGCTTTAGTTTTCATGCAACTTTATTTTTCATGTTCAGTCAGGTGACCTCTGTTTAACGGCTTTTGAAATTTATTCTAAGATTACAGAAATGGCTAAAGAACCTGTGCCATGTCCAGCAGAAAGTGTTTACCCAGCTTTGGTGAACTGTGTGGCTCCAGTTGATATCATTTTACCTCAGATTACATCAAATATATGGTAAGGAGTTATTTATACTGGTCTAATACTTCAAGATGCCACTTGTTTAAGAGGAGAAGTTAAATGAGGTTCTCCTATTTAGAACTGATTTGCATGCACTTTCACACATTTTATTTTAAAAATAAAAATTTATCTGGGAAGATGAGGCAGATAGGGCAATAAGAGAAGCATCTATCATAATTAAGTAATGGCTAATATAATTGTGCTCAATATTTGCCAGGTGCTATGCTGAACTCTCTGCATATGTTCTTATTTAATCCTAATTATAAATCCCATAAGGAGTATATTTATTATTTTCCACTTTATAAGATGAAGTTTACAAAAGTTAATCAACCAAAGTCAGGTAGCCATTAAATCATAATGTAGGTGAAATCTGACTGACACACATTGGGTTTAGTCTCTGTTCACTGCTATTGCTTAAGCTGGACAAACATGTCAAATTCAAATTTTAACTTAAATGTACATGGGGCTATCCTCAGAGTGGGTTAAGTGTGCCTGTATAAATGCAGTTATGATTGAGCATAAGTCAGGAAATTCAACTGGATAGGCCATCACAAATAGAATAACTATAGAGTTGCCTGGGTGGCTTAGTTAAGTGTCTGACTTTGGCTTATGTCATGATCTCAAGGTTCTTGGGTTAGAGCCCCACATCAGGCTCTGTGCTGACAGCTCAGAGCCTGGAGCCTACTTCAGCTTCTGTGTGTGTGTGTGTGTGTGTGTGTGTGTGTGTGTGTGTGTGTGTGTGTGTCTCTCTCTCTCTCTCTCTCTCTCTCTCTCTCTCTCTCTCTCTCTCTCTCTGCCCCTTCCCCACTTGAGCTCTATCTCTCAAAAATAAACAAACTTTGGGGCGCCTGGGTGGCTCAGTCTGTTAAGCATCCGACTTCAGCTCAGGTCATGATCTCATGGTTCATGAGGTCAAGCTTTGCATTGGGCTCTGCACTAACAATGCAGAGCCTGCTTGGGATTCTCTCTCCCTCTGTCTCTTCCCCTTCCCCCACTCGTGCTCTTTCAAAATAAATAAGTAAACTTTAAAAAATATGTAAACATTAAAAAATAGCTATAAAACTATATGATGACATTTCTCCTTTTTCTCTTACCTCTTTAGGGCAAGAGGACTGGGACAGCTCATTAGAGCTAAGAATATAAAAACAATTGGTGATTTGAGTACTCTTACAGCATCTGAAATAAAAACTCTTCCTATCCGTTCTCCAAAAGTGTCCAATGTAAAAAAGGCTCTCAGAGTTTATCATGAGCAACAGGTAAACTTCAATGTTAATAAATCATGTATAGATAAATGATTTAGCAATACAATTACAGAAGTTTGTACTGTTGCTTAAAAACTCATTTTATGCCACCTCCCCTCCACCCCCCCCCACCCCCCCCCCCCCCCCCGCCGCCCCCAGGTAAGAGTAACTTAGAAGGTCACTTTATAATTTTATAGACAGAGTT
The DNA here is from genome assembly GCF_018350175.1 of Felis catus. Classification (NCBI taxonomy): domain Eukaryota; kingdom Metazoa; phylum Chordata; class Mammalia; order Carnivora; family Felidae; genus Felis; species Felis catus. The sequence goes on from NC_058375.1 coordinate 141,991,622, forward strand.
GGCTTCTTGAGTTTGTATACTATCTTTGTGTAATGCGTCTCTTTCTTCTTCAGTTCTCCTACCCCCTTGTCTCATTCGTTTCCGCCAAATTCGTGATTGTGGTTCTGTGGCTGCTATTCCTAAAACCTGGTCGTTCAAATCTAAACATTATAATAAAAATCTTGCAAATTTGTAGTCAACAGTACTTTGGTCTTGATATCCAAGACAACTGGGACTAATTTTTCTTGCTCTTATCAACTTTTTGCACATATTTTGGCTTATAGACATTTTTGAAGATTCTCCACCCCCCCCCCCCGCCCGCCCGTAAAAATATATACAGAAGATTCTGTATATTATTTCAGAAGGATTTAGATTGTACTGAAACCCATTCAGAGACCCTTTATGTGTCCATTGAGGTTATGCAAAATTGTGAATAAATGGGGGGGGGGGGAAGATGTTAAGATTGAAAAACCAGTGTTTATGTTAGAATTTCTGAGACTGCACCTTACTACTGAAGACTTCTATTTTCTTGAAAGTCTTTGATTTAAAGATTATTTGTAATCTTTAAAAATCTGTTAAAAAAAACAAACAAAGACTATATTAGTAATTTTCAGTCTCAAAGATCAGGAGCTCAGTGTCTGAAGTACACTCAGTGGTCTGTGGGCCCTGAGATTTGTCTCTGAAAATTAACATTTTTTAAAAGCGGTTTTATTGAAATACATTGATATACTGTAAGGCCCATCCAGAGCACACAGTTGATTTTTAGTATATTCACAGAGTTACACAGTTGTCATCACGATCTAATTTTAGAGCATGTATTACCTCCCCAGAATGAAATCCTGTATAGCCCTTAGCAATCACTCCTCATTCTCACCCCCCCCACCCCGATTTTTTTTCTCTATAGACTTGCCTGTTGTGGGCTTTTCACAAAACTGGGTTCATGAAACCTGTGTTCTTTTGTGACTGGCTTCCTTGAGCATAATGTTTTCAAAGTTCACATGTATCAGTATTTCATTCTTCTTTATGGCTAAGTAATATTCTATTGTATGAAAATATAAAATATTCATATAAATTCTGTATGTTATTTAAAGTTTAGAAATCTCTTCCTTGGGTTTTCTTTTCCCATGCTTCTAAACTTGGGAAATATAATGTAATTTTCTTGGCTATCATGGATTTCTCTTAAGTCCATTAGAAAATAGGAATTCCTAATCAGCTCTTTGAGAAAACACTTTGTAATCCTGTTTTTTGTGTCGTTAGTAGAACATAGTTTCTTAGTATTATTAGCTAAGTTAATAGTCCTGTGATAGGCTGGGAAACATACTGTGTCAGATTTTTTTCCAGCTTTAGTGTTTTTTAGTCGTTTTAAAAACAACTTTCCAATTTGTTGATTTTGTTTTTTTTTTACTGGCCTGAATGTATAATCAAGGTAAAGTCTCGTGGACTAGAAGAGATACCAGTTTTTGATATTTCTGAAAAAACAATAAATGGAATACAAACTAAATCTCTCCCTTCTGATGAAGAAAGACTTGCTTCAGGTATATTTTAACAAAGTGGGACAATTTTATTTATAGGACCAGCTAACTTGAAGAAATATTGTTATGGTTCTAGTTTTAATTTGACCATGCTCTGTTAATTTGACCAGTTTTTGTGTTGTTGTGCTAGTGGCCAAGTGCATGAGAAAGTAACTGATTTGACTTCAAGTATGCCTAGTTGTTTTTATCTAATTGTTAACTGCTATTCCATCAAGGTCTTAAATAGGGATATAAACTAAAAATTGTGTTTCAGTTATGCTGTTAATAAAAATGAAATTGCCTGACCATTTCTTTAATGGCACAGAACAAACTGTGGTAGATACTTCTATTGGCCTTTTCCTTTTGAGGAGCAGGGATACAGCCTGCACTCCCAACTTAAATCCTAGGTACTGAAACTTTGTATTGACGTAAAAAGAGATATATACAACTTAATTTTTATCTCGGATAAATTGTGTTTTTCTTTTTCTTTTTAGATTTAATTGATCCTGTTGCTTTAGAAACTTCATTACCTAAAAATCTTATGGCACAGATTAGTGCACTTGCTGTTCAACTGGATTCAGAAGATCTCCATAATTATTCAGGAAGCCAGTTGTTTGAAATGCATGAGAAACTTGGTAGCATGGCAAACTCAATAATAAAAAATTTGCAGTCACGCTGGAGGTCACCAGCCCATGAAAATTCCATTTAGTATCTTAAGAGAAAATTGAAGGTTTTTTGTTTTTTTTAACATCACTGGATTTTTTTGATTCATAAAATAAGTTCTGAAACACAGCACAGTTTCAGTCTGACTGTTTGCAAAGTTGATATTTCAAACCCTGAAGGGCTGTGACTTATTAAGTAAGTTCAGTTTGTGAGTTCATATGTAAAATTTTTGTTCATACAACATTTTCTTGGCTGCTATGCATAGCTTTTTGAAAAATTTAAATACCTTGCTGAAACCTGAAAAGCAAAAACTAGAAACAAAAGCATTTTATTTTACACGTCTTAAACTCCTGGATATTCTGATGAAATGTTCATGTAAAATACGTTATTTTAAGTAAAATTGAACATTTCTATTTGAATTTTTGCTGAACTGGTAAAACTGTTTATACTTTTTTTTTTTTTTTTAATTTATATTTGTTGTGTCTGAGGTTTAAGAAATTTGTTCTTTGTAGAACACCTCAAAGGAGATGCAGAAGAATTGAAATGTTTTTTCGCAGATGTCAATTTTGGACACATTTCAAAAAAAATACCAAAAGTTGCAACTTTTGGGGTTAATATATTAAAGCCGAATTTACTAAAATTCCGTTCATTTGCATTAGCAAATATTTGTGCAACAGCATTGGTGAAAATTTAGTCGTTTGAGACCTACCCCATTCATTTTAAAATGCATGACTCTTTGTACATTATGTATAGATTTAAATTTTTTAATTTATAAATTTCAGCCTTTGTTAATGGCATGAATTTTTCTGCAGCTACTTGTGAATACCTTTGTTTAATAGAAACCTATTTTGTATATATTAAATGCTGAGAGATCAGTATGGACAGTTAGAAGTGATTTGTGGGCTTGCTGCAGGTGATTGTAGGATTCTGTATCTACAAATACAAATAGTTTTGTACTTAGTAGTCTTAGTAAAAACATGAGTTTATTTTCTAAAGTAACCAGAATGAGTTATAGAGATGAGAAAGTGTTACATAAGAACTTTGCTATTCATACCTATACTTTTTTTTTTTTTTTTTTTTTGGAAGGAGGGTGTCCACCACTAGAAAATGTGCTTCATCACATTTCTTTTTAATGGAGAGTTAGTATGACTATTTTTGTTACAACTTGGACTATAAGAAATCTAGACTTTATCTGCTCTTTTCACCTACACCTAAAACAAACTTGGAAGAAATTTGAAATTGTTCTTTTGAAATATGTATGTTTTGCCTAGTTTAAAAGAATAGGGTGTATATAATTAAAACGTTTGTAAATTTTACCATCTAGTATTAGTGCCTGACTTCCCACATTTGTTTCGTCTCTTCACAGTGAGAATATCTCATTTGCTCTCTGAATAGAATGAGTGAGTGACCTCAGTTTCATCCTTTATTCAGAACTTAACCAGATTGAAAAGGCACACATTATTCAGCAAGTTACAGCAAGTTTAATCCTTGTGTCTAGTTAATTCTTATAATACTCAGAAGGGGACCACCAGTCAGCCAGCAAAGTTGGTGTCAATTTCGTAATTATAAAATAGTAGTTTATATCATCTCTCTTTTCCCGGATTCTTTTTTATAGTAAAGAGGCATGTAAGTTTTTTTAGTTAACAGATGTAAGAAGGTGTGTGTGTATGTGTTTGTTTGGAGAGTTAAAATTGGCTTATTTCTTACTGTGTCTTAATGTTTGTGTTAACTGGTTGGTGAAATGAGTTCTAGGGAACATGAACAGTATAGCAGAAAATGTGACTAAAATGATTATCATTTACTTAAATCACTGAATTTGATACAAGCACAGCTATTAATTTTCAAATGTTATATAGTTGCACAAGGATGTATTTTAAAATGTTATTTGAAGGCAGAAACCAGTTTGCTAAATCTTCATTCCTGATATAGTTGTAAGTGTATATTTGAGGCATCTTAATTTTATTATTCTTGCCTTAAATGTTTCTGCACATTTTCCCCTGAATGATTCCTGAATAGCAAAAAGTATTAACACTCCTTGATCAGTTTCAGTGTGTTGTTTCACTATTAAAATAACATCAGTTTTCCAGCTATTTTCTAAGGGTTAATAAAACAAATGGCAAATGTTAGTAAGAGAATCTAAATGTGATTTATTTTATGCATTTATGAAAAGAATCTGGTTGCTTGCAGAAGCATAGTACAATTTATGTTCCAAATGGACTTTGTATAGTGGATTTAAATTTTCAGCATTGCAGTGAACCCATTCTCAAAATGCTGTGACATTTGAACAAGTTTGAAAGCCATTGTTGAATGATATGGAGCTTTTGTTCTAATTCCATATTGTCTAAGATGAATCGGGTTTTACACCTTGAAAGTAGTCAGGGATTCTGTTATATTTTTAAGAACCATAAAAATGTCAAGCAATTTGGATTATGTTTTGCCTAAAATAAAAGTGGCAGGGCAAGAAACAAAATTAGGGGAAAAATGGGAGAGGGGTGTGTGTGTGTGTGTGTGTGTTGTGTGTGTGTGTAAAATTTACAATTAGCATTTTTCTAAAAAATTAAAAAATTTTTTAATTAAAATAATTAAAAATAAGTGCCGTTTAGAAAACCTTTCTTGGAATTTAACAGAAAATGTGAGTTAAAGGGGTCACATTTTCCCTTAATGCCATTCTTTCCAACTTGACTTTACAACCCAGTAAGAAGGGCCTAGTAGTCTTAGTAATTCCGTCTTACATTCTTTGTTATTGATTTTCAGGGAGATACTTTGCAGCTGGGCTAGGAGGTCATAGAATAGCAGCTATTGACAATATTACGATTTTGGTGGAGGGGAGAGAGCTGTTTGCTCAATAGCACAACCCATGTCTGTTTTATTCCTAAGCCATCAGAAAGGTTATGTACATTGTATACAAACATTAAAGTTTTGACTTTTAACAGTGCTTCTCAAATTTGGCCTGTATGTATGAAAATGCAGATTATGATTCAGCAGTTCTGGGCTTGAGGCCTGATAGTTCATGGCCAAAAATTTCCACATGATCCATACAAATGCTCATGTCTGTGGGTAGGCCTAAGATGCTACAGGCTGCGAATTAGGTGATAATAACTCAAGCAGGTTTAAATCCCAGGAATTGTTGCTACAAAAGATAAAGGTTAGTATTTTTTAAAATAATTTTTTTTCAGATTTATGTTTGGGGGTACAGACTGGTCTTGAAGCCTTCAAATTAAACTTCAAAGTTTTTTCAAGAGTTAAAGGTAGAATTTTGCCTCATTTGGAGCCTTTTTTAAATATGGAAGATTTACGGTATTGGAGAGATTTATGTTTTTAAGTAGGCAGTTCTATATTTCGTATTGTAAAGAACCTTACTAAGCAGATTAGACGATTTGAACCTTTTTCATTAGTGTATGTGGATTATTTTCTCATTTTTCTAATATAAAAGTAAAATTTCAAATATTAGGAATGTATTTAGTCTCTAAATCTTGCCTTCTAAGTTATGGGGCTTCATATTTTACTAATAAACATTGAAAACAGACTACCCCTAATTAAGATTAACTTGGCAGTAAAGTTAGCAGTACCAAAATAAGTCCTAAAAGATGTGAGTTGTCATTTTACTAAAGACTTCTGGTTACTTTGCCATTACATTGTTGACAGTTTGTGTCATCTTAAAATGGTGCTTGAAAAACAAATAATTTTACCCAAAAAATGAGTTTCTCTGGGCATTGTTATGTTGTGTTTCCCTAACATATTTTAAATGCTTTTTGTGTGGATTGCACTCCTTCAGAGCACTTAAGAAAATGTAGCCAGAAGTTAGGTAATGGGTTTTTTTAATTTGATTTATCAAAATTTGTTGATTTTTTTTGTTGTTGTTATTTAATCTGTAAAATAAATCTGGGCTTCGGTTTGAGATCGTCCAGTTGATGATAATGTCTGTTATATGCCAGCCTTTATATATTGCTTTTTTTTTTTTTAAGTTTTTTTTAAGTGTTCATTTATTTTTGAGAGAGAGAGAGCACAAGCAGGGAAGGGCAGAGAGAGAGACACACACAGAATCCAAAGTAGGCTCCAGGCTCTGTCAGCACAGAGCCCGATGTGGGGCTTGAACTCATGAACTCTGAGATCGTGACCTAAGCCAAAGTCAGACACTTAACTGAGCCACCCAGGTGCCCCTGTATATTGCTTTTTGAAAGTATGTATTAAAATCTGAGTCATGAGGATTTGAAGATCCTTAGATATTTAAGAGTAGAATTGAGTATTCACTCAGTTCTTTAATAGAATGTTAAATTTTATAACATGATCTTAACCATTTTTTTCTTTAAATACCAAAGAATATTTAAAACCAAACATGAAGTGCCAAGCTGTAAATGCTTACTTTCTTGAAGTATACCATTAGAAGAAAAGATAATCTCTCCCTTTACCTGAGAGTATAAGATTGAAGGCAATATTTTAAATTGATATCACATGGAATAAGAGAAGTATATAGCCTTTTAGTATAGGAACAGTCCTATATACTTTGAAAATAGCTGGTAGTTATCCTATATCCTATACACATAGTACCAGAACTGGTACTAATAAATACCCTGAATAATTGTTTGAGATCTACATTATTTATGGGTTACTCATCTGGCTCGGTCACTGGTAGAGCATGCAACTCCTAAGCTCAGGGTTGTGGGTTCGAGCCCTATGTTGGGTGTACAGATAACTTAAACATAAAATCTTAAAATATATATATACGTTATCTAATATTCTGCCCCCCCCCAAAACAGTAAATAAAACGACTTCCAACAATAGGCAGAATCATTCCTTAAATGAATAAATTGGGTATAACTAGGAAGTTCACTTTCAAAATAAAGTCATGGAATGGAAAATGGAATATTGTGTAATAGCTGTTTTGATAATTGAGTAATTAGATGTCTAAAGAAATTTTTATTTTTGTAGAATGGGAATTTTCTAAAAGAAGAATGAAATTAACAAAGAATTTGAGTATAGAAACTGAAAGATGTCAGTCCTAACCTAGTAAGTTTTTATGAACAGGTAAAAAAACTATAGCCTGCCACCTGTTTTTTATACTTCCTGAGAGGTAGGGATAGTTTGTACATTTTCTAAAAGGTTGGAAAAGAAAAAAGTAATATTTTGTGACACATGAAAGATGAAATTAAAATTTCAATGCCAGTAATAAGGTTTTATTGGGACACAGCCATGTTTATCTACATACTGTCTTTGGCTGCCTTCCTGCTGCAACAGTAGATTGGAGTAATGTGACAGACTATATGGCCTATTAACACCTAATGTTCACATATTTGGTCCTTTTGCATAAAGTTTACTGTTCCCTGGTACAAAGGGTATATTTGTTCATACATGGCATGTAAGTCCATTTGGTCATTTGCTTCTAAATGGCAAAACGGGGATCTTGCTTCCTTAAATCCTTAATTTATTGTTGTTACTTAGATTTTACAAAAATGTGTTCTCCTGATTCCACTTATATCTTAACAATATTGCTCAAATACATATATACTAGGAGGTACTGGTACTTTTTATGTATACTTTTTTCCTCCTATTTAAACTCAAATTATAGTTCTGTGTTTGCCATGGATGTTGAGGGGCATTGATGTGAGGGAAAGGCATCTGACATTCAGTGGTTCTGTCATTCCTGTGAAATAAATTGGGAGTTTAGGGAGTTTGCTTTCTGTGTTGGTGAGGAATTAATGCTTTCGATCTATCTTAACACTACCTCCTGTGGATAGACTTGACTAAATGCACTTAGACTGAGAGAAGCCAAATCAGTCATTTATTAGCCTATGATAATTTTTGTTCCCACCACTTGATAAACTCGAAGAGAACTTAGTTTTACATTGAAAATATTTATATTTGATAAGTCAAATGACTTAAGTTGAAATTTCACAGAAGTACCTGTTCATCACTCAATTAACTGCACTAGTATTTGGGAAATAAGGATGTAGTCAGTATTATTTGTGTAATGCTTTATACAGTGTTTGAAGCAGGTAGACCAATATTAAAAGTTTATTTTCAGGTTCATTATGATCGGATTCAAGGAGGGAGAATCTCTGTCTTACCCACCATAAAACTTTTCATGATCTATTGAGAGCTGTTATCACTTGCCAATTGAAACTGGATATTGAAACATTTTTAAAGAAATGCACTTTAATCTGAAATAAAACTATAAAAGCAATTCTGGCACTGTTTTTGTTTTGTTTTTGCTTTGAAGTTCATAAGATTAGCATAATCAACATACATAAAGTGAACACTGTCCCTCCAGAAACACATGAGCTATTCATATTTTATGGCCTATCGTAGCCTTAGAAGAGGTTCTTTTTCTTGTCCTAGTTTTATAGGTTTCACACTTCTAGATAACATAGCTATATTAAAATTGAATAGACTTAATGATATTGAAAAATACTGTATTAGTTTACTATGGCTGCTATAACAAAGAGCCACAAATGGAGTGGCTTAAACAACAGAAATTTATTGTCTCACAGTTGTGGAAGCTCGAAGCCTTGAGACCAGTTGTTGTCAGGGTTGGTTTTTTGTAAGGGCTGTGAGGAAGACCTCCGTGCTTCTCTAGCTTCTGGTGCTTTCCTAGCAATATTTGGACTGGCATGTAGAAGCTTTGCTCTGATCTCCACTTTCATCTTCACCTGGTGTTCTCCATGTGTGTGTATTTGTCCAGACTTCTTTTATAGACATCAGTTCTCTTGGTTCTGAGCTCACTTCATTATTTTAACTACTGACTTTTGCAGGGACCCTAGTCACAAATAAGGTCACATTCTGAGGCACTAGGGGTTAGGAGTTGTGGAAACCTGAAGAACCCATAATGTGAATTTCACAAGAGTAGCCCTGAATAATAGTACCATGAGCACTGGTCATCAGGGGAACTGTGTGACTCCAGTATAACTTCATTCATTAGTTCCTCTCTTTATTATAGTCTCTTGAGGATGATATGAACAGCTAGTCACTGAGGATCTTTGCAGCCTTAGGTCTTCACATTTGTGTAATTTGTAGGTGTCTGTACAAAGGACTTCCCCGGTATCACTACTGACAAGAATGGGGGTCTAGCCTTTCAAACAGGAGGCTAGAAATAGAAAGTTGGATGAGCAGGAAAGTTTGAACCCTGGTTGTGGATTGTCTGTTTTAAGGTGTATCTATTGTGATTGTTTTAAGATGTGATTAATAGGATTCACTTTAAGGTAATGGAAGGAGGGCATTGGCAGGGTAGAGACAGAACAAGATTAGTCATGAATGGAAAACTTTTGAGGCTAGGAAGTGAGTATAGTTGGATTCTCTACTTTTGTATGTGTGGAAAATTTTCCAAGCTTTTAAATAAAAGCCCTAGAGTTAGGTTAAAATTGTTTATCTAATAGCAACTGCAAAGTGTGCTTTGGCAGTCTTAAAAAGTGAAATTTCAGAACTAAAACATTTATTATAACTGAGACAGCCTATACTTTGTTCTGGAAGTTGGAAAACCATGCACAATGGTATTGCTGTCATTTAACCTGGATTTTATCCCAGTTAAAATGAAGATTGAAGATGGGAGGAGAGAGTGGCTGTCTCGCCCACCATTACACTTTTAAGGCATGGCCTGCTTTTTTCACAGGACTCTTAAGTTTCATGAGGACACCAACTGTCTCTGGCTCATCACTCAAACCCCTGCATGCAGTGTGATCTCTCATCATTTCCACATGTGTGCACTCTGCACTGGTGTTCACTCTACTAGTGTGTGCCTATTGCGGGTTTCCTCAAGAGACAAGAAACTTTGGGACAGCAGTTGAACGCCTTTCGCATGTGCTGTCAGCCCACAGCTGTGGATTAGAAAGATACCCTGCAGTTAGGATTCGATCCCATAGCTATTTACTTTTTTATAAGTTTAACTTTTAGCTTTGTTGTAGTGAGTTTATTACCTATTTCTAAATTTAAATTAGTGTTTAAGGATATATATTTGTATATCAGGGGAGGCCAACTGCCTACTTTTCATTGTACTTAGCCCTTCTCAGGCCACATTTCCCCTAAGTGGAGGAGCCAGAGGGAGACTACTCATGTTTAAAGCTTCTTCATTGTATGGGGTGCCTGGGTGGCTCAGTTGGTTAAGCATCTGACTCTTGATTTCAGCTCAGCTCATAATCTCAAGGTTTGTGAGATCAAGTCCCACATTGGGCTCTGTGATGTCCGCTAGACACAGCACACAGAGTCCGCTAGAGATTCTCTCTCTGCCCCTCTCCTAGCTCTTTGTCTTGCTCTGTCTCAAAAATAAGTGAATATTAAAAAATAAATAAATAAAGCTTCCTCATTTTCCATGAGCTCCCTGCGTAGACATCATTTTCCATGGTGCTCCCCCAACACCATGCAGTGCAAAAACAAGGAAGCAAGTTGTATTATTAAGCAATAAGTTGGTATTGAAAGTAAGTTATATGAAGTTTTTTTAGCTTTAAATTACAGCATAGTTAACATAGTGTTATGTTAGTTTCAGGTGAATAATATAGTGATTTAATTTTGTACATTACTCTGTGCTCATCATGATAAATGGACCCTTAATCCCTTTTACTTACTTCATGCATTTCCCCAACCAACCTCCCTTCTGCTAACCATCAGTTCTCTATAGTTAAGAGTCTTCTTTTTTTTTAATTTTTCTTTTGTCTTTGTTTTGTGTCTTAAATTCCACATATGAATGAAATCATACAGTATTTGTCTTTCTCTGACTTAGCATTTTACCACATATATACACACACACACACACACACACACACACACACACACACACACCATATCTGCTTTATCCATTCATCTACCAATGGACAGTTGTACTCTTTTCCATAATTTTGTTACTGTAAATAATGCTGCATTAAATAGAGATGCACTTATCTTTTCATATTAGCGTTTTCATATTCTTTGGATAAGTACCCAGTAGTGTAAATACTGGATCATAGAGTAGTTCTATTTTTAACGTTTTGAGGAACCTCCACACTGTTTTCCACAACACTTTGGCTACAATAGTTTGATTTCCCACCAGCAGTGTACAGGGGTTCCTTTTCCTCCACATCCTTGCCGATGTTTATTGTTTCTTGTGTTTTTGATTGTAGTCATTCTGAGAGGTGTGAGGTGATCTCTCATTGTAGTTATTTACTTAATTATATTTAATTTTGGAGAGGGAGAGAGGGCAGAGGGGGAGAGTGAAGATCTTAAGCAGGCTTCATGCTGTGTGCAGCCCAACATGAGGTTCAGTCCCATGACCCTGGGATCGTGACCTGAGCCAAAATCAAGAATTGGGCACTCAACTGACTGAGCCACCCAGGTGCCCTTCTCATGGTAGTTTTGATTTGCATTTCCCTGATGATCTGTGATGTTGAGCATTTTTTCATGTGTCTGTTGGCCATCTGTGTCTTCTTTGGAGATACATCTGTTCACGTCTTCCTATTTTAATTTGGATTGGTTTTCTTTGGTATTGTATAAATTCTTGATATATTTTGGGCATTAGCCCTTTATCAGATATGTCATTTGCAGGTATCCTATTCAGTAGGCTGTTTTTTTTTTTTAGTTCTGTTGCTGCCTTCCCTGTGCAGAAGCTTTTTATTTTGATGTAGTCCTGATAGTTTATTTTTGCTTTTGTTTCCCTTGCCACAGGAGACATATCTAGAAAAACGCTGCAATGGTCAATGTCAGAGATATTACTGTGTGTGCTCTGTTCTAGGAGTTTGCTTCACATCTCACATTTAGTCCTTTATTTGTTTTTTTAACGTTTATTTTTGAGACAGAGAGAGACAGAGCATGAACAGGGGAGGGGCAGAAAGAGAGGGAGACACAGAATCTGAAACAGGCTCCAGGCTCTGAGCTGTCAGCACAGAGCCCGACGCGGGGCTCGAACTCACGGACCGTGAGATCATGACCTGAGCTGAAGTCGGACGCTTAACCGACCAAGCCACCCAGGCGCCCCCCACATTTAGTCCTTTAATCCATTTTGTTTTTTTATTTATTTTTTTGTATGGTGTAAGAAAGTGGTCCACTTGTATTCCTCTGCATGTAACTGTCTAGTTACCCAACACCATGTGTTGAAGAGACCATCTTTTTCTCATTGCATAGTCTTGCCTCTTTTGTCAAAGATTAACGGGTCATATATAATTGTGCGTTTGTTTATGGGCTTTCTATCCTCTTCCATTGATCTGTGTGTCTGTTTTGTGCCAGTGCCATACTGTTTTGTTAACTACAGCTCTGTGTATATTTTGATATCAGAGATTGTGCCACCTTCAGTTTTATTCTTTTCCAATATTGCTTTAGCTATTTCGGATCTTTTGTGGTTCCATACAAATTCTAAGATTATTCTACTTCTGTGAAAAATGGTGTTGGGATTTTGATAGGGATTGCATTAACTCTGTAAATTGCTATGGATAGCATGGACATTTTAACGTTATTTGTTCTTCCAATCCATGTGCATGGAATATCTCTCCATTTGTGTTGTCTTCAATTTCTTTCATCAGTGTTTAATACATTTTGGACTACTGGTCTTTCACCTCCCTTGTATGAAGTTTATTCCTAGGTAGTTTATTATTTTGTGCAATTGTAAATGGGAGTGTTTCCTTAATTTCTCTTTGTACCTCATTATTAGTGTATAGAAATACAATGGATTTCTGTATATTAATTTTGTGTACTGCAACCTTACTGAATTCATTTAGCAGTTCTAGAAGTTTTTTGGTGGAGTCTTTAGGGCTTTCTATGTATAGTATTCATGTCCTCTCCAGATAGTTGAAGTTTTACTTCTTCCTTGCCAATTTGGATGCCCTTTATTTCTTTCTCTTCTTTGATTGCTGTGGCTATGACTTCTAGTACTATGTTGAATGAAGGTGGTGAGAGTGGACATCCTTGTCTTATTCCTGACATTAGGGGAAACACTCTCAGTTTTTCACCATTGAGTATGATATACGCTGTGGGTTTTTCAGATATGGTCTTTATTATGTTGAGGTATGTTTCCTTTATTTTGTTGAGGGTTTTTATCATGAATGAATGCTGTACTTTGTCAGATGCTTTTTCTTCATCTGTTGAAATGATCATGTGGGGGCGTCTGGGTGGCTCAGTCTGTTGGGTGTCCAACTTTGGCTCAGGTCATGATCTCATAGCTTATGAGTTCAAGCCCCGTGTCAGGCTCTGTGCTGACAGCTCAGAGCCTGGATCCTGCTTTGGATTCTGTGTGTGTGTCTTTCTCTCTGCCCCTCCCCTGCTCACACTCTGTCTCTCCTTCAAAAATAAATAAAATATCCTCTTGATGTAGTATGTCATGTTGATTGACTTGTGAATATTGAACCACCCTTGTATTCCATGAATAAATCCCACTTGATCGTGGTAAATGGTTTTTTAATTTTTTTTTTTAATGTTTTATTTATTTTTGAGACAGAGAGAGACAGAGCATGAACAGGGGAGGGGCAGAGAGAGAGGGAGACACAGAATCCGAAGCAGGCTCCAGGCTCTGAGCTGTCAGCACAGAGCCAGATGCGGGGCTCAAACTCACGAACCGTGAGATCATGACCTGAGCCGAAGTCGGACACTTAACCCACTGAGCCACCCAGGCGCCCCAGTGATTTTTTTTAATGTATTATTTGATTTGGTTTGGTAATATTTTGTTGAGGCTTTTTGCATCTGTGTTCATCAGAGATATTGGCATGTAGTCTTTTTATTTTTGCTTTCAGTGTCTATCTAGTTTTGGAATCAGGGTAATGCTGGCCTCATAGAATGAACCTGGAAGTTTCTTTCTTTTTTTGGAATAGTTTGAGAAGAATAGGTATTAACCTAACCTTCAAAATGTTTGGTAGAATTCACCTGTGAAACCATGTAGTCCTGGACTTTTGTTTCTTGGGATCTTTTTAAATTACTGATTAAATTTCATTGCTGGTGTTAAGTCTTTTCAAGTTTTCTGTTTCTTCCTGATTCAGCATTGGGAGGTTATATGTTTCTAATAATTTATCCAAATCTTCTAGGTTGTCCAATTTGTTGGCATATAATTTTTTCATAATATTCTCTTATAATCCTTTGTATTTTTGTGGTGTTGGTTATTTCTCCAATTTAATTTCTGCTTTTGAGTCCTCTGTCTTTTTTTGTTGATGAATCTGACTAAAGGTTTACCAATTTTGTTGATCTTTTCAAAGTACCAGCTCCTGGTTTCAGTAATCTGTTCTATCTTCTTAGTTTCTATTTTATTTCTCCTCCAATCTTTATTATTTCTTTCTTTCTCCTGGTTTGGGGTTTTATTTGTTCTTTCTTTTCTAGCTCCTTTAGGTGTAAGGTTAGATTGATTGTTCATTTGAGATTTTTCTTGCTACTTGAGATAAGCCTATATTGCTATAAACTTCTTAGAACAGCTTTTGCTGTGTCCTAAAGATTTTGGACCCTTGTGTTTTCATTTTCCTTTGTATCTATGTAATTTTTTTTCTCTTTGATTTCTTGGTTGATGCATTCATTGTTTAGTAGCATGTTATTTAACCTCTATGTATTTGTGTTTTTTCCAGATTTTTTTCTTATGGTTGATTTATAGTTTCATAGTGTTGCAGTAGGAGAAGATGCATGGTAATATTTTGATCTTTTGAATTTGTTGAGACTTGTTTTGTGGCCTAATATGTGATCTCTTCTAGAGAATGTTCATGTGCACTTGAATGTGTGTTCTGTTTTAGGATAGAATGTGTCTTCTATTTTAGGATAGACTGTTCTGAATATATCTGTTAGATCGATCTGGTTCATTGTCTCATACAGAGTCACTGTTTCCTTGTTGATTTTGTTTGGATGATCTATCCATTGATGTAAGTGGGGTGTTTAAGTCCCCTACTATTACTGTATTACTGTCAATTCCTTTATGTCTTTTATTAGCTGCTTTATGTATTTGGTACTCCCCAATTTACAATTGTTATATCTTTTTTTAAAAAAAGTTTATTTATGTAAGTAATCTCTACACCCAACATGAGGCTCAAAGGTGCCCCCAATTGGTATATCTTTTTGTTGGATTGTCCCTTTTATGATTATATAGTGTCCTTCTTTGTCTTTGTTTTAGTGTTTTTTGTCCTACGTAAGTATTGCTACCTCAGCTTTCTTTTCACTTCCATTTGCATATAGGCGGCATCAAGATGGATCTTGCTTTTTTATCCATTCCATCATCACTTTATGTCTTTAGATTGGAACATTTACTCCATTTACATTCAAAGTAATTATTGGTAGGTATGTACTTAATTGCTTTTTTGTTACTTGTTTTATGGTTGTTTTGTAGTTCTTCTCTGTTCCAGTCTTCTCCTGTTTCCTTCTCATGGTTTGCTGGCTTTCTTTAGTGATGTAGTTGGACTCCTTTCTCTCTTTTTTAAAGGTTTATTTTTGAGAGAGAGCGCAAGCTGGGGAGGGGAAGAGAGAGGGGAACAGAGGATCTGAAGCAGGCTCTTTGCTGATAGCAGTGAGCCCAGTGCAGGCTCAAACTCACGAACTGTGAGATCATGAACTGAGGTGAAGGCACTCAACCAACTGAGGCACCCAGGTACCCCTGGATTCCTTTCTCTTTATTTTTTGTGTATCTATTACTGGTTTTTGATTTGTGGTTACCATTAAGTTTACATATAACATGTCTTTTGCACCTAACAGTCTATGTTAAGTTGACCATTAAGTTTGAATGCGTTCTTTGGTTCTTGCCCTCCCCTCCCCATTTTGGGTATAATGGTGTCATACTTTACATTCTTTATGAATTTCTTGACTGATTTTTATGCTTAGTTTTACTGCTTTTGTGCTTCCAAGTTTTCTTAAATTATGGACTTTCCTTTCCAAAGAGTCCCCTTTAATATGTCTTGTAGGACTGATTTCGTGATCATGAATTACTTTTGTTTTGAAACTCTGTCTCCTATTCTGAATGATAACCTTGCTGGATAGAATATTCTTGGCTGCAGGTGCTTATCTCTCAGCAGTTTGAATTATGTTATGCCACTCCTTTCTGGCCTGTGGAGTTTCAACTGAAAAATCCCCTGATAGCCTTACGGAGTTACTCTTGTATGTAACTTTTTATTTTGTTGCTTTTAAAATCTCTGTTAGTAATTTTGCCATTTTAATTACTGTTTTTTGGTATGGAACTCCATGACGTTGATTTTGTTGAGACTTCTGTGCCTCCTGGATCTGAATTTTATTTCCTTCCTTAGGTTTGGGAAGTTTTCAGCTTTTATTTCTTCAAATAAATTTCCTGCCCCCTTTTCTGAGATTGCCAAGGGCATATTGGAGGGGGCAGGTCAACGGGAAATAGTAGTGGTGGGACTTGCTGTGCCACTGAGTTCCTGGTTGTCACCTGCTGATCCCATAGCTGTTTCTAAAATGTTATCAGCTGAGCCATAAGGGAAGCTTACTGAACACAGTATAGATCTGAGAAAGCCTATGCTTGTGCATTTTTAACAGTACGTTTTTTTAAGTTTTTTTTTTGTGAAGTCTAATGTAATGGATTTGCTTTATTGAAATTTTTTATTTGTAGATCTTAAAACTATTAAAAAATAAGTCATTACATCAGTGGTGTTTATTGCAGAATTATAGACTTTATTAGTTACTAGCTTATCAACAGTTTATCAACTGTCACCTTTATAACTTCAGAACTGGAATAGAATTAAAAGCATCAGCATTCGGTAAGCAAGAAAAGGGGAGTATTTCTGCCATTTTTTCCTTAATGTGTTTAACATGTTCAGAATCCTGATATTAAATGTTAAACATTTTCATAATGGAGAAAGACTCTGGGTTGATACAGCAATAACATTGCATAGACTTGTAAAATGCCTATTCTATAATTAAACTTATTTAAAAATCCTATGGAAAATTTGCTAATGACAGTTTTAAAAATAATGAACCTATGGGTTTAATGTTGTCTCTTAAGTTTTATATCCAAGTCCAGAAAATAAGTAAATCTAGTTTAATAATTGAACAGATTGGTGATATTAACATTTGTTTTCCTTGAAGAATTACTGAAGTGCATATAGAAACAGATTAAGGGATGGTATAACTATTAGTCATATTGACACAAAAAGATCATTAGGCAGCTTGAGTAACAGTGGAGTGTCTGAACGGAAATACTGACTAGAGGTTCTGCAGGTCCTCTAGACAGGTGCGATACTTGAAATGCTTAAATAGCCTCCACGTAGTTGGCTGGCAGCATGCCGGTCCTGCCGGTCCTCTGCACAGTGCCATACATCCAACCTTCATCAATCGCCTGAACATTTACAATAGCATCTCCGTCTCTGAAGGACACCTCATCTGCATCAGCAGCCATATAGTCGTACATGGCACGGAAGATTTTCTATTTGTGAAGATGGAAAAAGGTAAAAAAAAAAAAAAAATACATATTAGATTTGCAACAAGTACCCTAAACACCTAGTTTTAAGGTCTCTTACAACTTACTTCACAAATTTAAGTTGCACAAAATAGAATGAGCAACTACCACCAAGAAAGTAAAAAGACTACTCACAAAATAGAAAATATTTGCAAATCATCTATATGGTAAGGAATTACCATCCAGAAAATATAAAGAACTATAATTCAATACTGATAAAAGGTGGGGGAAGGGCAAAAGATCTGAATTCTCCAAAGGAGATGTACAAACAGCCCGTAAGCTCCTCAAAAAAATGTTCAAACCTTAGTAGTCATCAGGGAGAACCACAATGCAATACCACTTCACACACATGAGAATGGTGATAATAACCAGTTTAGGGGAAGATAGGGAGAAATTTGAACCCACATAAACTGCTGGTGAGAATGTAAAATGGTACAACCACTCCGAATAGAGTTTTGGAAGTTTCTCCCATCTTAAATACAGAGTTAGCATATTCTGGTCCTACGTAGGTAAATACGTCCACATAATAACTTCTACATCTGCCACTGATAGCAGCCCAAAAGTGGAACTAACCCAAATGCCCACCAACTGATGAATGAAGAATGAAAAGGTAAGATTTTCATACAATGGAATATTATTTGTTGATAAAAGGAAATGAATTATTGCTGTATGATACAACTAGATGAACTAAGACCATTAAAAGAATCTAGTCACAAAAGATCACATATTGTGTGATTTCGTTTACATGAAATGTCTTGAATAGGCACGTAGAAACAAAGTACATTAGTGGATCACTTAGGATTGGATGGTGGGGGATGGGGAGTGACTGTTGATGGGTACAGGGTTTTTTTAGGGTGATGAAATATTAGGAAATTAGATTATGGTAGTGGTTGAATAACAAAGAAAATCACTGGGCCTGTACACTTCAAATGATGAACTTAATAGTATGTTAATATATTCATAAAATTGTATGAAAAAAGAATGTTTTATATATAGCCTTTTCTTCCCTTTTGAGGAAGTCAATCTTGTGTTTTGGAGAAGAAAAATTTGAAAAACCATAGCAATATTGCATGTATCTCTCACTTTCGGAATTTGGGAGCATGTTAGTAGTAAAAGTTGCTACAAGCTATCCTCCACATGTTAAACAAACAAAAAAACCTGTAACGTGGGAGGGGAAAATCAACAAGCATAAAGTTTTAGTTAAGCAAGATGAATAAGCTCTAGAGATCTCTTGTTCTGGAGATCTCTAGAGATCTGCACACACAGCCTTGAACCTATAGTGAACAAGAATGTACTGAACACCTAAAAATGTGGTAAGAAGGGGGGGCTCCTGGGTGGCTCAATCAGCTCAGCATCTGTCTCTTGATTTCAGCCCAAGTCATGATCTCGTGGTTCAGTTCATGAGATTGAGCCCTGTGTTGGGCTCCATCTGACAGTGCAGAGCCTGTCTGGGATTCTCTCTCCCTCCCTCTCTCTGCCCCTTCCTCCCCCTCATCTCAAAAATAGTTTTTTTTAAATGTTTTATGTATTTTTGAGAGCAAGTGAGTATGCATGAGCGGGGGAAGGACAGAGAGAGGATCTTTCTGAGAGAGAGGGACAGAAGGGAGGATCTGAAGCAAGCTCCATGTTGACAGAGAACCTGATGGGGGCTTGAACCCATGAACTGAGATCTGACCTGAGCCGAAGTCAGATGCTTAACCAACTGAGCCACCTGGGCACCAGCACCCACCCACCCCCCCCCAAATTTTTAAATGTAAGAAGGTAGAGCTCATGTTAAATGTTCTTAGAATAGCAAAATAAGATTTTTAAAAACTGTAACAATTTGGAGATAAAAACAAAGATTGAAAGTGCCCAAATTTTCTTGATAGGGACAGGCACTACTTAGTAATTAGTATATAACCTACATATTTTTTCCTAGCATTCTGAAATATACATACATATATTCATATTCAGCGATAGGTTTCCCCTTTCCCGCTGTATAAGTAGAACAATATTATAAATAATACTGTTCTTTCCATTTAATACAGCTTTGAGGTCTTTCCATATTTTAGTAATATTACAAATTAGCCAGGTCTATACTTTTGGTCATTTAATTGTTACCATTTTTTCTTACACTAATCCCCGAATGTTTGTCTTCAGGCAAGTATTTTAGAAAAAAAAAAAAAAAAAAAAAAAAAAGCTTTTAAAGGTGAAAGGTCAAACGGTATGTGCATGTTAATTTTTTTTATTCACTACCATAATGTTCTAATATGCTACTTTATTGTTTTAATTTGCATATTCCTGGTTAGCAATCATGGTGAACATCTTTTTTGTTGGGTGTTTTATTTCTTCTGCTGTAAGTTGTTTATTCATTTGCGTACAGGTCTTTCTTATTTTGACTGGAAGGGGAATAATTTGTCAATGAATTTTTGAGTGTTATGCTTTTTAGATATAAATCTTTTTGTTATGTATGCTGCAAATATTTCTTCCAGTTTGACATGTTTCTTTTTGTTATAAAAACACTTAAAGTTTTATGGTTAAATATATGTGGTCTTTTCTTACACATTCCTAGGTTCTAGAACTTGCTGAGGAAGGTCTTCCCCTGTCCCCAGTATTATAAAAGTAGTCTCTGCTTTTCTATAGTATTTTACAATTTTGATTTTTTTTCCCCCTGCTAATCTGTAATTCTTTAAGGGTCCGTTTCTGGACCTCATCTATTTTCACATCTATTCCCATGCTAAGATCCATATTTAATGACAATTTTATAGTATGTGTTGCTCTTATTTGGTTAATAAGTTCCTATTGTCACTTTCAAAATTTACTTGATTATTCTTGCATCTTTACGCTTTCAAATAAATTTTAGGATTAATATACAAAATGGTTTAAAATTCCTCTAGGATTTTGACTCGAGTTGCCTTGAATTTATGTATTTATTTCAGGAAAAATGACAACTTTACAAGATTCCCTTCCTGAAATATAATGGGTCTCAATACTTAGATCTTTATGTCTTTTAGTAAAGATAGTTTCTTCATACAAATATTTTTATTTCAACCCTAAAGAATTGATGTTTTTGTGATATTACGAATGAGTCCAGGGTTTTAAACTAACAGTTTTTTAAGTAATCTGGTGAACTGTAAACATGATTTGACTTATCTCTTCTTCAATGGATATTAACAAGGGAAATCTAAGATAATGACATGTTTATATGTGTGACATGGGCACACATACGTATATTCTTCAAGAATGAGGGGCGCCTGGGTGGCTCAGTCGGTTAAGCGTCCGACTTCAGCTCAGGCCACGATCTCACGGTCCGGTCCGTGAGTTCGAGCCCCGCGTCAGGCTCTGGGCTGATGGCTCAGAGCCTGGAGCCTGTTTCCGATTCTGTGTCTCCCTCTCTCTCTGCCCCTCCCCCGTTCATGCTCTGTCTTTGTCTCAAAAATAAATAAACGTTCAAAAAAAATTAAAAAGAATGATTCCAAGCAGCAAATACAGTAAGATAGTGGGTAGGACCAATGAGCCCCAAATGATCATTTGCTTTAGTTTGTTCTAAATCACTGAATAATGCTTTTTAATTAATTTGAGTTTGGTAATGAAAGGTTTCTGATACTACTGGTAACATGAGATGTGTATTAAAAGCATTACATGGAAGGAAAAATAAGATAAAAACAGGGAAGGAAACCCTAAGACAGTCTCTTAACTACAGAGAACAAACTGAGGGGTGATGGAGAGGAGGTGGGCATATAATGGGTTAAAAGTGATGGGCATTAAGGAGGGTACTTGTGATGAGCCCTGGGTGTTGTATATAAGCGGTGAATCACTAAAGTCTATTCCTGAGACCAATATTACACTCTATGTTAATTAACTAGAATTTAAAACTTGGAATTAAAAAAAAAAAAAAAGACCAGAATAGCGATAATCATTATTGCACATATGAAAAGATAAGAATGATTTCAGTAAGCTCCTGATTGCTTACTTACCCCCGCGGTAGATGGGTGAGATGGGATAGAGGATACCGTTGTCTGTTGGGTGGCAACTGAAGACGATCGCTGTTGTGGGAGTTCCGTGGTTTTCGCATGTTTGTAAGCTACACGGTAGGGGGAAAGTAGTTTACGAGAAGAAATGGTGGCTAGACGTCATTTAATCAGTGTCAAACAGTGGAGCAGGGTTCTCTTTTCCCCTAACTTGAAAAGAACGATTTGCAAGAAAGGAGGCTCTCATAAAAGTTAATGAATGAAACATCTGGTTTCATGTGCTTCTCCACAGTTCTAGGCTTTTCTCCTCATTAGAAATGATTTTTAAAAATCCAGATTAAAAAAAAAATTTTAACTGAAAGCATCTGCCCTCGTAACCCAGTCAGCGGGCGGGCCGCGACTGTCCAGGGCAGCGCCACCCACGTGTACCTGTGGAGGTGGCCGAGAAGAAGACGCCGCCGTCGCTGTAGGTGGAGAGGCGCTGGTCGGCCGCTTCCGAGTGCTCGGACTTGTCCTCGCCGCCGCCGCTGACGCCGCTGACGCTCAGCGCGCTGGCCGACCGCGACTGCTCCCGGCTCCGGCGCTGCGCTTGCGCTGGGGGGCGGGGGAGCAGGCGTGAAACTTAGGCGGTAGCAAAGCCTGACTGTAGTGAATCTCAGTTCGGTGGGGTGGGGGATTTGCGAAGCGTGGTTTTTGGTAGACTACCACGGATTAAACCCTCGAAACCCTTGTATATTATGTGGTTGTCATCCTCATTTTCCACATGACAGCTGAAGTGACTTACCGAAGGGCGCGTGACTGCTAAACGGTACAGCCACGCTTCAAATCTCAGCCTGTCCTGGCCCACAACCCCTTCCCTCCACCCTGTCCGTTTTCCTGGCTCATCAAAATTCACAAACTCCACATTAAACTCCTCCAGAAAGCCCTCCCTCACTTCCAAATTAATTCAGATCCCTTTCTCTGAGTTCCTACAATTTGTGTGCAGACCTTTAAAACTGCACGTGTCAGGGTGTAACCACTGATTTACTTGTCTCTCCATCAGGAGAATAGAGTGTAAATCCTTTAAGGACAAGCACTATGTATTATTCTACATTTTAACATGAACAGAAGACACAAAGGCATGTGGCCTGTCTTCTTAATAATCTTCCTGGATGACATAAGAGTGTTCAGAAAGTTGCCAAAGGTCAAATTCATTCTCTTCCCGGTGCCTAGGTATTTTTTTCCATTATGTCTCCAATAGAAAGATGTACTACCTTTTTTTTCTTTAGAAACAAAATGATAATACTGGGGCCTAAGGAGATTTACATGAAGGCAGTGAGGCAATCTTTCCCCGATATAAATTTTCGTAGAAAATGATGTTGTCCCACCGGTCAGGGAGGTGTTTCTTTGCGGAATGACAACTGAGAACACTGAAGACCCTTGAGTTTCCTTGAGGTCACCGATGCTAGCCCACTAAATGGTGACATTTATGTCATAAGCTATAACATACCATTAATCATGTGTAAGCTTCGTGATTGTATATTGTCTTCTGCTGGATCATAGTCAAAAACTGAGCCCGGATTAGTACGCCAGACACGTAAACCTAAGATTGAGCAAAATTAAGGATCAGAACAGATGTTTTTGGATGACTCCTGATATCTTGGAAAGCAAAGCATGAGCTTAATTAACCACAGGACCACTAACACCAATTTAGCTTAGTTCTTAGAGGAGAACAAAGCAGAAGAAAGAAGAGAGATCAGCTTTGCAAGCCGTGAAATCAGTTTTCTTTTACAACTAGTGAAAACAGACTGAGGTCCCTTTATCCTTTGCCTTCCTATGGGTAATTCCACTCCTGTTCTTCTACCCCCTCAGTTTAGAGTTGATTTTCCCTGTAGGCCTCATATACCTGTAATAGTCTCCTGATCCTGGTCATTCCGTTTTTGTTCCATTTCTACCACTTTTCTCTGAATACCTCGGTAGTTAATGTCACTGAAGTCCTGTGTGTTCTTCTTTACTCGTTCAGTGATAGGGTCCGTCACCACTGGTGTGAAGCAACCCTTGTGTTTCTCAAAGTCTTCATGATATTTCACCTGAAATTTCATTAATTCACTTTGTGAAAATATGACGGTGTGATCATTTCCTTTTCCACCTGATCCAGCAGGCTGGCCCGTCAATCCTGAAGAATCCCGGACTCACCGTTGAGATGTGACGTTGGGTCTCCCGCACCCGTCTCATCTCTGGAGTGTCTAGGACATAGGCAGCTTTGCCTTGTATTTGTTTCCGGAAGCTATCAGAATAAAGAACCTGGTAGAGGAGAGACCATGAATTAAGTCCAGGTCATGGTACTGTTCTAATTCTGAAGTCTCAAAACTTTTCCAGCACATGGAGATAAAAGTAGCTGGGAAGGGAAGCTTGAGTCAACCGAAAAGACCCAGTGATACCCTTGACTAACGGCTGAACAGATTAGCATGAGGACAAATAGGCAGGGCTCTCATCAAGAGAGAAAGGACAAGTTTTGTCTTTGAAAATGCAACTCTGATTTTCAAGGGAGACAGAGCACAGGAGAATTTCAAAGAGGATCGGAAGAAATTGGTCTCTTGGATTTGCTGGGAATTGCAGCACCAGCAGACTGGATGGTATTTGGCACTAGGTGTGATTCTGACATTGAAAACAACTATCCTTTCAATTTTTTAAAAGTTGAATTAATGTATTATTTAATCTCTACCCCCAACACGGGGCTCGAGCTCATGACCCTGAGATCAAGAGTTGCATGCTCTTCTGACTGAGCCAACCAGGTGCCCCTAAACAACTGTCCTTCCAAACAAGTGATCATTTTCACAGGTTTATGTCCAGATTTCATAAACCCATATGTTAACACAGAAATCAAGGTCCTCCAGACATGAAAAACCCAAAATACCAAAGCCAAAGAAGGCATCCACCTCAGAGTATTACCTGTTTCATAGAATACCTTAAAAATAAAGGAGAGCAGAAGATTGAGGCTGTTAGGAAGTCAATTTGTTACAGTTGGTTATGTAAGACTACCTAGTTGGTTATATAAGACTACCTTGGAGTAAAATAAAGGTAAGAGAAAACATTGGCAATTAACTTGTTATTTCTTAGTATGATCATTTGGAATTTAAAAGCACAGTTGTGTTAATTTTAATGTAAATTTTCAGTTGAATGAGAAGGTGCACATTTTTATGGTGTTAAAAATGTTATTTTCCAAGATGTTGCATTTCTTTTTTTTCATTTTAGTGTGCTTTCCAAGTGAATGAGAAAGGCGTGTTTCTATGATGTTAAAATGTTATTTTCCAAGTTGTTGCACTACTCCTGTGTTTAATCCTAGACAATACCGAGCTAATGTTTTCTTGGTTGCGCTTAGCTCGCTCCATCTCTGGAGTAACAGGTGTCGGAGTTGCTTTTCTCATATTCTCTTTGTATAATACCTAGAGGAGCCAAGAGAGCATCCAGACATCAGAAAGCAGAAAACCAGTTCTGAAAACCATCATCTAGCTTGTGTTACGGCTCAATTATATCACACTCTATAAGAAACGCATCAGGAAGATAAAGCCATTAAAATGTTATTGTATAAAGCCAGAGAAGAAGAAAGAATTAAATCAGTTTGAGCTGGAGGGGTTGGTTGGTTGTTTTTAAGTGGGTAAAGATGAACTTAAAACAAAAGTTCTGGGAAAAATGTGAGGTAAATTAGTGATATAACCATGATTGCCAGGCTTATTAAAAGGGTAACGATTTCTTTTTTCCTCTCCAAAATACCGAGCTAAAGTTTTCTTGATTGCGTTTGACTCTTTCCATCTCAGGAGTAAAGGGTGTAGGGGTCGCTTTCCCCAGGTTCTCTTTGTATAACACCTGTGAGATACAAAGTTGGACCCGAAAATCACCAAGAGGCAATATTCAGGCTATTAAATATAATGCGATTTGGGGAAGAAAACTCCAGGTTTAATCTACTACATTAGTGAGAACGGCTCTCGAGAAGAAAGCTTAAAAAAATAGTTAATGGCAATAATACATGTAGTAGGTCATTTACAGGAGATTCTAAAAAAACTGGCATTTTGCTGGTTTTTAACCTGGGATGGAGTTAGGAGCAGGCCAAACTGCAGGGGTTACTTTGCAAAGTTAAAAGCACTTTCGTTTCTCAAGACAATACCGAGCTAATGTTCTCTTGATTGCGTTTGACTCTCTGCATCTCTGGCGTGACAGGGGTTGGGGTGGCTTTCCCCACATTTTCTTTGTACAAAACCTACGCGGGTCCAATGGATCCAAAAAGCCAAAAAGAAAAAAAAAAGTTACAGTTACCAAAAGATTAAACGGAGTAGATAATTTGTTATGAGGTTCAGGGTGTCAAACCATTTAGGCAACAAGGTTAGGCGGAAAGAGGTATGTTTCCAAAGGAAGCTGAGTATAGTTACAGCCAGACACACATTTCCAGGGTAGGCCCCTGCCCTGACATCCTGGCAGACCGCCTGACAGAACTGCAGTGTGCCCCAAAAAGGATGAAAGACAGCCTTCATTTTCCCACTAGTCCATGAATTTCAAGCTCCAGACAGATCATCTAGAAAGGACTGTAGGGGAATGCGCTTGAGTGACACCGAGAAAGCGGGGCCGGTCCCTACACAGGAGTGGGCGACTGGATGGTTGGTTGTGCAGCAACTCTGTATATAGACACATCCATACAATCCTGGGCCCACAAACAAGGATTTCTCCTACTCTTTTGTTCCTTGCTGTCATCTGTGCTCTGTCTCCTACTTTAGTTCACCAGCAAACTTCTCAGTAAGGAAAAATGTTCTCAGCGATTACATCATTAGCATCACCATAAATCCTTTACCTCAGTGTCTCCCTTCAGTGTCATTCATGGGGAATGGGTTTGGGAAATGATGTTCAAGAGAAGGAATTCTGGTCAAGTAATGGTTCTCAAAGTGGGGTCCCTGAATAGCAAGCTCAGCATCGCCTGAGTGCTTTGCTAGAATTGCAAATTTGCTGGCCTCACACCAGACCCAGAAAATGAGAAACTGTGGGGACAGGGCCCTACAATCTGATGTAACAAGTGCTCCGGGTGATTCTGATGCCCTGTGCTCAAGTACTGGAGAAACCCACACATAGCGCTGATGTGAGGGGTCGCAGGCTTCTTCCTTACACGAGCTAGTGTCCTCCCCATACGAATCCCAATCTCTGCTCCCCCCCCCACCAGTGATCACTAAACATATATAATATCACAGAGCACAGGCTTACAGGAAATGGTTTACTAAAGCTAACAGTTAAAGACCACGCTAAAGACAAAAAAAAAAAAAAATTGGTAAAGCAAAAACAGTTCGAGTGACACTTTCCTTTTTAAGTAAATTGATGGTCATGTGCTGAAATCACTAGTGGATCTTAGTTTTTTCATTTCTATGAGCACAGTACCTCCAAACAATCACATGGGGATTTGAGATTGTTAGAACTCAGTTTTGTTGTTATCCAAGCAAACTAAAAGTGTTTTTTTTTTTTTTTAATATTTAAAAATATCCGATGGAATAGAAATGTCATTATCCTTGAAGAAGAGAATCAGGGGTTATTTCCCCAAGGTCTCTTTGTCTAAATCTGACAGGATAAATTAGAACCAAAAGTCATAGGTGCAAAAGCTGAAGAAGATCACAACTCCAATGTTCCAGAAAGAGCTCTCATACCTACCATGCCACCCCCCAAATTTCATGAGTGCATAAAACAAAGAGACCTTGAGGATAGTAGATAGAGAGTAAGTTTGGGGAGAGATGAGTGAAAGGATATTTTATTGGAAAATCTGTTACTTCCTGATATTAGAACTTTATGGATTAAAGCAATCTTGTTATTACAGGGTTAAAGCTAAGAGTAGCCTTCTAGGAAAGAAGGATACATGTGATAAACAAAATTCACAAAATTTAAGTTGTTTTTTAAAAGTAGGATTAATAAGTATTATTTTAAATCATTAAAGAAGTAGTTTTTGCTTTTCTTGCCAAAGTACCGAGCTAATATTTTCTTGATTGTGTTTGACTCTCTCCATCTCTGGAGTGACAGGTATAGGGGTTCCCTTGCCCATATTTTCTTTGTACAACACCTGTGTGATGAGAAAGCATCCAGAAAAAAACAGCCGTCAGTAATATTTCATTCGTTTTAAGATTTTAAGGACGAGTTCAACTTCCTTGTTACCACATGACACAGGAGTTACAGGTTGACAATTTGCCACAAACTACTTTAATGGCAGCCAGTCTTGGGCTGGGAAAGAGGACTGTAGGGCAGCAAGGACCTCAGCTGCTGGGGAAAGGTTGTCAGTTATTCATGTTATTGTTCCATTTCTGTGAGCACACTGCCTCCCAATCACGTGGGGGTTTGAGATGGTTAGAACTCGGTTTTGTTGTTATCCAAGCAAATTAAAGACCAGTGGCTTAAACAAAAATATTTTAAAATATCAGATGGAATAGAAGTCAATTAACTAAAATTAAAAACTGAAGCCATAGTAACAAGGTAAAAATGCAAAAGTATGTCTTTTTGCTAAGTGAGGTATGTTAGAAACAAAGGAAGGGTAGTGGGTTTTTAAAAAGGAATAAATGTTAAATATCTATTTAATTATGAGGTTAAATGGCATCTTCTTTTCCCTTTCTTTCCAAAATACCGAGCTAAGGTTTTCTTGATTGTGTTTGACTCTCTCCATCTCTGGAGTGACAGGTATAGGGGTTCCCTTGCCCATATTTTCTTTGTACAACACCTGTGTGATGAGAAAGCATCCAGAAAAAACAGGCATCAGTAATATTTCATTGGTTTTTAAGATTCTTAAAGACAAGTTCAACTTCCTTGTTACCACATGACACAGGAGTTACAGGTTGACAATTTGCCACAGACTATTTTAATGGCAGCCATTCTTGGGCTGGGGAAGAGGACCATAGGGCAGCAAGGACCTCAGCTGCTGGGGAAAGGTTGTCAGTTATTCATGTTATTGTTCCATTTCTGTGAGCACACTGCCTCCCAATCACGTGGGGGTTTGAGATGGTTAGAACTCGGTTTTGTTGTTATCCAAGCACATTAAAGACCAGTGTTTTTTTTTAAATATTTTTTAAAATACCAGATGGAATAGAAGTCAATTAACTAAAATATTAAAAAAATGAATCCATAGTAGTAACATAAAAATGTAAAAGTATGTCTTTTTGCTAAGTGAGATATATTAGAAACAAAGGAAGGGTAGTGGGTTTTAAAAAGGAATAAATGTTAAGTATCTATTTAATAACGAGGTTAAATGGCATCTTCTTTTTCCCTTTCTTTCCAAAATACCGAGCTAAGGTTTTCTTGATTGTGTTTGACTCTCTCCATCTCTGGAGTGACAGGTATAGGGGTTCCCTTGCCCATATTTTCTTTGTACAACACCTGTGTGATGAGAAAGCATCCAGAAAAAACAGGCATCAGTAATATTTCATTGGTTTTTAAGATTCTTAAAGACAAGTTCAACTTCCTTGTTACCACATGACACAGGAGTTACAGGTTGACAATTTGCCACAAACTATTTTAATGGCAGCCATTCTTGGGCTGGGGAAGAGGACCGTAGGGCAGCAAGGACCTCAGCTGCTGGGGAAAGGTTGTCAGTTATTCATGTTATTGTTCCATTTCTGTGAGCACACTGCCTCCCAATCACGTGGGGGTTTGAGATGGTTAGAACTCGGTTTTGTTGTTATCCAAGCAAAATAAAGACCAGTGTTTTTTTTAAAATATTTTTTAAAATACCAGATGGAATAGAAGTCAATTAACTAAAATATAAAAAAAATGAATCCATAGTAGTAACATAAAAATTTAAAAGTATGTCTTTTTGCTAAGTGAGATATATTAGAAACAAAGGAAGGGTAGTGGGTTTTAAAAAGGAATAAATGTTAAGTATCTATTTAATAACGAGGTTAAATGGCATCTTCTTTTTCCCTTTCTTTCCAAAATACCGAGCTAAGGTTTTCTTGATTGTGTTTGACTCTCTGCATCTCAGGGGTGATGGAGATTGGGATTCCAGTCCCCAGGTTCTCCTTGTATAGCACCTGTATGATAAGAAAGCATCCAGAACAAAAAGAGCAATCAACCACTTTCCCCCACTTGTGGAGAAGTGGGGAGTAGAAGGGCAAAGAGGAAGAGAATGAGTTAGAGGAAAGGAAACACCAGAAGCTTCTAGATCCAACCTGTACGAGCCTAGAGACATAAGTAAGGGAATGCAGGAAAGAGCAGCAAAAACGAAGAGATAGGAAAGTGTTGTTATTTTTGTTGTTTGAACAAATCCCTGTAGCACTGAGCAACAGAGTGCACCATGAAAGGGAAGGATTAGTGCCCCCAGTTTGTTATGAGGAAGAGAAAAAAAATTAAAAGGGTAAGAGACAAAAGGAGAACCCAGGAAGTTATTTTTGATTTGGAAATGTTATTAATAATCCACATAAGGGTATTTGGGTTTTAGAAACATTGTATATATGAAGATACCTACACAAACCTTCTTTTGTTGACTTTTCAAAAGAAGTCCAAGTATTTAATTTTTAGTTTGGGTGAACACATTGGGAGAATTACTTATTTTTAAAGCAAATGGAGAGCAATGACAAGATTCTAAAAAAGGAAACTTCAAAAAATCTGTACAAACACCAGTAGGGGCAGAGAAAGTTAGAACAGAAATGAGACCAACATTCTGATCTTTGCTAAATAAATTTTTATAAGCTTTACATTCAGATCAGATTTGCCAAAGCAGGATAAATGTGGGTGCTTAGACATGAGAAGGTTATGTTTTTAAAGCCTGGGATAGAATACTGAACACTTTTTTGTT
Organism: Felis catus; assembly: GCF_018350175.1. Lineage (NCBI taxonomy): Eukaryota > Metazoa > Chordata > Mammalia > Carnivora > Felidae > Felis > Felis catus. Next base: position 142,021,829 of record NC_058375.1, read on the forward strand.
TTATAAGTCAAATGATTATATTAATACTTAACCAAAATGGGGAAATGGATTCATAGGAAATGGCAGCATTAAGTTGTGAACAAGACATGTCGAAGTTTTTATTGGGATAAGCTGATTAGATTAAAATTATAGCCATTAATTTTTGGTTTAAAAATAGTTAAAGGGATTTTTTTTTTCTTTTAAATACCGAACTAAAGTTTTCTTGATTGTGTTTGACTCTCTCCATCTCTGGAGTGATGGGAATTGGGATCCCTTTCCCGAGGTTTTCTTTATACAACACCTGTATGACACAAGAGAGCATCCAGAAAAAACAAAAGCAGTCAAAACAGCCCTTTCATCTGTCCTGTAGGGACCCTCGTACGAGACTACAGACACCAAACAGGAAAGACAAATTCACCAAGTCAACCCATCTCTTCAAATACAGATCTGGATGAGAACACGCTCCATATTTCCTTAGCTAACGTGCCAGTGTATTTGGTATTCAACTCAATATCAACTCATATTATACTGAATGTTTGTTTCCTGTGTTGGGAATTAAGGAAAAAATTACAAATAATTTCATAAAGGCACTAAAGTGCTTAGTGTACAATAGAAAAATTATTTTTTAATTAGATTGACAAATACCTATTTTACCTACATAGAACATCTATTTTGCAGAATAATAGACATTTAAATCCCCAGGCCAAATTTATGCAATATAGCAAAATTGGTCTTTGTTGAGTAAATTCAAATTCTGGAGGTGGCCAAGTCAGAAAGGTAATGTTTTAATACATAGTACTATTTATTTCACACAGAATCTTGAAAGCTCTATGCACCACCGGACAATTTTGCCTAAATGCAACCTGTGTAAAAATGAACACAATGGTTATGTAGGAAAAAAAAATTGCCCAGTACTGTCAGGATCATTACGATCTCAGATATAAACAGTATACTTACTCTAACGTAGAAGAAAATAATTAAAATATAGTTTTGAAAATTAATGCAAACCTTAATTCTTCTAAAAGAAGAAATCATCATCATCATCATCATCATCATCATCCCCCCACAGGGAAAATAATGACTATAACATTCCAAAGGTAACATTAATTTACATTGACAATTTAACAAAATCGAAAGGTTGTTAGTGAATAGTAATTAAAAACAAAGGAAAACAAAACCAAAAGACACTGGGACCAAAGAAAGTTACTGATCTAATTATGTGGAAGAATAAAACTTTCTGAAAATATTTAAACTGACAATAAAAGCCACTTTGGATCAAACCTGCTCCCCCCAAAAAAAACTCCAGCTAAATTTTCCTGTTGACATTTGATTTTCTATTTCAGGCATAAGTGACCGTTAGGATCCTTATATAGCAGTTTCACAGACTGAGTATTACGGAATTTTTCAATAGCATTAATACAAGAAAAAATAACATTAAACGTACATTTATGATTTGATTTGTATATTAAAAAAAATCAGAAGGTCTGGATCTGTATTCATGGAATAGCTTGTTCAGCACAAGTATCAAGATAAGATTGCTCTGGGTTCCAACACTGAGCTACTTTCTATTTCTGTCCTGTGTTTATCCAGATAGGATCTAGGTTAAAGTAACCACTGCTCCCAAGCCAGAGCCACTAGTTCTGCATGTGATCTCAAGTCCTATGTCTGGGACTTCTGCTAACCCAGAAGCATCAAATAACAAGAGTTCTGAGTAAATAAGAGCTATGGTGTTTGGGTTTTTTGGATATCAAGGAACTTCAAAAGTCCCAGCGGCAACATAAAAGTTGAAAAAAGAAGGAAAGGAACCAATTAAAAGTTTTAAGGGACTATTATAGAAGGTATAAAATGTTAGAATCAAATGGTAAGTAAAAGACGTGAAAACAGGATCCAGTTGATGATATTAAAAAATGTTAAACTCATTATTTTAAAGGGACTAATAGTGAGAAGTTTGTTTTATAGAAAGTTGTTATTATTTTTAAAATATGGAATTAAAGGAGCTTTCTCCTGAATACCGAGCTAAAGTTTTCTTGATTGCGTTTGACTCGCTCCATCTCAGGAGTGACAGGAAGGGGGGTCCCCTTGCTCAAGTTCTCTTTGTACAAAATCTGTGTGCACAAAACCAACAATCACATCAGCATGGACCCATCTTTCAGGTAATTAACCTTCAAACTAGTCTCTAAAAGTATTTTTGTTTATTTTCATAATGGCATGAAATAGGCCTGACCAACTTTAAGAAATAGAACCAATCACTTTGACATTTCGTCACACACAGTAGGATGTCTGTCTCTAAGTGGCATTAATAGAGACACAGCTGCCAGGCTGCAGGCAGGAGTCACTAATATAGGTCTTCTCTCAAAGACAGAGGTATTAGGCCTGATCAAATAGTGTTCAAGTTCATTGAAATTAATATCCATGATGAGTTGTTGGTAATGCTAAAATAGGGAACAAGAGAGAGAGAGAGGTTGGGGGAATAAAATAAATATTAATAAGTATTAGAAGCTAAATAAACATTAGCTTTCAATAGTCCTTAAGCTATTCCAAAGTAAACCTCATTTATATCTGATGTGGTACACAAACTGAGCCACATTTCTGAGTTACTGTAAATTGTTCTGTCGTCTCATGAATGGAAATATTAAGAGTCACATTCTTCTACAAAAGGCTACAAACACAAAAAAATAACATCAAACAGAGCCAGAATAAGCACAAATAAAATTCTAATTAACACTGACCTTTTGAAAGAATGTTAGATTTTTACTTTTGACTTATGCCACAACAGTTAGAAACACTTATTGTTATTAAAGGAGGATTTGAGAGGGGAAAAACACAGAACACTGAATATTATGGGTTTTTAAGGAAGTGACCAATAGTTATGTTTTAGGGAAAACAGTTAAAAATTTCACACCAGAACTCAAGTAACTACTAAATTAGATTTGGGTTGAAAACTGAGGTAATATTTGGTATCATTATTTTCATTATATGAATTTAGTAATTTTACAGGGAGAAAAATCATATGTTTGTAATGTGTTAAAAATATTATTTTAAATAAGAATTAAGGGATTTTATTTATGCCCCTAAGAAATACCGAGCTAAAGTTCTCTTGATTGCGTTTGACTCTCTCCATCTCTGGAGTGATAGGTGTTGGGGTTCCTTTCCCCAAATTTTCTTTGTACAAAACCTGTGAGATACAAGAAAGCACCCAAAAGACATTCAAAACAGGCACAAAGATTAAGGAAGGGAGAAAATCAGGGGCAGGGAGTTGGTGTGAAGAGGGAATCTTTCGGTGAGTAATTAATTTAGTAAGGATAATGCTTTTCCTTTTTCTTCACCACTTTAATGATGAAGTCTACCATGCTAATTCTGGGGATGAAAAAGTACATTGGTTATAGGAAATGAGTATAATGATGAGGGATCTGGTGTTAATTCTCCATACAGTAATTCAGACCTAAGTATCCACACTTGTCAGTCGCTAAAAATGTTAAAGTACCATCAGAAAAGTGAGTCACTATGTTTAAGTCCAGATGGTTTTGGTCAGGTAATAACACGCACACGCACACAAAGGATTGTTAAGATGTTACTTTAAAAAAAAAAAAAAAAGGATAATGGGTTATTCTTGTAAATTTTTAAATGGGGAAATAGAGTTTCTTATTTGATATATTTGTAAATACCGAGCTAAAGTTCTCTTGATTGCGTTTGACTCTCTCAATCTCTGGAGTGACAGGGGTTGGAATGCCTGTTCCCAGGTTTTCTTTGTACATAACCTGTAGGAGATAATTAGCCAAAAAGGTAAAATGACCATGAATCCTTTAGATTATAGCCACATGTGTGGGCTGTGTGGTGGAAACCCCTAAAAACAATCTGCTTTCAGATAAGACACTCAAGGGATAAGCAAGAAACTCCACAAAATTTTATGTTCCCTCTTCAAAACTAGTAATTTTACTACCTTGAAGACTACTTTACACACAAATGTGTAATTTAGTACACATTTTCTATAGTCAACACTTAATACAGTCCTAAAATTCATTAAAAAGTGGTAATAAATTCAACAATGAGAAAAATCTAACCATTTCATGACATTTAGTATCAGTAAGTCCACAGTAGATTTGTACTTAATACATAGGTTATGTGGTTTAAAATCTTATAATCATGTGACACACTATTCTTTCAGGTTTATTGAGAATTTTGTTTTGTGTTTTCTACTGAAAATTCCTAGGCGGCACCTAGTCTGTAGGTGCCCTTAATATGACAAGATTTAAACAGTGTGTTTTTCAGAAATTCTTCCCTGGAAATTCCTACTGATGACTGTTGGATCATGTAGATTACTAGTTTTCAAACTGAGGGATGTCCCTATTTTTTAGGGGTCATATCAAAGGTCTGTAAATTTTTTTTTTAATTTTTTTTTCAACGTTTATTTTTGGGACAGAGAGAGACAGAACATGAACAGGGGAGGGGCAGAGAGAGAGGGAGACACAGAATCGGAAACAGGCTCCAGGCTCTGAGCCATCAGCCCAGAGCCCGACGCGGGGCTCGAACTCACGGACCGCGAGATCGTGACCTGGCTGAAGTCGGACGCTTAACCGACTGCGCCACCCAGGCGCCCCTAAAGGTCTGTAAATTTTAATGAAAAGAGTAAGGAACTTCTTGAGCCTCTGGCCTCCTTCTTTACCTTCTTCCCTCTTGATTAATGTTAAGAATTGTCAGCCTAAAGAAATGAATGAATTCTTTTTAAATAAATAGATCCTATGGTGTACTTGAGCATGGGTGGGGTCAACATGAACAACGTGGGAATTTGTCTCACAGATTAATTCTGAAAATACTGACAGACTAATGGTGATATCTTTGTTTTGCTGAGAAACTTTTAGGGATCTTTAAAAATCTACCGTGTTAGACAAACTTGTGTTTCTTTACCCAGCAAGGCAGCAGACCTGGTCATGGACAACAGAACAAAACGTAACCAGAGAAAGACAGGAAGTTGTAATCAAAAGTGACTAAAGGAGTTTTCTTCAACTGGTGGCCACAAAAATCTGGATTGAAATTTGTACCATAAGGAAGCCAGAGTATAAGCAAAGAGTGAAAAGGGAGTGAGATCTAAATAGTATGAGCAGTTTGCAAGAGAGATATCAAGGGTCTCCTAATGGCAATGAGAGTTCGGTCCCCCAGAGACCAGCAGAACCTATAAGACCAAGGTCGTCACCTTTTATTGGCCATCAACTATTTCCCAAGCTCCACAGTGTCTCTTGCTAGTAGCCAGCTTTTGCTTAGAATCTGCTTACAGATGGGAAAGCTGAGGGAGTGAGGGAGTGAGTGTTTGTGCACGCGTGTGTACGTGCACACAGTGTTGGGAGGTGGGGAGGAGAGGCTAGGCTAGCCTGATAGAGGTCAGGAGAAACATATGCTTAACCTGATTATTTCAGGTGTGAGGGACCACCCCCATCCCTCACACCCTTCCCCCACAGATAGACACTATGCACAGGTGCCTGAAATTCCTATACAGAACATGCTTACTATATGTCATTGTGGGTAGATAAATGACAGCTGGCACCTTAGAGACACAATGCATTTGCAAGACAGCAGACGATACAGGGCAAGAGATCTTGAAAGGGAGAGGAGAAGGCTGCATAGACTTCACAAGTCTACCTAGAGTTTTCCTGGATGGGGGAGAATAACCTGAGGTGCTCACGCAAAGATATATATAAGAGTAACACAAAATCTTATATATATAATTATATATATATATATATATTTTATATATATATATTTATATATTTATATATATATTTATATATATTTATATATTTTTATTTATATATATTTTATATATTTATATTTATTTATATTTATATTTTATTATATTATATATTTATTATATATTTATATAATATATATTATATATTATAATATATAATAAATTATATAATTTATATATTTATTATATTATATATATTATATATATTTTATATATATTATATATATTTTATATATATAATTTATATATATATTTTATATATTTATATTTATTTATATTTATATTATATATATATTTATATATTTTTATTTATATATTTTATATATATATAAAATTATATATAATTATATATAATACAATATATATACAATTATATATGTAATATTTTGTATTTTTATATTGATATCTTTTAACTCACTTGAAATCATTCTGATAATCTTATTACTGCTGGCACTTTTTACTTTAGAAACTGCAGGCATGATGATTAATCAAGAAGCCAAGTCCCTTCTGCTCCTTAATTATGTGAAGACAGAAGTTTCTTATCTAGGATGGAGGGAGGGAAATTCACACCCTCCTCAAGGCACGGGAAGCCCTTGGTAGGAGGAAGAAGGGATGATAGAAAGGTAGGTAGCAATTGGGAGGTGGCTGGTTGCACAAATGCATGCCCAACACACGGGCCATTACCGAGCTAATATGCTTCTGTGTCTCCTTGACACGTTTTACTTCAGGCAGGTCAGGGATTGGCGTTCCTTGTCCAATGGTTTCCTTATACTTCACCTGCAGATATAAAAATGGGAATATGTGCATGTGTTTGGTTAGTAGCTCCGCAGTTTGTAAAGTCACAATTTAAATAATACAAACTCTACACTTAGTGTGAACGGGGCCCCAATCTGATGCTGGGTCGGAGAACAATTATGGACAAGGACACTTGATCTCTTTCCTATCAATTAAGGGTAGGGTGAAGGAGGAGTCCATACTTAGACTGTAGCCCCTCATCTTTCCGTGCACTCCGATGTTCTTATGCCCAATAGTTCATTTGGCCAGGACAGATATATTCACATGTATATATCTAGGAAGGTTGATTTTTTGACTTTAACATATTCTATTTTCCTACAAATGACAGACAGTCTCTCCTAGACCAAACTTTAGTCAGGGTCCTCTGATTCCTCTTTCCAGTCAGGCCTCAACTTTTGGACTTCCAAGTCCGTCTTTGTATTTGCCCAAATTTAGCAAGAATCCTTTAGCCAGAATCCCCATACCCTTGGTATCTCATCACTCTTGTTATCTGACCAAATTCCTTAGCCCACCAGGCAAAGTCTGGTCCCCCTGGCCTGCTGCCAGCAAGAATCTGGTTAGGTAGGTTCAGCCAGAACCCTCCCTACCCCTGACATTTTCTCTAAGTTTCTGTCCTCCCTCTGCCTCCTTACCCCCCTGCCCTGCTCCCACCCCCAATTATAAATCCTTTTCTTTTTTAAAAAAAAAATTTTTTTTTAATGTTTATTTAGTTTTGAGACAGAGACAGAGCATGAGCAGGGGAGGGGCAGAGAGGAGACACAGAATTCGAAGCAGTCTCCAGGCTCTGAGCTGTCAGCACAGAGTCTGACGCGAGGCTTGAACTCGTCAACCGCCAGATCATGACCTGAGCTAAAGTTGGGCATTCAACTGACTGAGCCACCCAGGTGCCCCATAAATTCTTAGCTTTCCTTGCAGTGTTTGAAATTGAGCCCAGTTCTATACTCCGATCTCTTTCTTCTATTTTAACAGTCCAGACTAAAATCTGTTTTTATGTCTTGAACCAGCATCTAGCTCTGGTTTGCTCTGATACCAGCCTCTCCATCTCCTACGTATAACCTCCCCTCATGACACCTGCTCAGCACCGCACTGACTGTGCGACGGTGCTCAGCACAGGCACACAATCCAGCAGCTCCTGGCCACAAAGGTTCTGAGGGCAGCTCAGCCCTCAAAGTAAATTATCAAAGGGAGGCAGAAGACACTGCAGGTGAGTTCACGGAGGCGTCCTTACCGAGCTAATGTGGTCCTGTGTTTGCTTCACTCTCATCATCTCAGGGGTCTTTCCGATTGCCGTTCCCGGAGAGACATCCTCTTTATATAAAACCTGGCCATTCAGAATCAGGACAATGTTACACAGAGGAAAACAAAGCCCAGCGATTCCTGGAGGAAGACTAGGAAACATGGCTTCTGTGAAAACAAAAGACACTAGAGAATGTCCTTAGCAAGGTACCGGAGTATCTGACGATCTGACATCTGCATCAGCATCAGTAACTCCTACCATATATACAACATGGATAACTTTCAGATCTTGAGAGCTCTTTTAAGATTACCGTACTGTATTAACACAGGATGAGAAAAACCAGAAAAATGTTGATTTAAAGAAAACCCTCCCATATGAAACACAAAATCCGTTAAAGAAGTGTGAAGTCAGTTATTCTGGGGAAGGAGAACAAAAGAAATCACAATGTCAAAAAGAAATCTATCTTCATGGAACAAGACAACACGTGTTACTCCTCTGGGATTAAAAAAATTAAGAAGAAAGAAAAGTTACTGTGTTAGCAGATTTAAGTTGTTATTTCAAATGGTCCCCGGCATGATGTTTTTAGAGCAAAGTATGGGAAATTCGATCAAATAACTGCTGGTATTAACTGGGGAGGTTAGATGTTAATTGTCTGAATCAACAAGAGGCTAGCATATTTCTACAGAGGAGAATGGAATTATTCGGTTAGCATTAAATGGAAAATAAATAGTAAATATACCGAGCTGAAATTCTTTTGATTTTCTTTAACACGCAGTATTTCTGGCGTGTCTTGAACAACTGTAATTTTTCCTTTACTGTTTTTAAGGTCACACTGGTATTGGAGCTATGAAGAAAGAGTAAACATCTTGTTAAGATCTCAACATCTTAAAATATATTTTAAATTGTCTATATTGTGTAAAGGAAGTTAAAATCCAAATTAAAAAAAAATATGTATGCCACAATAATCATGGTCCGATAGCCAAAGGGAAATTCTTTAATAAGAATTTTATATAAAAAAATTTTAAAGACGCTAAAATTTGTAAAGTATCAAATTAAGTTTCTTAAAAATGCATCCCTTCCTGAATCGATTTTGAAAAAGACCAATGTCAGCACGAATGGAAGATGGAGACAGTTCACATGCAGTGGCAAGAAGCTACTAACACAGTAGCAGGTGGGTCTTTCATGTTATGATTTGGTACTGAAATATCAGGTAATCCCGGAGCAGAATGGAGCACACAGTTCCTGGGCCACTGATGGGAGTTGTAAAGGGCCACCGCACAGCCCCACTGCAGGGGGATGGCCCAAGTGTGTAGGCCCAGAGGCATCCACAGTGCCGGCCTTATCCCAGGGATCAGTGGGCTGGGTCTTAGATTCAATAAAAACTTACAAGGCTGAAGTTCTTTTGGTTCTCCCGGACTCTCTGCATCTCTGGAGTGTCCAAAACAGTCTCATAATAGGACATGCACTTCTCTGCATCTTCCTTGTACTTTTTCTGAGAATAGATTCCAAGAAATAAGGATGGAGAACACCACAGGAATATGGGCCAATGGGACCTAAAACTGCCCTTCCTGCTCAGTCAGCAGAAGGAAAGTCCTTTGTAGGTTTTTGACTGTTCCTGGATATTAGGTTGTTCTAAAGCACGGCCCTCTCTGGTTAGTGAGTGCCATGCCTTTTCTTTCTGGGAGAGCTGAGGCTGGGCATCCAGTAAGACCCACTGTCACGGCAAAGATGGCAGAAGGAGGCCCTCGCTGGCTGGCCCACCGAGGAAGGGGACAACAGGCTCCTGGCAATGGGTGCCTACTGTGAACTGGATAGGTAACCAGCCAGGAGCCGGACTTCCACAGGCAGGGAGAGAAAAGCAGGAGGGTTAGGAGCCATCAACAGGCCTCTGTAAAGCTGGCCTTAGCTGGTGACAAGGAGATTTTTGCTGAGCTGATGTGTGGCTGGGGTTCCTGGCCACAGGATGCACCAGGCAGGCAGGACCATCAGGTACTTCCAGAATGTGGCTCTGATGCTGCAGCACTGGGGGCTCTGCTAAACAGCATTACGACCAACTGACTGGCCAAGGCTCTGAGCTGGCCTTCACCTCTCTCAGGCTTTCCTGCCCCTGCCGAGCCTTTGGTTGGACACTGTGCCCACAGGTCTGCTCTTCTGCCAGATACCTATACAGTCAGTCCCTGCAACAGAACTGACTCACTTTGGTTAATCTTTGCAGCAGAACACATACTCTGAGAACCAGATTTTTCTTTTATTGCTTGTCACTAAGTCCTTTCACTTTTCTCTCCAGCTTTGTTTAGCTCCAGTTTCTCCCACTTTTCAGGGAAGTTTGGGTGTGGCAGAAAGGCTAGCTACTTTTGCAAGGGGATAAAACTATTCTTTGTACAGCTCTCTCGTCTAACTTGTACTACACACACATTATGAATTACATTTATATGTTGAAAGATTTGATCTCAAAGGTGATAGCTGTTTCAGTCAATAAGAGATTTCAGTTTAGATTTTTAACAGGAAGCCAGTTAAAACAAAGATTCCTGGAAGGAAAGAACAGTTCATCACATTCCCAGTTCAGGAAAAAGTAACCTGAATGAATTTTCTTAGTTATGCAAATGTAAGGCAAAGAGTTTTCTTTCTCCTGGGAAAGGGGTAAGACCAGTCCTTCTTTTTTCTTTTCTTTCCTTTCCTTTCCTTTTCTTTTCTTTTTTTTCTTGTTTTAACGTGTATTCATTTTTGAGAGTTAGAGTGCCAGCAAGTAGGGGAGGGGCAGAGAGAGAGGGAGATACAGAATCCGAAGCAGGCTCCAGGTTCTGAGCTGTCAACACAGAGCCGGATGTGGGTCTCGAACCCACGAACCGTGAGATCGTGACCTAAGCCGAGGTTGGGCACTCAACCGACTGAGCCACCCAGGTGCCCTTTTCTTTTCCTCTTATTTTCTTAACATTGAGCAAAAGCTGCCTTAGCTGCTTGGCCAAGCTAGTGATGGTCACTAAGAGGGGTGATCAGTTTGTATTTGGAACTTGGGGGTGTTATGAGAGGCAAGAGTCCCAGATCCCTGGCATTAGGAAGTATTTAGTATATGGGGCACCTGGGTGGCTCAGTCAGCTGAGCGCCAGACTTTAGCTTGGGTCATGATCTCACAGTTTGGGGGATAAAGCCCCACATCAGGCTCTGTGCTAATGGCTCAGAGCCTGGAGCCTGCTTCAGATTCTGTCTGTCTCTCTCTCTCTCTCTCTCTCTCTCTCTCTCTCTCTGCCCCTCCCCCACTCGCACTCTGTCTCTCTCTCTCAAAAATAAACATTAAAAACAAAAATTAAAAAAAAAGTATTTAATATATTATCCTGAATTTGTGGGTCCATTTAGACTGTTTGCATTAACCCCCAAGTATGAGATTTAGAAGTTATAAAATATGTACTTTTCACTGGAAACCAAGAAACAATTTTGTAGAAAGTACCAGCACTACTACATCACTGAAAGGTAAATACTAATTTAAATTGGGAGGGAAGTAACTCGTCTGGCCATATTTTATGCCTTGAGGAACTAGCAGAGGAAAGTCCCAGGAGAACAGAGTAAGTGATTTAATTCTTCCCTGGAAAAGGCCTGCACTCTTGGGTTTTCTTGAAAGATCAGCAGCGTCAAAAGGCTCAAGGTTATACAGCTGGCAAGCCTCTCACAGCCCCAAGAATGCTGACCTCCCCCAATGAACACAACATGGTAGTTTGGGGCCCATATAATTTTGTTAATAAAATGATTCCCCACCCATCCCCAAAACAAAAGGTTTATTTCTCCCATTTGAATATATCTATTTCTTAAATAAACAATTCTCTAGTGATAACGATTTTTCATGTCTAATTTTACGATATAAAATTATATGTTGATAGTATAGGATTTAAATCCATAATTTCCCTGACGCAATTGGCCATTGAGAGATCACCTGTGACGACTGAAAAGAAACAAACAAATAAAAACAGATTTCCAGGGCCTACATCAGTCTTAGTAGCTTTAAAATTCCAGGGTGGGACTAGGAAAATTATATTCTCAGGTGTTTATAATGCATAGCCTAGTCAGGTCACGACAGCTTTATAACTCACTGCTCAGAAGACAAGCAAAAATTCTACCTTATAGCTTCTTAAACAAATTGCAGGTCCCTGATATCACTGAAAATGAAAACAAATGAGGGTATATCCTGGTCTATAAAAGACCTTCTACTTCCCTTCATTTCTGTTTGTGGGAAGATAGAGAGTTATCTCTCATGGGAAGAATTGGGGTTAGATTGCATGGTTGGTGTTGATGACCTATTTCAATCTGGTTAAGGAGACTGTTAATCCAGATAGGGACTGTCTACTTTGTTTCTTCCAGATTTGCACATAAATTTTATACCCACATTATAGGAGATTTTACTTGTTAAAATACTGATTCATTAACATGGGTGGTACCATGTAAGAGTTTGTCAGCACCTTAAAGTTCCCTCCCATAATCTATTTTAATTTGGATACAGCAATCTCAACTTCTCTTTTGTTGGGCAAAACTGTGTTTTGAAAGAGGCTACTTAGGTATTCATGGAAAGACTTTTTTGTTCCTCATGCCTAGGGTCTATGAGTGATATTCCAATGAATGTCCTTACCTGGCTTGAAAGGTTCTTGACTTGCTGGGCATGAATGATCTCTGGAGTATCAACCACAGAAGTGAAATTGGCTTTTTCCATTTCTGCTGATTGCTTATACTTAATCTGCAACAGAGCACCCCAAAATTGGGTAAATGTTTACGATGTACATGTTTGTTGATTTTGTTTGATTACGAGGTGGTCAATATTTCTTTTCCAAAAGGATTCATTCATTTGAGATTCGATATTTTTTCCTATTGTGTTTATAGCTTTGTATGAAAGAGAGTCAGAAAGGTTGAGTCCTAGCTATTGAAAGACTACTATGTAATTTGGCACAGGGGCTGGGGAGGGAAGAAGTAATAGGAAAGGAGCAAGATGATCAACACATAGTAAGGCATGGATTGTTTACATATAGAAGAGCTGGGAGCAGGACAAATAAGCAAAAGACAATGTGAGATGTCTAAAAACTACATTTAAATTTAGGTCTTGAAAGGAGGAAAAGAAAGAACTCCCAAAATAGTCTAAACAAGGAATTCTTCATGCTGAATGGGGGGTGAATTGATGAACAAATATAACCAAGATGTCAGAATCTGCCCTAACTCCAAGTTCCCCAAGTTCTACCCTTTGCTCTGAAAGTCTTCTGTGGTTATAGACTCAGAAAGACAGACAAACCCTTTGCAGGCCTGGCATAGGGTTTCTGATTCTTATATTAGAATGGATTCCACCAGGCAGATGTTTAAAAATGCCACTATATACATATGACTGTTACTGACCAAGTAAGATAACAGAAGGACAATATGTGTTGTTGTAATCACAACTTTTTTTTTTTTTTTTCAAGATTGACCTGAAATAATGACACTGACCTGACTGGCAATATCAGTAGCATTCCTGGCCCTCATGAAGTCAGGAGTTTCATTGGCCATGGCATTCAGACCTCTTCCTTTGACTTCCAGCTCCAAGTCTCTCTTATATTCTTTCTGTAGTAGCATTAAAAAACAGTTACTTAACTTTCACGACTAGGTAGTAAATGTATAGCATGAAAATAAATCCACATAATATACCATTTCTGTTACTAGTGTTCACCTTCACCATTCCATGTGGTCAGAGGCAATAGTGACCACAGAAACCCAGAATAGGAATAGAATAGGAAGCAAGAATAGAATAGGAAACTATTCTACTCACATCAACATGGAAGCCTTCCTTTTAAACACTTTTAGCATTCTCTACTTAGAAAATCGAAGTACAGGGGCACCTGGGGGGCTTAGTCAGTTAAGCATCGGACTCTTGATTTCAGCTCAGGTCATAATCTCAGTCATGAGGTCGAACCCCATGATGGGCTCTGTGCTGAGCATGGAGCCTGCTTGGGACCCTCTCTTTCCCTCTCCCTTTACCCCTCCCTCGCTTGCACACACACACACACACACTCTCTCCCTAAAAACTAAATAAATAAAAAGACAACCAAAGTATTAAAAAAATTTTAAATTTGGTCTGCTACATAACTAGTTTTGAACCTAGGTGCCCAACACTCCGATATGGTATTTTAATTTAAACAAGCTCACTATGGGTGCCTGGGTGGCTCAGTCAGTTGAGCAACTGACTTCGGCTCAGATCATGATCTCACGGTTTGTGAGTTCGAGCCCAGCATCAGGCTCTGTGCTGACAGCTCAGAGCCTGGAGCCTGCTTCTGATTCTGTGTCTCCCTCTCTCACTGCCCCTCCCCCACTCATGCTCTGTCTGTGTCTCAGGAATAAATAAACATTAAAAAAATTTTTTTTAAATGAGCTCACCAAATGGATTGTGGTTAAATCAAATAGATCTATCTATCTATCCATTTATCTATCAAATAGATAAATAGATTATGATAGCCACTAGATACAAACTGTTATAATATCAACTCATCAGAAATTGAGATATCACTTATTTAATGGTTAATAACCATGTTAGATATGGAATTTGAAATTCAAAACTCTCTTTTTCTCTCTTCCTTTTTCAGTGTAACTTGGCTTGGAGGAAGAAGATGCTCTGTTAATTATATGCATGCAGTTGGCTGTGGGCCTACCTCATTGAGGATTTGAGTGGCGTTCTTTGCTCTTAGCATGTCAGGTGTGTCTTCCATTTCACTGAGACCCTTCCCACGGATGCTTTCCTCTAGATCTTTCCTGTATTCTTTCTATATCACAAAATAAAAGCAACATCACTGACAAGAAAGCCTGGATTGTTCCTCTTAAATAAAGAGCCAAAAAAAAAAAAGAAAAAAAGAAAAAATACCCTTCCAATTTTAGATAGTTACAGTTTAGTGATTAAAGATATGCATAAAGGCAGGGTATAAGCTTCATCGGTTAATACTAAATATCAGATAAGAAACTAGACATTAACAGGATGCTAAGGTAAGCATATTTTATTAGGTATTCAATTAAAAAATGAGAAGTATTAACGTGGGTAATAGATTAGATGGTAATACCAAACACATGTGAACCCAACTTGAAACCCGCGAAAGTTAGGTAGTGATGAACTTGCTAGAAGGAACATTGATGAGTGTCATTAGTGCAATTATTGGGATCGACAGGGAAAGAAAAGACCAAGTGGGCACTACCTCGCTGGCTATTTTGGTTGCATATTTGACATGTAATAAAGCTGGCGTGACCTCCAGGCCCGTCAGGTTTCTGCCTTTAATGGACTCTTCATAATCTTTCCTATATTCTTTCTAATGTGAGTAGGAAGGAAACACAAATTAAAAAAAGAATCTTTATCACAACTTATTTCTCAAACCTAGGAAGAAAAAACGATTATAACATTGACCTTCTATGTATGGCCTTTTAACTGGATCATAGTTTTGCTAACAGTCACACGTTTGAAATGAGTCTGATTATTCTGGAAATTCTTTGTCTACAGCAAAAGAGACTCAGCTGTTGAGAAGCCCTGTTGGGCTCCTTGTTCACTTGTCAAACGCTGTGACTCAGGCGGCCCCACTCCCTGCTTCACAATAGGGCAGGACAGCAGAAGGTCACATGCGCCATCAGACTCTGAATCCATTGTCATCTCTCCCCAGGCAACAAAAGATTTTACTTCTGAACTAGAAGTAAGTGAGGGGAAGATAACAATGTGGAGGAAGAAGAGCCTGAGGGCACCAAATGCAAATTTGGCCTTTTTAATTTTGATAGGATTTTAAATTTACAGAAAAGGTGCAAGACTAGTACAAGGAACTCCCACAAACCCTTTGCCCACATTCACTAATCATATGAAACTATGTTTAACTTTTGATTATTTGGCCTTCTATATACCAGAAAGCTCTGTAAAATGCTACTTTATTAACAACCATTTATCTATCTTTATAGTTGGAGATATGCCCCATGGGGGGAGAGGTAAAATGCAATCCAAAATAAGTCTGTTTCCCAGTGAAAACAGACTTCCTAACATTCAAAATAAGATTCCATTCTTCTCTGCTATTGGTTAAAAAGGAAAAAAACGATGTTTTTTTTAGATGCTTCCGGTTACATTTCTAAAATAGGAAATACGGCATCTTGGCTTTTGCTGTTTTGATAAACATCTTGATTACTAATCTCTTGTTTGGTTGGGGTTTCCTATTAAGACAAGAGCAATCCAAAGCCAATGGTGGGTCTGTGCGGAGGGAAACTCTCATTTGTCAAAGAAAAATTCATATTACATTCAATATAATTTGTTTCAGAGTTAGGAGTAGTTTGCTATGCTCTAATGCTATGGAAATGAGGGTTGAAATAAAACATATACAACAAATGTTTATTATTCAGAATATTTGTTATAACCAAATCATAAGATTTCTGAGATGGAAAAATTTTAGTGACCACATGCCAATAAAATTTCTGTCATCTACAACTTTTGGATAACAGAAGGCTGGACACATTTGAGGGCAGAGTTTGTTTTTAACAGCTTGATGTATGTTTGCTGTGTGGTGTGTTTTTGTAGAACTTACCCCACTTTGCATCTGTTGAGACTCTTTGGCGGTGATGTACGTTGGTGTTTCAAAGTCCAACATGGGCTTTCCTCGTTCCTTTTCGTACTTTTCTTTGTATTTCACCTAGTGATGAAAAGCCTTATTAGATATAACTCCTCTGATCAATTCACAGACAGAGGCCAGTTTAGGGATAGTTTGTAACTGATACATTAGTCCACCTGAGTGGCACCTCATTGCCACCCAAAACAGGTTCCTGTAGTGTTTCAGATCTAGTACTTTTTGTTATTGCCTGGGAGAAAATACCATTACTGTCTGCAAGGCATAATAGGATTTATGTTCAATCCAAGGAGACGAAAGAATCACTGCAGAAGAATCAGCTGAGAGAAATGTTGAGGAAGGAAATGCATGGGGAAAGCCACCCATAAGATGAAGGTTGGACAAGATCTGGTATGTGTAGATGTGAACATTTTAACCATAGCATCTAACCATATTTCTGAGAAATATCTCTAGATTTTCTTTTGTAAGGACTTTTATCAGAGACCTGGGGTCCTAATTTGATAGATAACACACACAACTTTATTTATATGTCAATAACTGGGTCTCGGTCATAACTGGTCACATATTCAATGCAGTCAATATAAATTCATATAGAAATGAAAACTACTTTACATGTTGGATGACTTAATAAATTTGACCTTCACAAAAGACCTCTCTGAACTATTTTACAAATACAATGTTCTCATCCTCATTACATGTGATTAGGAGTGGGGGCAGCCCATAGATATTCAGAAATTGAAAGTCAGAGAGACAGAGGCCCTTGGTCACAGAGCATCTTAATGGCAATGCTCAGTCTCAGCAATCTTGCTCAAAATAGAAAGCTGGGGATGCGGGCTGCTTCCCAGATGACACGAAGACACTTCCAGTAATTTAGCCCTCTTTGTGAATGCCCAACAAGAAACCTAAATAATGCCAACCTAAATAATTTGTGATATAGGAAGTCGTGTGACAACAAACTCCTTCTCTGAGTCCTTTCTTTTGAAAAACTTTATTTTACAAATTTTGCAATTTCTTAAATACCCTCAGATATTTCGGTGGTATATCTGATCAGGTCACTTCTCTGCTCAAAATCCTCCTCAGGCTCTCTATCATCATTGTAAGGCTTACATCCTTAGTGGGGGTGCAGACTTGCGAGGGCACAGCGGGGTTGGTGTGAGGGGTCTGTCCCCCTTGTAACATAATACGCATGCTTCCAGCCCCTGTCAGTAATCTGAATAACACACATTGCATACACCGGCACCGGGTCTCCAATACACGTCGATGCTCTTATTTAGAACATAAAGTTTTGTTTCAAAATGCCGCTGAATTCCAAGCCCCCTTCTATCTTTGGGCAGTTTTCTCCAGCAATGGTTATTAAAACTGTAACTACCATTCTGAGGGGGAATCCATGAACATTTTTTGACACTGTGGCTGAACGAGCATCAGGACAGAAGGCGGTCTTGATTGACTTACTATACTCTGTAATTCTGTGGCCTCCTTTAGATGAAGCTGCTCCAGATTATCTGGTATTGTGTGGTAGTGGCCTTTACTCTTCTCATAATTCTTCTTGTACTGGTACTGAGGGGAAGGTGGCATAAAGGCACATTGAGAGAAAAACTGCTCAGCATTTCTGTTTTTCCTCTTTAGGTTAGACATTTACGCAGCAGCAGCATCAAGACCAAATTAAAACCAGCAAACAGTAAGTGGGCGGTTACGAAAACCTTTTAAAGGAGGAAGATCCACATTCTGTACTGCCAGTTAATACAGGATGGTAAATACTTTGGTTAAATGGCTTATTCAAAGTAGGTTTTAAAAGTGAAAAGTGAAAGAAATTATTCCAAACCATAATTCCATGTCCTTAGAAGGAGGGAAGGGCTTAGTTAATTGGGAAATAAAAGTTTAAATACTTGAAGAATAAAAGCATTTTTATATTCTGAGAGATGTTACAGTCAGTGGAGAATGGATAGACTAATGTTTAATTTGGAAGAATGCATTCAAACAACAGAAGAGTTTTCTAAAGCTAGCATCTCAGGAGCAGAGAAGATGTGTGTGAGTTCAGCAAAGGAATTCAGCCACAAATGGGTGAAACATGCTGTTTCTGTAGCAAATGGCTGAGCTTACAGAACTGGCAAGCTGACTCGTATTCAGCACGTGATTCATTATCAGAGATTCCTTCATATCAGTCACAGGTTTGTGAAGTTTCTTCAGGTCAGCCTTATATTTAACCTGCAAGTCCAGGGGAAAGAAAGAAATCACATAAATAGGAAATGGAAAACAGTACTAATGGAAGCCATGCTACGATATCCCATATCCTGAAACAAGTGCTGGAGATGGTGATGAAAATAACACCCCTAGTTCACAGTAGCTAAACAGTGGCAACAACTCAAGCGTCCATCAACAGATGGGGAAGTAAAATGTGGTGTATATATACAACGGGATTATTATTTAGTCATAGGAAGAACTTCAGTTCTGACAAATGCTATGACACGGAGGAACCTAGAAAACATGGTAAGTGACATAAGCCAGACAAAAAAAAGACAAATATTGTATGATTCCACTTATATGAAATTCTCTAATAGGCAAATTCATAGAGACAGAAAAGAGATTTATAGAGATTACTAGGGGCCTAGGGGGAGAGAGGAATGGAGAATTATTGCTTAATGGTTGTAGAATTTGTTTGGGGTGATGGAGATAACGGTGGTATGTGGACAACACTGTGAATGTAGTCAATGACACTCAATATACATCCTATGTATGTATGTATGTATGTATGTGTGTGTGTGTGTGTGTGTGTGTATTTATTTAAGTAATCTCTACACCCAGCATGGGGCTTGAACTCATGACCCTGAGATCCAAGAGTCATATGCTTTTCTGACTGAGCCAGATAGGCGTCCCTCAACTATACATCTGAAAATATTTAAAATGGCAAATTTCATGTTATATATTTTACCACAATTAAAAAAAAAAACACACACACATACCTCACTTGCAAGATTGTTAGCATCCTTCATGACTTTGTAGAGCTGGCTGTCTTTTGGATTGTATTTTGGTGTTTTGCCCTTCTCTTTGTTGAAATTTTCTCGGTATTTAACCTAACAGGAAGTGCAAAACTCCAAATTATTTCTGAGCATCAATTATTTTGAAAACTAAGAAATGGACGAAATATAAATAGAAAAGAACACGTCCTATGTAAAGTGATCATACAACTTGTTATCCGAATAGGACACTTGGAAGTGTAAAGAAAAGCACAGCTAATAGTTATGTTCATCCGTTCATCCCCTAGTTCTTAGCCCAGTCATGAAATATACGGATGCTGAATGAAAGAATAAAGGTGGCTGCATCTGGGTGGGTTCTAGAAGTTCAAATGTCATTACTTGTGCCTGTTAAGTTCCCACAGTTGACCCAAGTATGAATCCCACCCTTGGGATGTAATCTTACTACCTGAGGAGAGGTGCCAGTAGGCCCTCACAACCCATGTTTCTCTTCCATGAAGATAGTTAAGCACACAAACATCTAGACACACCCACAAGTGGAAAAGTGGAGAATGAGAAAGGCCTGAGATGTTCGACAGAAAGGAGAGAGAAGGTCCTTGGTACGCCTTCATGATACCACTTTTCCAAGCTCAGCACTTTTATCAAAAACTGAGGATCTCTTTTGTGGCTACTATTGCACTTTCATTCTGGGAACAACTTCCTCCCACAGGGTTTTCACACGAGAGCTGCCACTCGCCCATCTGTATTACCTGGCTGCTCAGCTTGGCTGCCTTCTTGGCCATTTCAATGTCTGGGCGACCAAGCATGCTTAACCCATGGCTGCCTTCCTTACGGTGCTTGGCTCTGTACTCCACCTGAATCAAAGAAAACCAAGATGGGCAATACATTCTAGGGGGTGGGTGCCTTGTACTACTTGGTGGCGGTGACCTCTGGGGAGCAGGTACATTTTAACCACACCCTTACCTCACTGGCCTGTTTGGCTGCCTGCGTGGCCTTCTTGATGTCCGGCCGATCGGCCACTGTGGTGTAATGCAGGTTTTCCTTGGCATCTTTTTTGTAAGCAACCTTTGGAGAAAAAAGAGTGTTTACTCACTTGGGAGATATGCTACCTTTGAAAAAGTCCTCATTAAGCACAAGGAAACTTTTTATTAAAACCAAGCCAATTTTTTAAGCTACCGTATTTTTTAAACTACCAGACAGAGAAAGTAGGGCTACCACTCACAGGAAACAGCTCAATATGCTCCAATTTAGGATCCACCGGCTCAACAGAACCCCTGAGAGTATAGAGGGGTAGGGGGACTTACATTACTCTGCTTCTTGGCCACTTCCATAGCATGTTTCACCTCTGGGGGCTCCAGCATGATGGAGTAGTTGGATTTCCCTTTCTCCTTGACAAACTTCTTTTTGTAATTTGTCTAAATAAAGACAGAATTATTTATGTGAGCAGAGGAGTCTGGGAACAGAACTGATTTACTTGAGGAACTGTGAGAAGATCTCCAGGAAAATCCGTGGCTTGCTATTTTGGCCTCAGTGTGGAACCTGGATCTCTGATCCATATTCTAGCTCTTCCCGGTCATTTCTGTCCTGGAACCCAACACTGGAAACACATAGCAATCTTTGGAGAACTGACTACAAGCCAATTAAGTTCTTTCATTTGCCATTTCTATCTTGGAAAAATACATGGAACCATAAAGGGCTCTAAAAATATAATACCATGATTATTAAAGCATCACTGATAAGAACAAAGTGGGCAGAGATTACGGAGATACAAAGTGGTGATTTTACTTCTCTAAAATTGTTGAGCAGTTTAATGACAGGAGAGGCCACTCTTAATCAGCAATGCTTCCACCTTTTATTAACGCTGGGTTACTAACATCTTATCCTGCAGATAACATGCCCTGTGGCAAAACCCACATTTTCTCTAGTTGCCATAATTGGAAACCTAATAAATATCAAGTCCTCCTTTGAAGCAGAATTGAAAATTCACAAATGGGCATCGATGGTAAGGGTGAAGCGACATAAAAGAAAGCCCTTGTAAGCAAAAAGGCAGCTTGTGCCGGATTTCCCTGGGTTCTACGGTAAAGTGGTATTGCTGTGCCAAGAGTTGTGGGGCTGGTCACTTACATCACTGACATTCTTGGTCACTTCCTTGACGTGAATAGTGTCCCTGGTCTCTGGCAGTGTTGTGTATGAGCCCTGGGCCAAGTGCTTCTTGACGTGGTCCTTGTACTTGTTCTGAGGGAATCCACAGAGAGCTTGTTAAGAGTGTCTGCTTGGGGCGTTAGCCCAAGTCGGAAGGAGAGCATATGGTTGCTAGAGGATTACCTCAGACACCAGATTGCTGACAGTCTTTGCCAGGAGGATCTGAGGAGTGTCAGGCACAGCATGGCAGGTTCCTCTTTCCTTGACATGTTTCTCTTTGTATTTCAGCTACAGGGGTGAAAAAATATTTCTTTAGTTAGTCTGGGTGTCCTGTATATATTTATTCAGTCCCCAAATCACTAGACAGAGCTGGGAAAACAGCACCACTGACACAGGATGAACATTAAACTCAATAAAAGATTCGATGTTTGGAAATCTTGGAAAATGTACAAAAGAGATGTTCTTTCTCTCTTGCAAGTTGAGGCTTCAATAACAATCAAAATGGATTTCATGATGAATCTTTCTTTATACACCTAGCCTTAGTTCAAAGGACTTTCAAATATGTCATGTGATCTGCCCCCTGAAGCCTGGGAGGCATTCCTGTTTCTCCTTTACAGATGAGGAAACAGCAGCCGAGGAAGAATATGATCACACAAAGATGAATGTTTCCGCATAGAATCCAGCCAGAACTTCAGTTCCCAATTCTTGCTGTGTGAATTATCTCGTGGTGCAGTATAAAACAAGAATGAACACCTGGATTTAATGGTTTCCCCTGCTGTGGCCCTACTCTGCCATGTGGCTGGTGTTCAAGGGGCAGGGTCGTATTTCAGGACTCACGCCTGAGCTCCTACACCAGCAGCCTTCTCTGTCGTTCCTTGGGTGTGGCTGGAGACTGTGCCACAGAGGACAGCCCCGAGTGAGGTGAGCCATGATGGAAGGCACCGGATACTTACGTCACTTTCTATTATAGAATTCCTCAGGGCCAAGACCATGTCTTTATCATCAGTGACAGAGAGCTTGCAACCCTTGAGGAACTCTCGGTCCAGCTTATATTCAAACTGAAACAGAAGAAAGGCAGAGGAAGAGGCGGGCATTTGATTAAATTTGTAAGGGATCCTCCTTTGAAGGGCACTATGACGACTTGCTGCTGGAATGGGGGCAGAGGCTTCCTGGCCCCTCACTGCGTGCTGGGCTCCCCCTCTCCAGCCCCGTGGCCAGGACCAAGCCCTCCCAGCCTGCTCACCCCCAGTTTCCAACCCCACCTGCAGGAGACCAGGCTCCGCGGCAGCGGCTCTGCTTCCTGTACTTGCCTTCCACCCCTCACACTGCCCCTCCCCCCATCCTTACTGGATCTCAAGTGAACTAGGCTGACACCCGCAACAGTGGCTATTATGAGTAGTCTTTCATTTTTTCTGCCTCAGGCGTGTCATAGAGCCCAACCCGCTCTCCCATCTCACATCGCTCTGCTGCAGGGATGACTTGGCTGCCTGGATGAAGTCCGGTCGGTCAGGGGTCCACCTCCAGTGGGCTTTGTTGGCCTCATACAGTTTCTTGTAGTCCAGCTGTTTATAACAAGATGGAAATCAATCATTTTGGTCAGTGGACTGAATTCATAACCGCATGTGGCACAGAGGGACTCCTCTTGCATTTCAACAGACAACATTATCACTGTTCTTTATGCAAGAGAGAGCCCCAATTAACATTTCTGTACAATTTATGCAACTAGTCAGCCATTAAAAGGTCATCTTGTGGGACCATTTGGTCTCAAAATAGGGGTTAAAAATTTTAAAGGCCTCCAGGTGAAATAATCCTAAATCTGCCAGTGCAGCTTTATCATCTTCAGAGTCAAGTACCGTTAATTTCTAGCTAAACTCAGGCTTAATTGTCTTTTTAATTATTAAACTTATGGTATTTATTTCATGCCAGGCACTCTTCTAAGTGCTTCATAACTATGAACTCATTTTAATCTTTATAACAACCGTATGAAATTGACAGCTGAAGAACCATGGAGAGGGCTAAACAACCTGCCCAAGGGGAGGCAGCTAGTAAATGGCAAAGCTGGGACTCGAACCTGCAGAGACTGGCTTTGGAGACACTTGCACACTTGCTAGACTTTCACCTGAGTTGGGCAGCTGGTGGCCTGGGGCCAAATCTGCGGTACAGGTGCTACATAATTTAATTTTTCCTCACTGTCAGAGCCCTCACTGTCAGGCACATTTCTTTCCTCACTCTTTTTCTTTTCAGTCAAGGTACCTTTTGCACATAATAAAATCTGCATGCTTTTGACATGAGGGTTGCTTTTGGTGCTATTCTATGAGGTTTCCCCCCATGTTATTATGAAATTTTTCAAATATACAACAGAGCTGTAAGAATCTGAGAGAATACCCACCCATCCATACATGCCTGGATTCTACAATGTACATTTTACTGCATTTGCTTTTTCACACACCCATCCTGCTACCTATCGCTCAATCCAACCGCGGGACACCTACAATACCTGCCAGCCCCTAAAGGTGTCTGCTGACCCTGATAAACATATGTTCCCTCTGGCACTAGTGGGCATTCACTGAGTTATTACGGTTTCATTATTTAACCATCTATATATCTTAAAAGTCAATACTCCTCTAAATGCACAAAAATGTTTCTGTGGTTGAGGCTTTAAGATGTCCCACCACAAAAAAAGTAAGGAGTCCGTGCAGGGAGATCTGAAAAGGAGAAAGGCCTAGGCCAACCTCTGACAGCCTCAAGTAACTGAAATGTGTGTGTGTGCACGTGTGTGCATGCATGTGTGTGTGTTTGTGTGTGTGTGTGTGTGTGTGTGTACGCACACATGCGTGGGTGTGCGTGTGTTTTCCAGAAGAAGCAGGTTCTAGGATTCAAGGCAGGAGGAGGATACAGAGGGTGGAGGGAATGAAGATGCTGAAACACTTATTTCAGAATAAAATCTCCTATTCTTCAGCCACCTAGCACACAGGCTGAGGGGCGTGCCATCTGTCGTACAGGGTTAGGCCACCTGTGCTCTTCCCCGTCTCCTTTGTGACAACCAAAGGCAGCATTTAGATTCCAGCATCATTAATCACGCTGCTGGGGCCTAACTCTTGGTCCAGACTCATTATAGCTCAGTCACCTGAAGAGATGTAAAAGGAGGTCATGTGTCCTGCAGAAGCTGATAAATCCCTCATTAGACTTAGGGAAGTTTCTGGAACTTACATTGGTGTTGACCTTGTAGGCATCCTTGGCTGCTTTGATATGAACAGCATCTGGCACAATGGTGCAGTTGGACTTATTTCTTTGGTAAACTTCTTTGTATTTCAGCTGTGGGAGGAAACACAGTGACAAGGTTAATTTTTTTGGTGACCTAAGCAATTTAAAAAAATGACAAAAAATTAAAACCATGACTGTAATACATAATGCTTCTTAAGACAGAATAACCTGTTGTGAAGAAAGAATGTAGCCATGCACATTCCTGTCTCAGGTCTTAAAACTAGCTCCCCAGAATAGATGGAGTATGCTCACCAGGGTCACCGTAGGATTTATGTCCCCTAAGCTTGGCTGAAAGGGCCATGTGTGTTTTCCTTTCCCCAAATCAGAAAATCCTGAGTTCAGCACATCTTGAAAACTGCTGATGGAAGAGAAAATCCCCCCACTAGCTTACCCAGATGTTGTTAGTCTTGCCTCCTTCTGTGCCCCCACACTTCTGGCTGTTACCTCATTGTGTTGTAATTATGTGCTTACCAGTCTATTCTTCCATTAAGTTGAACCCCTTGAGGACAAAGATTGTGCACCAGGTTTTGAAAAACGAAGGAACTGATGGGTGCTGTCCACTACCATAATTGCCAGAGCCACATCTAGCAAGTTGGGCGTGTGTGGGTTTGGATGGGAGAGAGAGAATGGGAAAGCTTAGCCTCTGTGGGCTCAACAGGTACTTGCCCATCCTGGGCCTGGCGTTTCTAGCTTCACCCACTTCTGCTCCTCTTAATTCCAGGCTCTGGGACACCCTTGGGGTCTTCCCACTATTTGTTGCAGAGGACTTTGGGTTTTAGTGTTCAGCCTGAAGTAAAACTGTTCTAAGGAAGCCCCTTATATCATATGATTCGTGATATAAATCACAATCATCTGCCACTTTGCCATAGACCTAGTAAATCAGTATTTTTAGGGAAAAATCCACATTTTTCATATCTCCGGTTATTGTTATAATCAGAAAGTTTGAGGGAATGGATACAGAAATGCTTCGTTTTTCTACAGTAAGAGGGAATGGACGGCTCCACACAGAGGATCTGATAGGTGTTTATGAACCAGTGATGTTCATGTTTGAAGTGCCAAAACTTATTTTCACATAAAAAACATTTTTAAAATGCTCTATACATTTCTGCCTTCATAAACAGTGCACTGGACGTGATTAACATTTTTCATGGCAACTCCGGGTCAGCAGTGTGAACACATTTATTTACCTACCAAAGAATTCCTGTGCACCAGCCATAGTCAAGGTTTTGGGGTAAGGATGAGCTATTCTACAGTTGCCTTTACTATTCTTTCTTGTGCCCATATAGCCATGGAGTTCTTTAAAATTTTTAATCTATTTTTTAAACTGAAATGGAGATAGCCTTCAACCACAGAATCTAGCTACATATCTGAAAATTTATTAATACAATTTCTCCTCAAATTCAGAGTGTTAGAATTTAATGGTTACCTTGTTCTTCTGGGTCAAGATAAAGCTTACAGAACATTAATAGCACATTGCGTTTATGGCACACTGCGTTTTTCAAAATGGCCTCAACAATGCCACAACCCCTACCCGCACCCCCTCCGTGCTTCTCTGCAATGTGATCGTGCCATTTGTTCATCCAAGGTGGCACTTATCTCTTTGTCCCTTGAATCTGGATATGCACGGTGCCTAGCAAAATATGGTGAAAGTGACTCTGTCAATTCTAAGAGTAGCCCTTACCTGGTCTGGAAGTTTCTATCTCAGGCTCTTGGAACCCTTCTACTGTGCTTTGACATGTACAAACCATATGGAAAGGACACATACAAGGGTTCCTGTCTATGCAACAGTCCAGCTCTTAGCCCATAGCCATCCTCAGCTGCCAGCTATGTGAGTGAGCCATCCTAGATGTCCTGGCCCACCTGGGCTTCAGCTGCCTGCCAACAGCACATGATGGAGAGGGTCCACTCATCTGTGCCCAATTAGTTCACAGAATCACGAGCAAAAAAAGACGATTCTTGTTTCAAGCCACTGAATTTTAGGATGATTGCTACACAGGAATAGATAACTGGAAAAGGGTTTATTGTATCATGTTAGCAAGAGCCTAAGATAACAGGTGCTGCAAAGCCATTCTTGTACTTACATCACTGACTTCATCTTTGACCTTTCTGACATGCAGCAACATGGGTGTGTCGTGGATTGTGGTGTAGCCTCTGGGTTTGGCCTTGTTGTATTCCAATTTATAAAGTATCTGAAGGAGAAGTGAAAGCAGAAGGAGACAATATGGTACATCTCAATTTATAATACAATGTAATATAAAATGTAGACACAATTTTTTTTGGATTTTTTTAGTGTACATAAAGAAAAGACAATTCTATAAACTCAACGGGTAACTTCATGCTTTCTGCTAAAGCTCCACTGCCTCTAAAACGGTGTGTCTGCCGATTTAGTTGAAATAATTCTTTATTACAAAAGAAGAGTTGTAAGCATACCAGGACATTTAACATCCCCGTCTCCCTCCCACTAAATGGCAGTAG
Source organism: Felis catus (assembly GCF_018350175.1). Lineage (NCBI taxonomy): Eukaryota > Metazoa > Chordata > Mammalia > Carnivora > Felidae > Felis > Felis catus. The sequence continues at coordinate 142,049,018 of NC_058375.1, forward strand.
AATCTTCCAGACGTTGTGACAATAAAAAACGTCTCTCCGTATTTGCAAATGCTCCCTGACTTTGAGAATCCATTCAGTGTTTCTTGCACTTACATCACTAATTTGTTTGTTGACTTTGGTAGTACGCAGGTGTTCTGGAGTATCCACAACTGAGGTAAATTTGTCCTTTGATTTTTCATAGTCTTTCTTGTACTTGATCTAAATTATAGAAGAGAAGAACAAGTTAACTTGAAGTAGAATCAAGGGCTTTAACAATCTAATTTTCTTCTTGAGAGAGTCCCACAGCAAATCATAGGATTAATACATAAGTCACAGATGTGGGGAATGTGGGGCATGGTGTCATACTTTCTCTCTTAATCCTAAGAGAAATGTTTAATATAAGTCCATATTTGATAGTGACAGTGTAATGGAGTAGCAAATAATAAGTGACATTTTCTATATTTGCATACATGTGGAAACTCAGGCCCAGAGAGGTTAAAAGACTGAACTAAGGGACACATACAGAGTGAATCTCAGAGCCAGGACTGGACCCTTGTTCTCTGGACTCTGACAGGTAATGATTACTTACAATATGCTGCATCAAATATGTATAATGTCTTAAGGCATGTATCCATGTCAAAGATGAAACAGATATAAATAAAAAAGGAGTATACATGGTATAAAGTAGTTATCATTTTTAAAAAGACACTCACTTTCGTTATTTCCAAGTCACGGGTTGTTTTCATGCACATAAGCTGTTTAAAGCAGTACAGATACAGAGAGCACAACAAAATTTCATGCACAACTATCTGCTGATCACATCAGGCAGGACACAGGAAAAAGTTCAGGCAAACAGGATTTTCTATGTAGACCTCATCCCCTTCATTTCACGTATTGATTTGGTGTCAAACGTAAGTGATAAAATGAGTTTCTAATACAAAAAACTGATTAAAAATTGTGTTTTTTGGGGGGAATAATGGCATTTTACTAACATTATATCTGGTAGTTAAGCAAAATTATCACTGTTTTTTGTTTTTTGTCTTTTGTTTCACTGCTTCAAATGTACCTCTCAGCATGTTATGGAAAAGCGGTGATGTGAGCTTCAACTGACCTTGTGGGAAGGCAATGTCACCAGAAACATCACTAACACGTGTGTGTGTGAGGACAGATATGTTGGAAATAACCTAGCAAATTAGCATCAAACAAGAGGCCATAAACGTGTGCAAGATTCAGAGAGCTGCCCTGTGGTCTTCATCCCTCCCAAATGGTACAGTTGTAGTGATCACTGAACAACAGGTATTAGATGACGAAAATATTATTCATATGTTTTAGAAGCCATTGAATCTACTTAATTTCCTTAATCCATAAGGAACCCATTTCTTTTTTTTTTTTTAATTTTTTTAAAGTTTATTTATTTTTGAAACAGAGAGAGACAGAGCATGAACGGGGGAGGGTCAGAGAGAGAGGGAGACACAGAATTGGAAGCAGGCTCCAGGCTCTGAGCTGTTAGCACAGAGCCCGACGTGGGGCTCGAACTCACAGACCATGAGATCGTGACCTGAGTTGAAGTCGGATGCTTAACCGACTGAGCCACCCAGGCGCCCCAGGAACCCATTTCTTAGGGAAAATATTAAAAAATTGAAATTAAAGTTATACCAATTTAGAAATAAAGTTTAAAAAAGTCTCAGTTAATCTTACTAGGAGTTACTAGATGATGTACAGATGATGGCTGCTGCATCATCACTCTTGGCCAAGCCAGAGTTCATTTATAAAGAGTGAATATTTATGCAGCTTAATCACACGAAACCAGTTTGGGCAGGGAGCCGGGGAAGGAAATCAAGGGAAGGGTAAAAGTGAACGCCTTCAAGGCCTCTCAATCTCTTCTTCACATCATTATCAAACATTACCTGGCTCCACATGAGTGTGTTGTAGAGGGCAGTCAACATATCTGGACGCAGAATTTCATTACATCCTTGTTTCAGAAGCATCTTGGCACTAGATTTATATTTTCTCTGTTCATGCAAAGAGCAGTGAAGCACAGAAGAGACTTATGAAGACAGAAAAGAACATGGCTCTATATCCCAATCACTTCTGAGTGAAGAGATGTAGGCACGCACACTTTATGTACTCAAATATACATGTGGGTGAAGACACTAAACCCATTATACTGCCAAGTAGAACGACGGCAATACTTGCAGTTGAGCATCCGCAGTCCTTGTGAATGGGAGGTAAGATAGCTCATCCCGCTAGCATTGCCTTACAGGAAAAGAAGACATCGTTGGAGTAGAAAACTCCACGACGATGTTCTGTCTTCTTTCCTTCCATGAATTTTTGTCTTTGTTTTTGCTTTGGCAACTCAATTTGCAGCTTACAATTAGACCCTCCAGAAAAATAAAGGTGAGGGGCCCCAGCTTTTCTTTTTATCTTCACCACAGCATATGTGAGGACACAGAGCATGGACTGGCACACTCAAATAGCTCATGGGCTCTTTGGGTGGCTAGACAGATATTTGAAACAGAACATCCCAATATCATAGGCAGAACCTATGACATCCTTGCAGCAGACGGAACGACATCTCATGAGAAATCTGGAGCACAGTCCTGCCTGGGCTGTCCAGCCAGCCCCATCACAGTACCTGACTTATCTGGTCGCCTGCGATCTTAGCCAGCAGATGTCTAGGCTCATCGACTACCAGGTGGTATTTATCTTTCCGCTGCTCATAATCAGCTCTGTATTTTTTCTGCTCAAACATCATATCAAATTATAGCAAGAGTACAACTTCAAGGCTACACAGAAATGTCCCAAGGTAAACACTCCAGAGAACCAGAAATAGGTCATTTCTAGAGGTGGGCTCCTAAGGCATCCAGGGTAGTAACAACATGGAGGCAAAGACAGTCAAGTGAAGATCACCTAGAGAAGGCTGGGGCTTGGGATAGATATGACTGATGACACCAAAATTGGACTACCTTGTGCGTAAACATCTTCCATCTTTAAATATGATGCCATTAGCAATGTTAGGTTTTGTGGCATCTTAAGTAAGGCACTGATGAACTACAGGTTTACTATCTAAGGCTGTGAGAATCAAAAAAGCATATTCATGGGCAAATTCTACCAGTCTTCTAATGGTAGTGAATTTGATTATAAAAGAGACCCTGGAAATCTTTTGCAAATTATGAAAACAGAAAGAAAATATATCAATACTGTCTTCCTAGGAAGCTATTGCAGTAATTCTTCAGTCATCTTGTCTGGAAATCTACTGAAAATAAACGATATCAAATTTAAAAATAGCAGAAACAACACAAGATTCATATATTGAAATAAATATACTATTGGCTACATTTTCATTGTTAGATACATTTTACTAATTTTCTAAAATTGTTTTTTTAATTTACATAAATCCATGGAAAATCCAAAGATAGGAAATTAAATATAAAGCCAACCAAACATAAGTTAATTCATAGCTTGCTCATTTTTGGCCATTTTAAGCTAAATTTAAATTATTGCTACAACAGTTCCAGAAAAGATTTGGGTGCAAATGGATACTTCTCTGCACCAATATGAGTAACAAATGGCACTACATTTGAATGCATGAATCACAACTATCCCTTTAGGGGTAGTTATTTCAACCACTGCCATTTCTGTGCCTTGGTAAGGGACTCCAAATGAACCTTGAGCTTCTGGGTCTCCCAACACTCCACAGTGTCATTTTTAAAGGAGTTCAGCTGTTAGTCAACAAAATCCTTGACCTCCTTCCTCTTGTCACCTAAAGGGCTGTCCTGCCCTATGCTAGTGTGAACAGAGGCAATGATGGCTGTGGGGCCCTTACACCACTCTGGACAGTCCCTTCACTTGTTTTATTTACTGGACAGTTTCTTCCCTCTGCTTTTGGCAGAGGCCATCAGATGGTGACATTATAAGAGCCCAAATCTTTATCTTGAATCAATATTTAAATTGACTTTCCTGTCATTTTATGTATTGGGCTTCAATTAAATAACTCTATAGACTTCTTAAGGGAACTGAATAGGTTGAACTGGATAATGTCATACATACCTCATTCATCAATTGAGTTGCATACTTGAAATGCTTATTGATTGGACAATCTGCTTCATACTTGAAATCTGACTTTGTCCTTTCAAATACCTCTTTATACTTATACTAGAGAAAACAGAACATGGTTACTTGATAGCAGGCTGTGATTACCTTAAGAACAAGACATGTCATTTATTTTATCGTACAACTGAGACAATTTATTCAGTGGAGGCTAACAAGCAGTTACTGAACACTTACTTTGTCTCCTAAGGCAATGAAAAGTATACCCACATGGAAACCCTAAACACTAGCCCCCCAAGACATACTTTATTGAATGGATGTCAAATCCATCTTCCATTCTAGGCAAAAATACAAATTAGTTTCTTCTTTGTTTCTATATATTATACTGATTATTATTTTATTTTGTTTTACTCCAGGTGAACTTGAGGGCATTTTTAATCCATTAATTTGAAATGATTTTCCAGTAATTAATCAGATAATCATAATACTTTAAAGCAGAGGTGAGCTAACATCTAAATCACCATCTGCTTTGAAATGACCCCATGAACTAAAAATATTTTTTTTTAATAATTTTAGGGAATTATAACAAAGACTATGTGACAGAACGTGGTCCATAACATCTAAAATATTTACTATCTGGCACTTTTCAGAAAAATTTGTTGACTCCTATTTTAGAATTTAGAGGAAGCTAGTCCAACTGCTTTATTTTGTAAATAGGAAAATGAGGACAGAAAAACCAAGTTATTTGCTTGAAGTCACACATCAGATTTGTGGATTAAAATAACCCCACTTTATATTTGCTAACATCAACTGTCAACTCTAACAAGGTAAGTCACTCAGAGACACAGTAATAGGGAGGGAATTCTGAAAGGGCCATGAGGAGTTATACTGAGATGACTTTTTATCAAATTCAAATAAATGATACAAGTAAATGGCAACTACAGTCAGTGAAGTCAGTACGAAGAAACTTCCTAAGCAGAGTGAACAATTCACTATGCACTCTAGCTATAGGGTCTAGAAACAGAACAGGGATGGACATATGAAAAGTTGTTTCTTCGGTACTAATTCTCTCTGTGGGCACTGGAATATGTTACATGCAGGTGGCTCTTATACTTGAGTAGACATACCTTGCTATAGAGAGTCTTGTTCTTTTCAGCCAGAGTGAAGTCAGGGGTATCATAGGCATAGCAACCAATGCCCTTAAGCCAGGTCAGATCTTCTTTATATTTTACCTGGGAGAAGAACATCATCAAAGAATTTTACGAACCTGTCTCCAAACAGCAGTAGGTTATGGTCAATACAGGTAGGCCAAATAGCAGCTCTGACTGCTGACGTATATTCAAGTATTAAGGCAATTATTTAACAGAAGTTTCTACTAATACTGATTTCTGCTCATTTTATGGTGTACTGTTCTACATGGAGATTTTATTTTTTAATACTAATTAAAGCAGTTCAAATTAAATGGGCATATTTTCCTAGAAAGTATATTACCTCAGCAGCTGTATTTTCAGAGAGAGAGCTGAAATTTCTTTCCAGATGAGCATTGTTATGTGTCTTCATTGATTCATGAAGTTGTTCATCAAAAGATCAAAAATACGCTATTTCTTAAATGAAGCATATCACTTCCAGTCATGTAATAGGATATTATGCAGGTAGGTTTATAAATTTGAATATAGATTTCTCTCTCCCAAGTTAAAGTTCAGTTATTTAGCAAGGAGTTTTAGGATTTAAACGTCCATATAGAAAATCTAAAATCTAGCCAAGTGTTCAATTTTTATTCAGTGTTTAATTTTATAAGTCACACGGGAATATGAATTTATATGTAAGAACAGAAGATTTTAAAACTCACATCACTGACTGCATCAGTAACTGCCCGATGGTGGAAATGCTCTGGGCGATCAGGAATGGACCTCCAGATCCCCAACTGACTCATGTAGTTCTCCTTGTATTTCACCTATGGTAAAAGCACAAAGACAGCTATAAAGTCTTACCCAACTTTAATGTAAAAAAGTCTACTTTTCTCTAGAGAGTTTTAAGAAAGGAAGAATACTTAAAAAAAAAAAAAAGATGGTAGATTACTAAGCCCAACACAAGTAGAAATAGTAGGAACATACTTTACTAATGTCATCTGTGACTTTGCGATGATAAACAATGTCCAGAGCATCCTTCACAGTGTGGTATTTTCCTTTGGTCTTTTGAAAGGTTTCTTTGTAGCGTAGCTGGAAAGAGAAAAAGCACACGGACTGTAAAAAAAAAAAAAAAAACTACCAAATTAAATAATTGAGTTATTTTCAGCTTGAACTCTCTTGAGTCTTCTCTCTTGAATAAATTTAGGAGAGATTAAAAAGCTCATTTTCACATCCTGGAAGAGAAAAAGTACATTGGGAAAAAAAAAAATTGTGAAACCTGAATAGAGTATAGAGTTTAGTTAATGATAACATATCAATATGGATTCATTGGTTGTGACAAATGTACAATGGTAATGTAAGGCATTAATTAACAAGGGAGGAAAATGGATGTAGGGTATATGGGAACTCTGTACTATCACTGCAACTTTTCTGTAAATCTAAAACTACTTAAGAAGTTTATTTAAATCTGAAACAAACAAAAAGCTAATTTGGAGGAGGAAAAAAGAAAACAGCCTTGTTGAGCCCAAGACTTACTAATGTACATGGAAAGAGGAGAAAGATTTAGTTTCTCTTAGTATTAAAATGCCTTCTCCATGAGGCAGTCTTAAAATTTTATTTTATAATCTTGATCTTTGTGGTATAATCTTGATCTTTGTGCTATATTATAATCTTGATCTGTCAACATCTCTTGACTTAAACCTAAGAATATCACACAAGATTCATCCCATTTACACAAGATGGGTACTTCTCTAAGTAGTCTGTTTTCAATCTCAAGTGTTTTCTTTTGCGGTAGCTGAGCAAATACGTAATTGAAGATGACTTTTCTCCTGACATTGTAACTTTAGTTTTCAGATCTCATAAAATTGCTTAGCTCTACTTGTGGGGACAGCCACCTATACATAAGCCAAACTCAATGCCAGATACAACCCTGGTTACACTGGACTGTTTTAAAGGTTAGAGCTATCAGCATTGGTATGAGAAAGTTCTAGGGGTGGGCTGTCCATTTGGGGCATAATGAGCCCCGGGGGCCAATTTCACTGTGCTACCACTCCCAGAGAGTGGTGATGTAGAGTGGGCTTGTTCAAATTCATATTCAACAGCTAACATTGAAGTGATAAAGATGAGGATGTCACAAGACGACTAAAAATACCCTAGGGGATAGATTTTGAGGGTAGTATATGACTTTCTTAGCTTATATTTTAAGCAAAATGTTCTGCCCCTGGACCCCTAGAGTGTAAAACCAGTGCCTTGGTATGTTGGTACGCTGCAGGGCTGAGCAACACCTAGGCCACTTCTATGGGCATTTTACCTTTAGTGAAGAGCATGCTAATTACTTTGAGTGTTTTAGGAGATGCTGGCATTAGATGCTCAGCCCATTTATCAGGCCATTGGATCTTGTGCAACTGTACACCAGGGGTGGGACCTGAGGTATCCCAAAGGGTCAGGAGCCAAGGGGCTAGTCCAGTTAGCAAACTCCTTTCAGCTCTAAATGAACTGAGATATTGTTTCAATTTGCTGTATCCTTTCACATTTCTGTTTAGAGATCACTGTAATGACTTTAAGATGCCTTGAAATCCTAGAGCAATATTCTTAAATTGAGGGCTTATAGGGTTGCTTGAGATTTTGCCTGAGTTTATGTCCCAATATGCCCAGTCCTCCAGGATTCTGGTTCTGGTAATGGGTGCAATGCATTTGCAGATGGGCTCTGAGATACAAAACTGATAAGAACAGGTTACCTACGTTGAGCTGATTAATTTCCTATCTTTATTAACAGGTAATCCCATTACCATTAAAAGCTAGTCATGTCCTTGATCATGTGGCATGGGAAATGAAAATCTGTCCTAATTCTAATGAATGTGTCATTCTCATGACTTAGGTGGTCGAAAGAAGAAAGGGAACAAACGTTTTCTGAGTGTCAACTAAGAGCCCAGCACTGCACCAGGAATATTATGTACATGATCTTGTTTTGTCTAATTATCCTCATTTCACATATAAGAAAACAGAGTCTCAGAGAAACTAAGTAAATAACATAGAGTCATACAGCGGGCAAGTGACAGCAACAGGATTTGAAACCATGTTTGGCTGATTCCAAGACCATGACGCTATGGACAAGTAACAATTAGTTGTCAAGTATCCCTGAAAATGCTACCAGAGAATTATTAGAAAAGGTCATAGTTTTGTCCAGAAGGGCAAGAAGAACAACGGGCTTTTAGCATCTCTCAGCATTATTCTTAAGTACTGTGCCTGACTGATACTAGTTATGCCCTTTTGTGGTTTCAGTGTTGTTGTTCTCATGACCCATGTTGTGGGCCAGGTCTTTGAAGTATGGATGACTATAATATCTTCTCTTTCTTAGGTACGATGACCTGGGCTGTCCCTGTCATAACAGAAGAAAAGAAGAAAGGGATGCATACATCACTGGCATTCCAGTAGGCCTTCTTGGCTCTGATGAGGATTGGCGTATCTGGAACGGGGGTGTACTTGTCCTTCATCTTTTCATACTGAATCTTGTATTTGTTCTAAGACATAAAGATGGAAAAAAGAGACAAATGTAAGTTCAAGTGTTTTTATCCTTCCCAGTTCATAACCACGTCACAGATCCAGCCTAGACACATGCTGTATCGGGCTCAATAAGAGAATAGCTTACCTTCCGTGTTTTAATGCTGCTGAGCACAAGTATAGAAGTGTGCTCTCTGATCAGAGTCAGCAAGTGAAGGTTTTAAGGGAATACTTTTTTTTTTTTTTTCTTTAACCCAGTGCGCTTTGGTGCCAAATTCCCAACTTACCTCACTGACCATGTCCTTTACGTCTTTAGCATGCTTCAAGGCTTTGGTCTGGTTTCCAGCATGGTGATGGGGTCTTTCTTTGGTGGCAAGTTCAACATACAGATACTAATCAGAGAATAGGGATCAGATGTGATAGAGATAAAACATTCATTATTTAGCATCCCGTTATTTTCACTCATTTCTACCCACTAAATGGAAGGGCCATGTCTACCTATTGTTGTCCTGGTTTTTTATTTATAATATGTATTTCTGTTCTTTTATTTCTGTGTTTCACATTTGGAAATACGTGTACAACATGCTAGTTACCTAATACCCTTACTGTTGGGTGTGGCCCAGTCTAAATCCCCGTGATAAAGAATGCCAAGGGGAGAATGAGAAGGTTCTGGCAAAGCCCTCAACACATTCTTTCCCCATTTTCATCTGAATGCATACACTGTGGTTTCATTTGTCATGAACATCAGATAGGTCCTACTGAATGAATCAAGCAGTTTAGTCCATAGATCACTCATCCAATAACAAAAGTTGCATAGAACTTAGAAAAGTAGACATGGGATTACTTGTTTATGTAAAACACAACCACAGTTATGATGGCCCAAAAGAAAACTACTTCTTGAAGTTAAGGGCCATTAGGCTTTATCAAGGACAACCAAGTGTGAGGGGCTGCACTGAACTGGAGTGGTCAGCCACACATAACCACCCCCCATGCTGCCAGCGCTGTAGGTTTATGAATCTTACCTGACTCTGAAGCTTCTGTCCTCGCTTGGCTCTTAAAAGATCAGGCGTATCAGGAACTGAGGTGAAGATAGACTTCTGCTTTTTGCCTGCAGCTCTGTACACCAGCTGGACATAAAAGTCATTACCGTTATTTCTGCTTCATTGACACATTATGTTCTCTGCTGAGAGATGCCTTTACTACCTACTTCATAAAGAAATCAGGGCCTGCCCCACTGCAACAATCTCAGTTTCTGCCCAATAAACCAATAATTTATTTACCTCCCTAGCCCTCCTTTTCTTTTTCCCTAATATCAAAATAAGACATTCTATAACCTGCTCGAGATTCAAGCCTCCTACTGTGTTCTTGGTCCTATGCTCGCCTGTTCTGTTCTAGAAGCCTGTGCTAGCAATTAATTATACCCTTCCCCTCTACACCTTCAACCTTCCTGTTTCTCCAGCCCTCCCCCTTTATCTGCTAACAAATTCCAGTCCCTTCCCTTTCACTAAGCCTTTTCCAATCTCTACTGACGACCTTGTTTCTGCCTTTCACAGCCAAGAAATACTATGTATTTCTTCTTTTTCTCTCTTTTGATTAATTTCTCAAGGCAACAGTTTGGCTTGCACCCAAACACGCCAATGAAGTCATTCTTATTAGGTCTACCAAAAACTTTACGACTGCCAAATACAGAAACAGTTCTCTGTAGCAACTAAAACTGCTCAGCAGTTTCATTCCCGAAAGTGTTCTTTTCTGCCTCCAGCATTCTAAGTGGCCTCCTATCTTTCAAGGCACTCCTTGGCTTCCTTCTATGGTTCTGCCCTAGCTGCCACTAGCTGGAGTCAGGGTTGGCCTCTTTCACCCTATGTATTTTCCATGCATAACCTCATTTGTATCTATGACCTCAATCATCAATTTGAGACTGAGGATTTCTAAATCTATATATCCATTATTTTTCCTGAGCCAGACCCAAATTTTCAACAATGTCCTGAACTTACCATGTTCAATGTGGCATTCTTTATATTACCATCTCCAGCCTCAACCTGCTTCTTCACCTGTTTTCTCTACTTTGCTAAATGGCTCCTTGATCTCTATCATGTAGGACAGAAACTTGAGGAGTCATCTTAAACTTCTCCCTTTTTCCCACAATAAATGGTCATGAATCCTGGGCTCCTAACTTTGTGATATCCTTTAAGTCTGATCCACTTTCTCCTTTCTCACAGCCAGTGCCCTAGTTCAGCCTCCTTTATCATTTCTTCTCTACACATCCTCAAGAGCCTCCTAAAACACCTTCCTAAGTCTCCCACTGGACTACTCCATATGGCTTATTCATCTTTCACAAATCTGAGAAGATTTTATTAATGCTCATAAATAATTCTTCAATGATTTTTCATCAAGTCCAATATTAAGATAGAGCCCTGGAGTCTTTATAAACTGGCTTCTATCCTATGTTTCCAGTCTCTTTTCCTAACATTCTTCTACACTTCCTTTGTGCTATTTGAAACTATTTCCAACTTCAAGAACTGATGATGGCCATTTTCATATACTGTCTTTTCTGCTTAGAATGTTCCCCCACTCTTATCTGCCTGGAAAGCTCCTAGAGTCCATACTGTCTTGATTATCCCTACAGGATATCATTTATCATATTGATGTTTGTTTCTTTTCACACATTATGAGCCCATGGAATGCAGGGGCTCAGCTCTTTTTTTTTTTTAATCACCATGTGTTTTGATAAAAGATCTGAAAGATAGTAGTCCTCTGATAAATGTTGAAGGAATTTAATATAATGAGGCAAACTGGGAAATAAATCTGGGACAAAAATTCAACTCTCCCATGCCATTTCTATAATTTTCTTTGTCCTTTCTTTCCCCTATACTTAGGTATGCGTTGTTCATGCTTCTTGGGACAATATCCCTGCTTCCTAGTATTACAATGTATAAAAAGTCAAAAGTCTATACAACTCAAAGACAATTCAAAAGTCAAGAACTTGAACTTCCTTTTGCCATCAAACTTTTTCTCAGACAATATTTATGAAATTTTCCTGATCCTAAAATATCCCAAAGTCCTTATTAAAACAGATTTATAGGTTCTACTGAAGATTTTCCAAATACAGAATAGTGGCTTGGATCAGTATTTCTTTAATTCAGTTTATTTAAACTAAATTTCTCCCTCTCACTTCTCCCCACCTATGGTGCCCACTATACATATATATATATATATATATATATATATATATATATATATATATATAAATATATATATATATATACATATACATATAATTTTTTTTTTTTAGATTCCACATATAAGAAAGGTCATATGGTATTTGTCTTTCTCTGACTTATTTCACTTGGCATAATGCCCTTGAGGTCCATTCAAGTTGTTGCAAATGACAAGATTTCATTCATTCCAATATTTGTGGCTACCATTTTCAGGACACCTCTTGGTCACTTGGCCCTGAAGGTCAGGGGAACTTGTGTTTCTGGTCCCATGGGACTGTTATAAGCAGGGTCACCCAGAAAGGAGCTCATAGCCTTTTTTGGGAGCCTAATCTTTGCAGCCAGGAGACACCTCTATACCATCTAGGTCTAGTGGCTGGTAGGGCCTACTCTTATTGGTTTCATAGGACTTTAACCAATGGAGAAAAAGTTCCTAAATAGCTACCATCCCCAGGCACAGCAAAAGACAACAGACCCAGGACCTCATTCTTTCAGTAAAGACTTGTTAGCTAATCATCATGACTATAGCTTGAGGAGTAGGCTTCTAACTAAAAATGTATCTTGGAGCTGACTATAATCCTTTTCAGAGATCTTAGAGGGCATGTGCTATCTTTATGCTCACCCTCCACTGTGCTTCAGAGCACCAGCATCTCCTGGAGGGAAACTTTTTACACAGCTGGTGCCTGGGTTTTGCAGCTGCCAAGCAGGGGACACCCCTTGACTGCCTAGCACTAGTAGCCTGGGGGGCTTGCATTCCTGGGTCCCACAGGACTATGACAATCGGAAAGACAGTTCTTGGTAGGCTACCACCCCAAGGGCACAGACTGAGACATACTCCTAGTCTTTCTATGAAGAAGGCCTTTTTCCTTTTCCTGAATATTTGGCCTGAGGGGTAGATTTTAGGTTTGACACACACTTAGTAGCTTATAGAGCTGCTAACAAGGAACATAGGTTGTGGATGCCATATTGGTTCTCTACCTTTGCCTTGCTCCAGCTTGCTGGTTTCATTTAGAAAAAAATGTATATGCTTGTCTGGGGTCCCAGTTTCTATGACCACCAGCCAGGAGACAACTCCAGATTGTCTGGCTCTGGTGGCCAGCAGAGTTTATGCTTGAAGTCCCTTAGGACTGTATGTATTTACATATATTTAAAAGTTGATGCCTGGGGGTCTGGCTTCCAAGCAGCTTAAATCCAGATGCTAAGATCCTTCCCTTTGGGACATTGGGTGGTGTTAGCACATCCTCAACTACTGGGAGCTATTAAAAAGATAATAGGCTACTTGCCCAAGCATGAAGGTTTGAGAGACAACCAAGAAATGAAACATGATCGAATAACAAGTTTCACTTCCAGCATGAAGCCACTCCTTAAAGACTGGGAAAGGTAGTTGCTTCATTTATTGTATAGAAGTTGACACAGAGAGTTGAACAAAATGAAGAAATAGAGAAATATGTTTCAAATGAAAGAACAAGATAAAACTAAAAAAATAAAAACAAACCCAGAACAACTTAGTAAAATGGAAATAATTTACCTGATAAAGAGTTTAAATTAACAGTCATAAAGATGCTCACCAAATTGGAAAGAAGAATGAATGAACACAGTGGGAATGTCAGCAAAAAGATGGAAAATATAAGAAAGTATCAAATAGAAGTCACAGAGCTGAAAAATATAATAACTGAACTGAAAAATATACTCTAGGGGTTCAACAGCAGACTAGATAAAGCAGAAGAAAGAATCAGTCAATTCAAAGACAAGACAGTGGAATTCACCTAATCAGAGCAGCAAAAAGAGAAAAGAATGAAAAAAAAAAAAAGTGAAGATAGCCTTAGGGACTTGTGGGACAGCATCAAATGGACTAAAAGTTGCATCATAGGGCTTCCAGAAGGAGGAGAGAGAAATGGAAAGAAATCTTATTTGAAAAAATAGTGGCTGACAACTTTCCTAACCTGGAGAAGAAAACAGACATCCAGATCTAGGAAGCTCAGAGAGTTCCAAATTAGAAGAACCCAAAGAAACCCACACCAAGACACATGATAATTAAAATGTCAAAAGTTAAAGACAAGAAGAAACTATTAAAAGCAAGAGAAAAACAACTTGTTACATACAATGGAACCCCCATAAGAGTATCAGCAGATTTGTCAGCAGAAACTTTGCAGACCAGAGGGAGTGCCACAATATATTTCAAGTGCTGAAAGAATACTTTACCTGGCAAAGTTATCATTCAGAAATGAAGGACAGACAGAGTTTTCTAGACAAGCAAAAGCTAAAGGAGTTCATCACCATTAAAAGCAGCCTTATAGGAAATGTTAAAGAGACTTCTTTAAACTGAAAATAAAGGGTGTTAATTAGTGATAAGAACACATGAAAAATAAATCTCAATGGAAAGGTAAATATATGGTAAATACAGTGAATTAATCATTTCTAAAACTAGTATGAAGGTTAAAAGACAGAAGGAGTAAAAATAACTATGATTACAATTTGGGAAGGGATACACGTAACAAAAACGTAAAATGTGACATCAAAAACATAAAACATGGGAAGTACTAATGTTGACCTTTACGATGAGATCAAACTTAAGTTGTCATCAACTTAAAATAGACTGCTATAAATATAAGTTGCTATAAGTCGCCTCATGATAATCATAAAGCAAAAACCTATAAGGAACACACAAAAGATGAAAAGAAAGAAAAATAAGCATACTGTTAAAAGAAATCATCAAACCACAAAGGAACAAAGGAAGAGAGCAAGATGAGAAGAAAGAGAGAAGGAGGGACTATAAAAACAGCCAGAAAACAATTGATAAAATGGCAATAAGCACATACATATCAATAATTACTTTAAATGTAAATGGACCAAATTCTCCAATCAAAAGATATAGAGTGGCTGAATGGATTAAAAAACAAGACCTACTGGGGTGCCTGCATGGCTCAGCTGGTTAAGCATCTGACTCTTGATTTTTGCTCAGGTCATGATTTCATGGTCATGAGACTGAGCCACACATCTGGCTCCACATTCCCAGAGCAGAACCTGCTTGGGATTCTCCCTGTCTCCTCCTCTTTTTCTGCCCCTCCCTGCTTGTGCTCTCTCCCTCTCACTCTCTCTCAAAATAAATAAACTTTAAAATAAATAAATAAGATCTATCTATATGCTGCTTAAAGAGACTCACTTATTTATTTTTTTATTTTTTGTGTGTGAGTTCAGTGTGTACACACACATGTGAGCAGGGGAGGTGCTCCCTGCTCAGCACAGAGCCTGGCATGCAGCTTGATCCCACCACCCTGGGATCATGACTTGAGCCGAAATCAAGAGTCAGATGCTTAACCAACTGAAGCATCCAGGTGCCCACAAGAGACTCACTTAATATGTAAGGACATACAGAGACTGAAAGTGAAGGGACAGAAGAAGATATGCCATGCAAATGGAAACCAAAAGAAAAGTGGAGTAGCTATACTTACATGAGACAAAACAGACTTTAAAACAAAGACCAATAAGAAACAAAGATGAGCATTACATAACGATAAAGGGGCCAATAAGAAGATAGAACATTTGTAAATATGCACCCAACACAGAAACACCTAGATATATAAAGCATATAATAACATACCTAAACAGAGAGACAGCAATACAATAATATTTGGGGACTTTAATACCCACTTACTTCAATGCATAGATCATCCAGACAGAAAATAAATATGGAAACATTGGCTTTAAATGGTACAGTAGACCAGATGGATTTAACAGATATTTACAGAACATTCCATCCAAAAGCAACAGAATATACATTCTTCTCAAGTGCACATGGAACATTTTTCAAGATAGATTGCATGCTAGGCCACAAAACAAGTCTCAAATTTAAGGGGACTGAAATCATGTCAAGCATCTTTTCCAACCACAATGGAATAAAACTAAAAATTAATTACATGAAGAAATCTGGGAAATTCACATATACGTAGGGATTAAATAATATACTGAACAACAACAGATACAAAACAACAACTTTGACAATGGGTCAAAGAAGAAATCAAAAGAGAAATAAAAAAAAATATCTTGAGACAAATGAAAATGTAACATACCAAAACTTATGCATTTTTTAAGTTAATTTATCTATTTTGAGAGAGAGAGGGAGAGACAGAGAGAGAGGGAGAGAGAGAATCCCAAGCAAGTTCTGCACAATCAGCACAGAGCCCAACACAGGGCTTGATCCCATGAACCATGAGATTGTGACCTGAACAGAAATCAAGAGTTGACTGAGCCGACCAGGTGTCTCTGGGTGCAGTTGTAATCAGAAAGTTCTTAACAATATATACCCACCTTAAGAAACAAGAAAGTCTCAAATAAACAACCTAACTTTACACCTCAAGGAAATAAAAAAAAAAAGAAGACTAAATGAAGGCCAAAGTTAGTGGAAAGAAGGAAATAAAGATCAGGGAAGAAATGAATAAAATACAAACTAAAAAAATAATGGAAAAGATCAGTGAAAGAGCTGGTTCTTTGAAAAGATAAACAAAATTGACAAATCTTTCACTAGACTCACGAAGAACTCAAAATCAGAAATGAAAGACAAGATGTTTTAACTGATATCATAGAAATACAAAGTATAAAGGAGACTACTATAAGCAATTATGCACTAACAGATTGGGCAATCTAGAAGAAATGGATAAATTCCTAGAAGCATAGAACCTACCAACACTGAATCGTGATAAAATAGAAAATCTAAACAGACCAATTACTAGTAAGGATATTGAATCAATAATCAAAAACCTCCCAACTAACAAAAGTCCAAGATCAAAAGCATGCATGAATTCTGCATTGATGAATTCATTCTTCACTGATGAATTCTACCAGACATTCAAAGAATGAACACCAATCCTTCTCAAACTCTTTCAAAAATTGAAGAGGTGGGTCAATATTTTATCATTCCCACGTCATTCTTCTGGTGAGGCAAGTGTGGGAGGAAATGAACTACTGAAGAATATCTATTCTTTTTCCTCAGTGTTGATGCATAAGATGCAGAAAATCCCAATAGGAATTAGGAAAAGGAGAAATTAAAGTTTTAGATAATTCTGAATCCAAACAGCCAAGAGAAATACAGGTATTTCAGAGATACCAATAAGCAGTTTAAGTTACTAAACTATGTTTTATTATGTGGTAGCTGGGGGACAGATGGGATACTTTAAAGCAGTGGTTTCCAACACTGACTGCATGTTAAAATCATTTTGGAGCAGCTAAAGGCATGCAGATGCCCAGACACAGACAATCAGAAAGTTTGCTGTGAGGCTGAGGAGTTAGAGCCCACTCAAGGGTAGCTTAGAAACATTTCCCAGGTGATCCTGATACTCTGCCAGGGTGGAGAAGCACAACTTTGCTGAGACAGAAGAACGTAAGCATTCCCGGAAAAGTGCTCGTGCCGGGTGAAGTAACACAGGTAAGCTTTCAGGAAAGCAAATGCACTCAATGTAGCATTTGCAATAACTAAAGAATTAATCATCCTCTGCCTCTAGTTCACTAGGAGTGTAGGAAGCTGCACATCCCCTCCTCTGAGGGCAACGTTTGGTTTGCCAGGACATCTCAAGGTCTAAGAGCATAAGTGATTCCTAATTAGCAGCATCAGAACTATTGAGAATGGGGAGTCAACGAAGTGGCCTGACCGCTAACATGTGGCTTAGCTCGGTGAAGTCTGATGAGGCCACAAGACAAACTGAAAGTTGAATGAGAACAGCCAATTCATCTATAATAAGAAAAACCATTTACATTTGTGAAATGCCCTGATCTTTACAAAGCACATTTAGTCACTGGCAGCAAGGCACTATGGGATACACAACTAAATAAGATGGGGTCCAACCCTCACTGAACCAAGTATGCAGGTGAGAGCATGAGATATCTATGCACAACTGTTTATAATAAATCAGAAGTCTCAGTGCCAACCGAAAATGAAACAACATAGTAGTTTGGAATTTGTTGTGGGCAGCAGAGCAGGGAACAATATAAGACTTTTCAAATGGCTGTGCTGTGTTCAGAGTTTCTGATAGCAGGGATTAAAGAGATAGTTTTGAAATAAATTCAGTTTGGAGACTGCAACAATAGCATAAGACAGAAGACCTTTCTAATTTATAAAATCATGTGAACTCTCAGCAGCCCTAGTCACAGGTAGTCAAGTATCAACAGCCTCATCAAAAGGGGACAAAATCAGCTAATTGAGGCAAAATGAGGTCAGTTGACTTGCTTAGACATGATGGACATGTCTGTAATTAAAGGCAGAGTGGAGATTTTTTTGCCTAGTGTAGTTGCCTGAAAAACAGTCACCGGAAGAACAAGTCACTTATAGTGATAGGTTCAGCATCCTTACCTCACTCAGATGTGTCTTCAGTTCCTGTACTTTTCTGTATTCTGGAGTGTCAAGAACCACTTTGTATTTGTCTCGCATCTTCCTTGCTTTATCGGTGTACAGGTAATTAGACTTAGAGAAAAAAAAACAATGGAAATACAAGTTAATTAGTCATTTAAGGAACTGCGTGTCGTGGTCATATAACTCTCTCTCAAATGCTGGTATGTGCAATGTGAGCAGGCCTTCTACGTGTCCTGGATGTCTTCCCGGGGAAGGAACAAAGACAACTGTCATTTAATTGAGTTCATCACCTCTTACAGAGGCACATGGCATCTTAAATGGGTCATGACTTATTCAAACTGGTTAATGGTAAATTTACCCTTAAAAGTAGCTGCAGGCAAAGAGTCTTTCTGTTTAGGACCTTGAGGCTGGTAATGAGACATATGGAGGCTGTCCAGGGGTAGCCGTGTGTTGTGAAGATGTGCACTCACCCAGAGCTTGCGCAGGTGCCTGGAGCGGACCATGTCGGGAGTGTCATACAAGAAGCAGCCCAGTCCCTTGAGAATCTGCAAGTCCTCTTTATATTTAATCTGTGTCACAGAAACAGAAATATAGCAGGCTGTGAGTAAATGTAAACCAGGAACAAAGAAGGTATTTTATATTTTTATATATTGATATATCTTTCATTTTGGTTGAACGTATCTACCTGGTTGAAAACTCTTAGTTTGCATGCACCCAAATGAATCACAGGTTTTAAAATTTAATCTCTAATTCTGAGCTGAGGAGAGAACGGAGTATTATGTTATTATTATATTGATGGGAGAAAAGCATAGGCTGAATGGAGTGGCCTTTTAGGAAAAGGAAACATTTAAGGAGAAAAAAAATGGTAGAAGGAAGTTGCTAAAAAGGGTGAGAGTGGGGATGAGCAGGAGAAAGATAATATAAACAGGACCTAGGATCAGAGGTCATGTACGGTGAGGAGCTGGTAATGATTCAGTGTTGAATGCAGAATGGTGGTCAGCAATTTTTGTCATTCTCATGTGTTCCTCTTACTACTGTTTTCATAGCTGGAGAAATGTGTGGTCCTACTTCCACACAATTTTGCCTCCAAGTTGTATATTCAGTTTAGAAGTATTCAATGCAGAAGGCTGTTCAAAGACCAGTGGTGGCTTAAATGCAGACAGCCTCTTGGTAAGAGTCCATCAGAAAGATCCCTAGGAGATGCTTACATCACTGGTTATGTCTCCCACGTAGCGGCAATGGATCACTTGGGGTGTGTATGGCAGTGAGATCATGTGGCCTTGCATCTTGAAGAAGTCTGATTTGTAGATCAACTAAAGAAAAACATACCCAGAAACACACATCAGAGACTGAATGGTTGACATTCCTGCCTGGGTTCCACAGCCTTTCCTCTCTCCTAAGAAAATACCCACCTCACTAACAGCCTCTTGTGTCTTCTTGACTTGGCGGATCTCAGGTGTGTCAGGAGTTGTATGAATCTTGTCTTTCAGTTTATGGTACAATTGTCGATACAGTCTCTACATTGGAGGAAAAACCATTCCAGTTATTTAGTGTAGGAAGATGAGGGCATCCATTGACTAATCAGCAAATATTTTACATAAAGAGCCATGAGAGGGGTGATTAAGGACACAAAAAAGTGATTGGGATTAGGAAAAAAGAGTAAATGGTATTTATCTTATTTAGGTGAAGAATTTTGACCACCAAACCTTCCACATTCTATCAGATGATTGGATAGGATCAGATATACAAACCAATCATTTGTGTAGAAAACCAGGGTCATGAGTCAGACTAAAATGCAAATTTATTAAAGTTTTTTGTATATAAATGTCAGAAAAGGAATTAATTTGCATTATGATCTATAAATTGGATCTGTACAATGGCATCAGCAAATAGAGGAAAATGTTGCCAATGGATACCAGTATCAAAATGGTAACTAAAAGGGCTCTCTTACTCCTTGCTGATGTGTGAATTTATAGCTAAAATATAATTAGCTTTTAATGCATTTCAAACAAAGCCATGGTCTTTGAAACTCAGTCTTTGCCCAACAGAATCCGCATTCACAGTACCTCACTGGTAACATTGTTGGCCCTCCGGACATGGACAAATGGAACGTCATTGGGACCAAGTGTATATCCATTTGCCTTGATGTGTTCATAAACTTCTTTGTACTTGAACTGCAAAAGCAAAGTCAGAATGAGTTCCCAGATGGGTAAGCACAGAGTAGCTTTATACTTCTCAAATAGAAAAGAGCTGTCACTTTCATTTGAAAATTACTCTCTAAGCATTAAGTATAAGGAAAAGTCCTTGACAAAATTTCTATAGTAATTTGAGTCTTGAAAATTATTTTGTTTGCTAATAAAGCCAGGTCCAGAAAGGAATAAAATTCAGTGTTGCCTAGATAAATCTGTTTATAGGCAGGAAAGAAAAATACAAGAAAAAACCCTGTATTTTGAGCCCTAGTACAGCTAGGGAATTAGAAAATGCAAAGAAGACATAACAGACTACTTTTAAGACTGATGAATGGCCTTACAGACTGATTTAAAAAATGACATGTTAGATTATTCAGTCTGTGACTCTGCTTTGGAAACCATATTTTTGGGCCCCTGGCTATTGGACCCTACCTGGCCAGCAAGTTTGATTCCCAGGACTCTAAAGGGCAACATGGAAGAGACGGCTTATTCTTCGACTGATGGTTGATTTGTGTGTATGGTATGCAGGCCAGAGTCACAGACATAGTAACACTTCCCTAGGCTTTTCCATAGGGTAAATGCATCACATTCCAATGTGGAACTTTTAATTCCAGGGAAGGTTAGTGTCAGTGACATGTGGGCAAGCTACAAGTGGTGAGAGCCTATTTACCCCTCTGAGCTTTTTTTTTTAAGCGAGCACAGAAGGTAAGCAGTGGGGCAAGTATCAGAGCCAGCAGCAAGGCAAGAAGTCCTTTCTTTTTCAAAGGAATACACAGTGATGTTGTATCTTGAAGGTAATACTGTTGCCACACATCAGCAGTGCATGTACGAACTTCCGTTCCTGGTATATGGCTTGGAATAGTTCAGGATTCTTCTGTGCTAAAGCCAACAGAAGCAGACGTATCCTAACAGCCATAAACCATAAGCTGAAGTAACTGAGTCATGCAGATGCAATCCCACAAAAGCCCTATGCTAACCCACTGGGTTACACAGATACTGCTAAAGCAGGAGCAAGCCAATTCCATAGCAACCCTAGAAAACACACTGTCTCCCCTTCTCTAGTCCCATCATTATATCACGTTGAGCATTCAGAGTATGACTAAGGGCATTAGGTAGGCTATTAATGAATATTAGTGCTCCCACCACCTTCAGACCCCATCTTAATGAGGAGACCACTCACATAACTGCTCATATATCGGGTGTCCTTGATGTGTTTGAAGTGAGAGGTGTCCACGGGAAGCCTATATCCAGTAGGCAGGGTTCGCCGGCCAGCTCCTCGGTATAGACCCTGCAGGAATGAGGAAGAGTAGATAAATGACATCTACATCAAATAACTGATCTAAGTTAAACAAGTCACATGCAGTACACAATAGATTTTCAATTAGATACTTAATGTTCTTACGATCATCAAACTGATTTCAGGAAGAAATTAAGTAAGTTCTAAGAGTCAGGCAATGAATTAAGTTACTCTTAACTTTTGCTTTTGAAAAGAAGAGTGATGAGTGAAGGGGCTTATAGAAAATAATAATTCTCTGTTTTTGAATTTATGCCCCATTAGTTGCATGACAATCTAGCAAGAAAATAGGAAAAGTAGAGAAAACAGGGAGTCAGTGCTGCCTCTGTCATTAACCCCACTCTTAGATGCTATTCATATCACCAGCAATCCCTGAGACAGTCATAATTATAAGGCACATCTTTGGAATCCCATCCCCACCATAAACGTGGCATCTTGAAGTCAGGCTGTAAAGAGGTCAAGATACTCCTATCCCTAGTAGAAAAGGGAAAGGAGTTTCTCTGACTGTGACCTTTTAAATAGTCTGTCTTGGGGTGCCTGGGTGGCTCAGTAGGTTGAACATCCTATTCTTGGTTTTGGCTCAGGTCATGATCCTAGGGTTGTGGGACTGAGCCCTACATCAGGCTCTGTACTGAGTGTGGAGTCTGCTTGAAATTCTCTCTCTCTCTCTCTCTCTCTCTCTCTCTCTCTCTCTCTCTCTGCCCCTCTACCCCTCTATCCCGCTTATGCTCACTCTCTAATAAAAACTATAAATAAAAATAAATAAATAAATAAATAAATACACAAGTCTGTCTTTAAAGGGAGCTACAGGAGTAGGAACAGTGTTTGAAATGTTAAAAACTAAATTACTTTTAACATTCAATATAGGAGAGTAACATTAAAGGGTGAGACAAACGTAGCATCACACCAGGTAATACAGAATAGGGATATTAAATATATGAGTGGTATCCAGTTTCTCTTCTGAATTCCAACAGCAATTTCTAGCTCTAGCTCTTAAGTGAAGTCTTTTATGATTATGTGCCTTGCCTTCATCACCTTGGTTTTAAGTTTTTTAGGCAGAGAGAGTAAGTTGGCTTTCTTCATTGTATCTTGTAAATATTGCTCCAGAAAGTACCCACTGCTTGCTTGGTATAAGGATCTTGCCAGCCAAGAGGAAGACAGACTATGTACTATTTTGGTTTTTTGTTTTGCTTTTTAACTCATGTGAATGGAACAGCATTTATAAATGACAAGGTCAGGCTGAGATATATGTCCAAGCCTTCTAGATACATGCCC
This sequence comes from Felis catus, assembly GCF_018350175.1. Lineage (NCBI taxonomy): Eukaryota > Metazoa > Chordata > Mammalia > Carnivora > Felidae > Felis > Felis catus. Next base: position 142,071,991 of record NC_058375.1, read on the forward strand.
AAGTGGCTTCTAGAGAGGCCAGTGGCCTGGCCCTTTAGGTTGCATCTTGGACTTCTGCTGGGCCCTGTATTGGGTTCTAACTACTCACCTCACTCTGGAGCTTGTATGCATGGAGGGCCCGATCCAGATCCACTGTTTTCGTCGTTGGAGCCACTTTGCCTCTGACACTGTGCACATAGTCATGGTGGTAAACAGCCTGTGTGCAGAGAGGAGAAGGGTCAGCTGATTCAGACTGCAGGAGCCTTGTTGGAAAGAAGTAAATGGAAACCCAAGTCTCTCTTAAAAAATGAGAAAAAGCTAGCCTGCTTCCCTTTGCCTAGGGGACTCTATCTGATCTATTATTGTGTCTTATTAATAGGATCACAACCAGTGTGTGCTCCCCACACCAAGAGAGAAGTAGAACAGATGGCTCAGGCTTAGGAAGAGGAAGAGTGGGTATTTTACCACTATAAGTTTCAAAATAATAGGGTTTTTTCCCTTTGCATTTTTTCTTTTTCTTTCTTTTTTTAAATTTAAATCCAAGTTAGTTAACATATAGTGCAATAATGATTTCAGGAGTAGAATTTAGTGATTCATCACTTACATATAACACCCAGTGCTCATCCCAACAAGTGCCCTCCTTAATTCCCATCGCCCATTTAGCCCATCCCTCCACCCAACGCCCCTCCAGCAACACTCAGTTTGTTCTCTGTGTTTAAGAGTCTCTTATAACTTGCCTCCATCTCTGTTTTTATCTTATTTTTGCCTTCCTTCCTCTATGTTCACCTGTTTTGTTTCCTAAATCCCACATTTGAGTGAAATCTTATGATATTTCTCTTTCTCTGACTTATTTTGTTTAGCATAATACATTCTAGTGCCATCTCCATTGTTGTAAATGGCAAGATTTCATTCTCTTTGATCACTGAGTCATATTACATTGTATATATGTACTACGTATTCTTCACCCATTCATTAGTTGATAGCCATTTGGGCTCTTTCCATAATTTGGTTATTGTTAATAGTGCTGCTATAAACATTGGGGTACATCTGCCCCTATGAATCAGCACTCCTGTATCCTTTGGATAAATACCTAGTAGTGCAATTGCTGGATCATAGGATGGTTCTATTTTTAATTTTTTGAGGAACCTCCACACTGTTTTCCAGAGTGGATGCACCCATTTGCATTCCCACCAACAGCGCAAAAGTTAGATCCTCTCTTTCCACATCCTCGCCAACATCTTATGTTTCCTGAGTTGTTAATGTTAGCCATTCTGACAGGTGTGAGGGAGTCAAAAGAATAGGTGTTAACATTCTAACTCACTGGTGAGATTTGACATTTACTTATTGACCTGGGAGGTTAGTTGAAGATAAGAAAGAACAGCTTTGTGCTGGGTTCATCTGCTGTTTTTCAGGCGTAATGGATATACATGGGTACCCATAAGGATGCCGAGGCTCAGAGGGATTAGGGCTTTTCCCAAGCCTCATGAAGGATGTGTGGTAGTGACTGTCCACATCTCTGACTTCAGAGTTTTCTCCCTCCTCACCCTAGTGTCATTTGCTCTAATTTATTAGAATTCTTAGACAGTGAGACAGAGCTGTTGCTCTTGACACAAGGATACAAGAAGCAACTTCGGACACTCTAAAACACCAAGTATTTAGTAGACTTAGATCCCTTACAACTCCTCACTGGGAACTGATTGAACACATCAGGTTTCAGAGAACAAGAGCAGAGCTGTAAGTACTCTCTAAGGTACTAACTCTGGTTTCCCAGTTAGAAAAGACCACTTTTTTTTTTTTTTGCCACTTCTGCTTGAGTGGCAGTCTGTCTTTACTACTGTCCACACTACTTCCTCGTGCACCTACATCACTTAGTTGTTTCCCACTTTTGACAGCCTGCACATAGAGTGGAGTATCAGTGACCAACTTGTAGTCATTCCTCGTCTTCTGCGCATGAGCTTTGTACTTGATCTGTCAAGAGAAGAAAATAAACCTGTGTTAGACCATTCACTGTATCAGAAATTGCTGGTTTTCACAGAGGGTTTGATTGCTTTTAACTTTTTTCCCCCAAGTTTATTTATTTTGAGCAAGCGAGAGAGAGAGAGAGAGAGAGAGAGAGAGAGAGAGCACAAGTTGGGGAGGGGTGGAGAGAGAGGGAGAGAGAAAGAATCCCAAGGAGGCTCCACACTGTCAGTGCAGAGCCTGATGTGGGGCTCAAACTCACAAACCACAAGATCATGACCTGAGCAGAAGTTGGACACTTAAATGACTGAGCCACCCAGGTGCCCCAATGTTTACTTTCATTAGCACTTATTCAACTGACCAGGATGCATTTGAATTTTATGACAATCTGTGTAATCAATGTTTATAGTCCTATAGAGCTTCCAGAGCCTTCTAGCAGGCTTGACAGCTGCTCTTCTAGGAACATTGGAGCTTTTTTACTAAAATCTTGATTACACTGTTAATTTGCCTAGCAAATCCTCTTTTTATAAATAGATCCTGTCTATAGCACCACAAACTCCTAACAAATGAGATTTTCCTAATATGCAAATCATGTGCTCAATATTTGAAATAGTCCAAATGTAGAGAGAAGAAAAGAGCCAGGGGTCCCTTCTCCCCAAGAAGACAGTGGGACAGCTTGACTGCAGTGTTTCATTGGAAAGCTACAGGCATTCCTGTGCAATGGCCATTCTCTGCTCCTTAGCATCTTTCTCCAGCTCAGCCATCCTCAACACCACTTACGACATAGCTGGTCTGTGACAATGTCCATAACTCTTCCCCTGACTTATACTATGTAGAAAAGGAAACATACTTAAAAAAAAAAAAGTCAAAAAACAACAACAACAAAAAAAACAAGGCAAACTCACATCATTACGTAGATCATAAGCATGTTTGGCATGAAGAATTTCAGGAGTGTCCCAGATGTAGCAGCCAATGCCTTTTAGCCAGTTGAGGTCATCTTTGTATACAATCTAAAGGATTGCAGCAGACAGAAGGAATTAGACCAAAAAAAAAAAAAAAAAAAAAACAACACAAAAAACTGATCATGACTTTAACACCCTCTGGACCCAGGATGACTTTATGGAATGAAAATCAAAAGGCATTACGCTGTGAGGCTGAGGGTACCATGGAAACATGGGCACACAGAGCCCTGCTTCCAGGGACAGACCCATAGGTATGTAGGAAAGCGATAGTGGAAGAAGGCTGAGGGGAAGCAACAGGGAGTCTGCTTCTCCTCAGGATGGGATGTGGAGCCAGGGAAGGGGACCTTCATGAGCAATGGGCTTACGTCGCTGATCTGATCTGTGACTTTTCTGACGTGGCTGTTGACTTGCAAGTCAGGGTGGCAAATCCACTCATGGAGGTGTAGGCGGTAATCAATCTCACTGACTTTCTTCTGAGAATCCTTAGCAGTAACCATCTCCACCATGTCAGGCACCATGTGGATTTTCATCTTGTTCTTTTCATAAACTGATTTGTATAGGCGCTATGAAGATAAAATAACATGCCAATTATACAGGAAATTGTGCAAGGTATCCTGGCAATACGTGCCTTTCTTATATACCAGAGAAGTCAGGGTAACCAACTTACAGCAATCAGGTGGGATCTGGAATTTTCTGACACTTCCTACAGATCCATGGGGGTGGGGGAAGCAGAAATAACACTTCCCTTCTTCACATATGCACAGTCAGTGCCATGTGCATTAATAGGAAATGTTCTGATCTATGATAGATGGCTATATTACTTGGCTTTGATTTGAAGGAAGGTCTTTGGGATTACTTACATCAATGTTAAACTTGCCAACTCTGAGACACCGTGCTGTATTTGGATCATCTTCGACGCTTTTTGGTAAAGTATAAAGAGCTTTGAATTTTTCATATTCTTCTCGATATTTGATCTACAGAGAGAAAGTACAAAGGAAGAAAAAGTTTTGGAGAGTAATGGATTTATATTGCTAAAGAGTACGGAACATAATAGGAAGGGCCCAACCCTGAGATCCAGCCAACGTGGGGTCACCACTTCTCTGGGCTCGTCTTCTCATCTTTGCATAGAGGTGGACATACAGCACTAGTGCCTGCCACAGGGTGACCCTGAGAATTACATAAAACTATATCTGACAGTACTCTGTAAACTGCAGAGAGGTATAAACTTTTAGTTACTGTTTTAAAAATGCCCATACTGGGATGCCTGGGTGGCTCAGTTGGTTAAGTGTCTGACTCTTGATTTCAGCTGAGGCCATGATCTCATTGTTTGTGAGTTCAGGCACCATGTCGGGCTCTGCTCTGACAGCACAGGGACTGCTTGGGATTCCCTCTCTTTCTCTCTGCCCCTCCCCCACTCACATGCATGCATGCACATGTGCTCTCTCTCTCTCAAAATGAGTAAACGTCAAAAAAAATAAAATAAAATATTAAAATGCCTGTACTAATACTTCTGCTACTACAATTAATTCATTTTAAAGATTATGTAATTTTTAAATAATCTCTTTCATGATTCTTGGATTTTCTCAACCATGAATGAAAGATGAAAAATGTGCTCAGTTCTTTGTTTTTAGTAATTGACAAGCCTGATGCTTAAGAGACATAGTCCTTGGATTTCAGTTTTTATGAGGTTTCCCAAAAATACACTGTAACCAGTTTCTATGGGAAAACCAACTTTTAATTCTTAAGACATATTGCCTATGAATTAATGCTCCATGATTACATGAACTAGGAGGTAAGGCCCTTACAGAAATGAAGATCCAATCTCCTAGCACATGATAAAATTTCTCTCATAACTCAAAGGCCCACAACTTAGTAAAACAAAAACAAAAACAAAAACAAAACAAAAAAAGGAAGATGGGATTATTTGTGTAAGAATTGCAGTGAAGCCCTTTGCTGACTGGAAACCAACAAAAATTCCCAACAGAATTTTCCAGAACACTAATTCACATGCTCCTTACATCTAAACCATTCCTCAGTTATAAAGAAGATAGTATTCAAAGGCACCTTTTTTTTTTAAGCTACTGTTGAAATCTTTCTTTTAAGGGATTAATTTCTCTGTGTCCCACCTTGTTCCAAAAACAAGTTGCTGAAAATTCTGCTTCTATAACTTTTTTTATGACTAAAGGAGCAAATATCTGCTGAGCTTTTCAATTCTATATACAAAACCTCTCTTTCCAAATGAAGTTTGCTCCTTTGGGTTAGTCTGTTTGCAGTCTTCCAAACAGACTTGGGTCTGAGAAAATCACATATATTCGTTTTTCTTTCAGGTAAAAATTAAATTCCATATATTATCTAACAAAGTCCTTTACTAATTACACATCTCTAGGTCCCATGAGAAGGTGGTGAAATCAATTTACTGGGTCATTAGCACTTAAATGAATAGAACAGAATCGAAATGATCAGAGTGCATTGTTTTTAGTGTAGAAGTATGCTCTCTTCTGTAAAATATTTATGTCAGAAGGAACTCATGTAAACTTCAGGTGTGTGTGTGTCTGTGTGTGCGCGCACGTGTGTGTATGTATTTGCATGCTGCCTTGCAATATCAAATCAATTTCTCACTGTGGGTCATGGTAAAAAAAAAAAAGGTATGAGAAATACTGATCTAAAATGCTATGTAAAATGTTCACAATTAAGTGGTAAAAGTCTCTAGAAGAGGCTTAAGTTTTAAGAACACTTTAGGCATAAAAGGTTCAAAAGACTTAAGATCTAAATAGATCATGTAATTTAGGATTTTCTTTTACAATATACATAACATACAACATAATCCATATGACATATGAATCAACCAGAAAGATTCTAGGAGCAGAGAACTGGGGAAGGCAGATGGTGGGTGGAAGGCTATCACATTTGTATTTGACTTACATTGCTGGCCAGATGCTTCTGGTTCTTGGCATGTGTCAGGGACATAGTGCTGGTAGGCAGGATATAGCTGGTGGCTTTCACTCTATCCCAGGCCTCCTTGTACAGGTTCTGTAGGGGTTAAAAATCATCTTGTGAATACAGAAAGATGCATTCTTGTTGGCTCTTGAGGAGGGGATCTTTCCTGTATTTGTCCTTCTCAGAGACTCCTTACCAACCTCTAGATCTTCACCTTCAGAAGGATCCACGTACCCCTACATGAATAACAGGTCTAATGCCATGACTATAATTTCACAGTCCATTATTTTGTTCTCTACCATAGTACTTATCACAGTTTGGCAGTTATCATGGGGTGATAAAGAACTTTTCTATATCTTGAATGCAGTGGTGGACATGTGACTATGCATTTGTAAAGCGATAGTATTATACATCACAAAGAGTGAAATTTACATAAATTAAAACAAAATTTTTGATGCTATATTCATTCTCCATCAGTCTAGGAATTCCTGGAGGATGAAAACCATTAACTTAAAATCTATTTATCCTTTCCTACTTTTTGGTAGCTGAGACCCCCCAAAATATTTCCACTCCTAGGTATTTATTCACTCAAGGGAAATGAAAACTTACCTCTACACAAAAACCTATACACAAATGTATACAGCAGCTTTATTCACAATTGTCAAAAACTAGAAAGAATTCAGATGTCCTTTAAGCCTGGATGGATAAACAAATTGTGGTACATCCATGGAATGGTATTAAAAGAATAAACTACCAGTTTATATAGCAATGTGTGTAGTACATAAATGCAGAGAAAGAAGCCAGACCTGATGGCTACATAATTCTTAATTCCATTTACATAACATTCTGCAAAAAGGTTAAAAAAATTTTTTTTTTTCTTTTAACAAGTGCAGAAAATGCCTCTGTGGATGTCAAGGGAGAAAAGAGGGGAAGCAAGAGGGAAATTTTGAGGTGATACAGAAGTTTTCTGTATCTTGACTGTGGTGGTGAATACATGACTCCATGTCTTGCTAAAAGCCATAGTACTACATACCACAAAGAGTAATTTACAGTATGTAAATTAAAACACAGAAGCAACCAGAATGGGGGACAGGACTAAAATAGAGTAAAAACTCTAACAAATAAATCTAATTGTGTTACAAATGTGTAACAAACTACACTGGAGGAAGTGAGAAAGAAAACTAATTTATTTTGGAAAATGGTATTTTGTCTGTAACCAAAATAACCACACAAAATACTGTGCTCTAGTTATTAAATTTGTTTCCCACAGGAATATGGGTTAGCAATTGTGAAAACATTTTATGTGCCTATAAGAGTTGAACAAATAAGTACATGTATCGTAGGTGATGAGAGCTGGGCTTTCTGGAAAAATTAAAAAAAAGACAAACACAAGTTGGAAAAATAAGAAAAGGTAGAAGGCTAGAATGAACTCTGTGGTGTAGAGTTATATTGGAGACATCAGTAGGAACTCATGTTTTAAAACACAGATATGGTTAGGTAAGTATAGAATACAGATATGTATGCATATGTGGCTTAGTATACATATATTTCTAAGCTCTGTCCCCATAAGAGTCCTAGCAGCAAATGAGCACACCTAGTATTTTGATCTTGGTTTTGAAATGCCATTCTCTAATAAATAAACTAGGGCTCCTTAGAGAGGTGGGTCTAGAACAGGGGAAATACAAGATGAGCATGTTGTGGTGCCAGAAAGTAAGGAAGTGCTGGAAAACAATGATGCAGTATGTCAAGGCCTTATAGGAGACACCTTGAAAGAGCCCCCAGTGGCCAAAGGTAAAATAATTAGAGCAAGAAAATAAATAACATTATAGACTACATCCTATGGAATAAAATAAATATCCATGAGTCCATACTGATACAAATAAAAGAAACAAATGGTAGGAAGGAAGAGTTGTTTCTTACAGAATTCCAACTAATAAATGTAGAAAGGACGAAGGAAACAGAAAATCACTAACAGGCATATTCCATAGCAATAATTGTTTCAGGCAAGATCCATCAATAGATGCTAAAATATGTGAGAGAAAGTTTGAGGAAAAACAGGATACGTGCATAGTTCCAAGTATCTCCTCCATGATATTTCTTCATAACAAAGGGGAAAAGAGTAACCTTACAGTGGAAAAGCTCAGCAGACAGTGACCTAGCCAAGTTACCAAGGTCAACATCACCAGTTATTGATGTCATGTGCCACCTGCCATGATGCACTGAGAGAAGCACATCACTTTTGTGTTATGCTCGCCAGAACTGCACATTATTGATCTAATCACGAGAAGTCATCATGTAAAACCAAATTGAGGGACATTCTACAAAATAACTGGTCAGTATTCTTCAAAAGCGTCACAATCAGAAAAAGACAAGGACGAACTGAGAAATGATCAGATTGGAGGAGGCTAAAGAGTCATGACAACTAAATGCAATGTGGGATGATGGAATGGCATCTGAAACAGAAAAGCACACTAGTGGAAAAACCCTGGTGAAAAGTGGATGAAGTCTGTAATCAACACTGCAACAATGTTAATATTTTAGTTTTGATAATTGTATTACAGAGAAAAAATATGCTGGAATTCTCTGTACTATTTGTGCAACTTTTTTGTAAATCTAAAATTATTTCAAAATGAAGTTTAGGGACGCCTGGGTGGCTCAGTTGGTTGAGAGTCCGGCTTCGGCTCAGGTCATGATCTCACGGTCAGTGAGTTCGAGCCCTGCGTCGGGCTCTGTGTTGGCAGCTCAGAGCCTGGAGCCTGCTTCGGATTCTGTGTCCCCCTCTCTCTCTGCCCCTCCCCCACTCATGCTCTGTCTCTGTCTCAGAAATAAACATTAAAAAAAATTTTTTTTAAATGAAGTTTAAAAAATGCTTGTTGAATTAACCAGTTCAGAGGAGGAAAAAGAATGTGTTTGCAGGCTGTAAGCCACTGGCCACCAGAGAAGTCAGGGAAGGACAAGTCCAGGGTCAATGTAGCATAACTTGAATTGCACTTGCCTGCAATAAGGAAGGAGCTCCTAAATTTGTGTCAACTGCATGAAATGGTGCAATATTTAAAGTGGGGCTATTTAATTGTAACTAGGACTACTGATGAGATAGAGTAGGAATTTGAAGGTTCATGAAAAAAAACTGGAAAAACTTTTGGGGGTAAGGTGTCTATCCCAACTATTCCCTTATTGTCTCTAAAGGAGAAAAAGAGAACTCAAATACAAAGATGAGAAAAAGAACTCACACTGCTATAAAGATTCTTCAGGTTCTTGGTTCTGTCGTAATCCACTGTTTCTAGAACTGTCGTATATTTGTCCTTAATCTGATGATAATTTTCTTTATATTTCACCTACACACAAAAAAGATGAGTTATTCTTTTCTGCTGTTTGAAAATACATAAAGACAGTAATGGCTTGTCCTGGAAGAGTAGTACAAGGAAGACGCACCTCACTGGCATTAATGCCGCTTTGAAGGGCAGTCACGTAAAGTGGTGTATCTGTGACCAGGTTATAATTCTGTAGATTATCTTTACCTGCTGCCGTGTATTGTAGCTGTAAAGAAAAACAAGTGAGCAGAAATGGTAAAATTTCAGCTTTCACAGTTTGTGCCAATTTAGATGAGCCTTTATTTCTGGGTTTCTGCTTTCATACTAACAAAGAGGCTGTCATTCTATATTCCTGCCAACATCGTTTGGCTGTCAAAACTAATAGTTTGTCTTCACCAACAGTGGAGTTTGGCTCTTTGCCAGGTCCTCTTCTTTTTGCCTTTTCCATGCATGTACCCCAACCCTGACTACAGTCCCACAGCCCCGACCTTCCATTAACCTGCCCTATCAGAGCCCAAACATATGCTGGACAATTTTCCAGATATCTACTTTTTACTTCAGAACTTATCTACCTAAGGTCAAAGCATGCATTTGCATCTTACTCTCTGCAAGTTACCCTCATCAACTTCAGGACAGATGCTTGAGAGTTAGTTCACTAGGAAACACCTCCCAGGTAACTTTTTCTTATAAACATCAAATGCTTAAGCCACAGGAGATACTAAAACCGAGAAGGTCCAACACAAGAGGAGGTCACCAGGAGAGGTTCTACTGGGCAGGGATCCTTTGGTTTCCTTGGATCATGCACTGTTAAAGCAGATTTCTCTGCCTGGGCACAGGGATGGCCTAGTTGTCACCCACGGAGAGCATTACAAAGTCCACGGATTCAGAGTGAGCCAGTCCTTCTAGGAAGATGCGCGCACCTGACTCTGGAGATCATAGGCTTTCTTGGCATGGAGGATCTGAGGTGTATCCCAAACGTAGCATCCAATGCCTTTCAGCCAGTTCAAGTCATCCTTATACACATTCTGAAAGAAAGAAGGGGTGATGAAAAGTGGCAAGTGCTAACTGAACTTAGAATTGCATTTTGATAATTTCCTATCAGCTGCTGGCTGTGCTCAGTGGTCATAGAGTGGGCCTCTCAACAGCTGGAGGTCGTTAATGCCCCGACCTAAAGAAACTCAGGAGGAGAGCAACAGCTAAATCAAATCTGGTATAAAAACAGATTAAATATCTAACATAGGTGTCACAGGACTCAGAGGGGACTCTTACACCAAAAAGTGGTTACCTGTGCCACCATGTTTAAAAAAAAAAAAAACAGCCATAATACAGGGACAATTAGAGCATTGAAGGCCTAGGCAGGGTTGGGTGAAGCCTGTAACCAAGTCAAGCTTTAGAAAGGACATCATACATCACTCAAGATCTCTTGGGCATTTCGGGCCCGTATAACGTTGGGTTCCTCTGGAAGAGATGTCCACTGGTGGAAGTAGTGTCGATACTCCAGGTCACTGAGGATGTACTGGCATTTTTTGGCCAGCACGTGATTCATCATATCGTTGGGGATATGAACATTGGCTTTCGTGTCCTCATAATCTCTTCTGTAGTTCAACTAAAGAATAATATTTTTTAAAGACAAAAAGGAGAAAGGAATTAAAGTGTGAATTATTCAGATTGATCTCTCTTAGAGTCTAATCTCTACCATAGATCAGTACCTTTAGAATAAACAAAGATTAAAAAAATTATACTTTAATATATTCTTCTTTTTCAGTTTCCCATCCTTTTATAATAGAGGGGTAAATAGTTACCTTGTCGTTTTCTCCTTTTTCCAAACAGCTACCTCACTGTGAGTTTGGTAGTGGAGGAGGAAGGAAGGGGAGGAGGCCCATAGCTGTCAAAGGTACACAAGGCTAACTGGCAGGGGTGGGGACTCATTCCTCACACCCCATGCCCCTCTCAACCAAAGAACAGATTACAAACAGGCAGACTAATAGTACACTTAAGGGTACAAATCCTCCACTAAGGTGAGTTTTGCTTACCGCACTCCTCATCTTTTGGAAATCCAGACAGTGAACCACACCAGGGAACTCACTGATTTCTTTTCCAGCCAGATAATGGCCCTTCTGCTTCTCATATGTCTCTTTGTATTTAAGCTGTGAAGTAGGTACAACATGGAGAATCACTGGGATTTTCTAACCAGCTTCCCAATCAAGAAAGACTCTGAAACCTATGAGAGGAAACAGTACTACTGACCTCACTGTTCACGTAGTCGGCATGCTTAGCTCCAACAATGGGAATATAGCGTTCATCCAAGGTATAGCCATAGGCCTTGGTTCCTTCCCATGCCCCTTTATACAGTATCTAGAACAAAGAAATGTGTGTCAACAAGTTTGTATTCAACTTCCTTCAGATATTGCTAAAAAGAAAATGGTAAAACCAAGGTAAAATATTTATGTTTAAAGGCAAAGCTTACGTCTTTATTTAGAGCCATGATCATGTCTACCTAAGAACAGGGCAGAGTCTTCTGGCTTATTGCAAATTAAATCTACAGACACTGAGGCATTTTATAACAGAGTTTAACTAAGTTCTAATAAAAGTGAAAAATAAATTTTCACATAGGGAGAGAATCACCAAAGATTGCTTTCCATTGGGCATACAACATACACACTACATACACACAATCATCATTTAAATTAGCTGAATTAAAATTTGGAGGTCAAGTCTTCCATTTGTTGGCTACAGATATTTATACATGATTGTTAAAGAAGGACCAGCCTTTCCTCTCTTTTCCCTGTTGATAGATGCTCAGTCCTATGTGCACCTAGAGCTGGTACAGCACTTGTGACATTATTATCTATTTCTTTGGATGTCTGTGCCTCTCATTTCCATGGGCTTGTGAAGGAATGACTTGTCTTTATTGAGCTTTAGCTCCTTAGTGCCTCCTACCGTCCCTGGCACATCACAGGAGCTCAAAAATACTGGCTGAACAGATACTACTTCTAATAAACAAGACTAGTTATTTCTAATAAACAAGACTACATACAATAAAAATAATAGATCTTATATGTTCAGTTGTTCACAAAATCAGCCAAGGATATGAATACTGACAAGAGCTTAAAATTAAGAACTGAGTTGTAAATGGCATAAAACTTACGGTACTATAGAGTTTTCCCATGTCTTTGGAGTGGGTGATATGTGGTGTATCTGGAGAAAATGTATACTTGCCCTTTATTTCTTTATTAAATGTTTCTTTATACTTTATCTAAGGAGAAAACAAGACAAAACAAAACAAAGCCTTTAGTTACTGTAAATGTGTATTTAAAGTTTCATGGGTTCTACCTAGCAAGATAATAATCAGTCTACATTTAGAGGTTAAAACTAACCAACTGGTTGAATTTCAGCTCATTTTTAGCTAATATAGCAGAAAAATTTGGACAAGAATACAGATATTATCTAAAAGTGAGTATACATTCTACTAGTGACTTTTCAGACATTCCCACCAAAGATGATCTTACAGTTTCCCACCCCAAGGTTCATTTTCTTACAAGCAGTTATCTGGAGTTACACAAATGCATTCAATGGTGGACAGCTAACTCCCCAGTCCATGTACCTCATTATACACAAAGCAAACTTACATCACTTTGATTGACTGAATTAATCTTCGCCAAAACAATCTCTGGAGTATCCTCTACACTTTTAAAGTTAGGATAGTTGTCAAGAGCATCTTTCTTATATTTTATCTGCAAGGAAACAGAGATGATTAAGGCTGGGTACCTATCCCCACACAGCAGGCAAGGGAGTCAGGCATTAGGTGAGAAAAGGCTCTGCGTACCTGATTCACCATTTCCTGGTTCTTAGTAACCCTCACATAGTCCACAGAATCCAGGGGGATCCAGCCAATGCCACGGAGCCACTCCAGGTCAGCTTTGTACACATTCTGAGAGCAGGAAGAGAGACAACACAGGTATAAATGACTCAGACATAGGATTACAGACAGCAGATCAGAAACAACTTTTTCAGGAGCTTTTAAGGATTTATGTCTCATGGCTGTTGTCTCATTGATTCCATCATGATTTCATCTGTTTACCTGGGGAATATTTCTTGAGCCTGTTACTATGAGTGAGGTGCTGTGTTAGGTGCTTTGAGGGATAAGTATATAAAGGAATCTAGTGTAAACAGAAGTCATTTACAAGGTGAAGGGTGGTAAGTGCTGTAAGAGCAGAAACATTCAAGTGCTGTGGGAATTACGGCCAGGAAGCCATTATTTTCAGCAGTGAGCCTAAGGAAAGGTTTTACCAAGGAGAGTGTAATTTTAGATGGACTTGTATTTGGTATTTAGAAATATGTGGGACATTTACACTATACAAAGGAAATTACACAAGTAAGTGCTCGTGTATTATAGAGTAGGGGGACACATCCCTCTGGCCAAGCCTAGCTCTCCTCTCCCCCACCCAGTGCCTGGATTCTCTTGGGCCACCTCATACCAAAGGAGTTGCTAATCTGGTTAAAGGTCCACAGTAGTCACTCTGTTGTAGCAACAATGAGGTGGGATGTTCAAATTCGGCACCTGTGCTACAGGTGGTCCTTCACTTCTTGATTCTGATTTGGTAATGAGAATACCAGGCAGGGTTAGCTCCAGGGTATACCCAAGCATCACTTCAATGTGCTGTGTTTCTATTCCTTACAGACTGTTGGTGGTAGCTAGAGGTCTTGACTCAGGCTTCGGTGTCAGATGGCCTATGTCATGTATTCTCTACCCTAGCATTACCAAAGCTGTGCATGAGGGATTCTGGGCCCTCCTGTGCTTCATTAGTACTTTGTTTCCTTTTTGTTTTGATTCTTTGCAAGCAAGTCCTTCATAAATGCCTGAAGGAGTGAAATGCTCACAAAGCAAGAATGGGGTGTTCCCAGGTCCTTGACTACACGATCATCCAATATTGTTAAAATCCCAACTCACTCTCCAGTCTCACCCCAAGCCAATTGTTATTCTAAATCAACTGATAACTTTTCAGGCAGATGTGAGATGTTGCTGATGGCAAAGATGATACAAAAACAAATTTTTTTATTTGACTTTGAAAGTTATTCAGAAATGCATAGTCAAGGCAAAGCTGTCAATCACTGCCCACGGTCTTTCTCTACTTCATATCCAGCCTTATTTCCCTTCTGGGAACAAACTCAATATTTATGGCTCAAAGTTTCCAAGACTGGTGCATCCAGAATGCTGCTTATAATTCTCAGAGTACACCATATATTTCTAGATAATTAAGAAACAAAATCACTTACATCACTCTGTAGGTCATAGGCCTTCCTTGCCTGGATAACATCATTTTGATCAGGATGACATATCCATTGGTGCAGGTAATTACGGTAATCAATATCACTGACAAGTTCCTGCCCATGCTTGGCGGCCAACACCGACACCATGTCAGCAGGTATATTGATTTTGGCCTTTGTTTTATGATAGTCTTCTTTGTATAGTCTGTCATTCTGAATCTGGCCTGCGTGCTCAAACCAAACCAGTTTAGGATCATCTCTCATCGTTGGAACACCAACATAATGACCTCTTTGCTTTACATGTTCAGCTTTGTATTTCAGCTGGTAGGAGAGAAAATAGAGATTCCATCAGTTATGACAAGCACTCAAGGCAAAGGGGGCTGGAAACATCAGCATTCAGCCCCTCAGCCTTTTGTCAACTGCCTCACTGAGACTAAATAACAAAAAGCAGTGAAATAAATAGATATGAAGAAATAGCAATTTAAAAATAGAAAAAAAAATATTTGTTTTCTAATTCTGCCTATATTTTATTTGAAAGCTTAGAGATTTTAAGGAAGCGGGGGAATAGAAGAAACAGTAAAGCATGCAAACAACAGCTTTTAAAGAAGCCAAAAACAAACTCCCAAAGCCTACAGGAAGGACTAGAAGGGAGCAGATACTCCAACCATCCCTAAGCCCGGCCAGGTCTGCTAAGTCAAGGAACACTCCAACGTGCACTCACATAAGGATAAATTACCTCGCTCTGAACATCACTAGAGTGATGGGCATGGACAAATGGCACCGCATCCGGAGGCAAAATGTAACCTGTAGCTTTTTGCCTCTCCCAACCTTCCTTGTAGAGATACTAAAAGACAGAGAACCACAACAGAAGCTTAAGTAAGGAGTCACAATGAGGGATTGGTCATGTACATACATCTCCCACAGTTATATTATGGTCCTTTGTCTCCACACGAAGTACCAGGCATCTGGCTAAAATCCATACCTGGTCCAGAATCCGGGCTGCCTCCTGGGCAGTGTGCAGCAAGGGGGTTTCTGTGAGGGTGTACTTTGATTTGGTATCATTCCAATCTTTCCGGTATTTAATCTGGAAATGAGAGGCAAGAGGGTAAGTTACTTGATGTTAAGAAAATATAATGTCGTCCAAGCAAATGCAAGCATCATCTCAATGACTACAATCTGTATCTCAGACAATGATTGCATGCTGAGCTTAAGTAGGTGGAAAGCTTTGGAAATGACATTTCACGACTGGGCAATTTTAGAAAGACAGCCATGTACTTACATCATTTAGGATCTCACCACTTTGTTTTGCAGTCACATAATCAACTCTGTCATCCACAGGAGTAAAGTTGAGAGTTTCTATTTTCGTGCGGTATTTTTTCTATGGGAAAGAAAATATCTTTCAAACAGTTGTAGTTTCTGGTCCCGTCTGAGCTGAGAAAGAGATACTAGACTTAAGGGTCCTTCTCCACTAGAAGTGTAGAGTGCCATATTTGAATGGCACCTTCTTGGCAATTTGCCCTTTTTTCGTAGTCTTTTATTTTTTAACAACTGAGTGGTTTCTCACACCTCCCACAGATTTTTAAAGTAGCAGGTTTGCTTAGTTATCAAAGTCATGTAATACAATACTCTGTGTATCATGATACTCAATGTGTTTTTTTTCAACTGTGTAAACTTCTCCCAATTGTGGTGTCATTGCTGACAAAAGAAGTTTTCCATTTACACAATTCCAAGCATCAGTGAGTGTACTGGACATTATATTATGGATGTGGCCCCATGATGAGATAGGGACAGTAGAGGATTGTTTTGGGACAAGATATTTCTGGCTTAAATGACAGCAATTGCAGTTATTAACATTGCTGATGGGGCATGACTTCATTTTGGCTTATGTAATTTTGTCCAGTCTCCCAGGAAATACACTAAATGGCCAGGTAAAATCTTGGAATACCTCACTGAAGATATCTGCAGCATGTTTGGCATGATTGACAGAAACGGAATCAGTCGGCATCCACCCGATCCCACGTAACCATTCCAAGTCAGCCTTGTAGACAGCCTGTGGGAACAGAGCCATGTGATTTCAACAACTCTGGTCATATGGTCCTATTTATTCTATCTATTGATTTGATGGAAAAATACAATATAAAGATGACATACTCAAGCAGCTGGGAAGGTAACATAAGTAAATTCATTGGGAGGTCAGGAGTTATGAAAAACGGGGAGACATTTTTCCATTTAAAGGGGGTTAGCCTCAATTCGGCTCCAGTTATTGTTGCTAGGGCGTAATGCATGTCCAGGAATTTGTTCTCCGATTTTTCTAAAGAAGTAGGAAATCCTAGATTTGTACCCCAAATTTCCTGATTTAAAAAACCTTGGCAACTTAATTCAAGATTTTTAAACACTGTATCAACTGAAAAAAAGCCTACCTGTGCCTACATCCTTTCCACAGACTGCCAACATTGTACCTTTGTTGCTACATAAATTCCATAAATAATATTTTCACAGTAGTTGTCTTTATACAGTCACAGTTAAGATTTATAGTCACACAACCATATATTCCTTAATACAAAATCTACATCTTTCACAGCGTTGATGATTTTTGACACCATACTATATGATGTAACTAAAACCAAATTCTTGGCTTTAGTATAAAGACAGGAAGCAGTGATATAAAATTTAATGACAAACTTTCTGGGAGTCATGGCAAAATGAGAAAAGAGCTCATGCTAAAATGTAGCCCACTCACATCGCTTTGCAGTTGGTAGGCTTTCTTGGCCTGAATCACATCGTTCTGGTCAGGCATGCACGTC
The DNA here is from genome assembly GCF_018350175.1 of Felis catus. Classification (NCBI taxonomy): domain Eukaryota; kingdom Metazoa; phylum Chordata; class Mammalia; order Carnivora; family Felidae; genus Felis; species Felis catus. The sequence continues at coordinate 142,089,211 of NC_058375.1, forward strand.
CACTCGTGTAGGTAATTGCGATAATCAATGTCGCTGACCAGAGTCTGGCATTTTTTAGAGTGCAAGATGGAAAGCATGTCTGCAGGGCTTTGGAACTTAGTCTTCCATTTGGCCCAGTGCAGCCGGTACTCTCTTTCATTCTGAATCTTTCCAGCGATGAGGGCCCACCGGATCTTGTTGTCATCCCTGGCTGTGAGGGTACCCACGTAGTGTCCCTTCTGCTTCTCATGGTCAAGCTTGTACTTATACTGGAGATGGAAAAACAAAGCAGATGGGTCACAGTATGTGCTCTTGATGCACCTAGGATGTTTGCTTAAAAACTGAGAAGTTAAACAAGGCCACACTTACGTCACTGGCAATCTCCCTGGAGGCCTTGGCAGCCTGGATAGGGATGGCATCCAGCCGCACATCGCAGCTCATCTTCATTTCATCCCAACCTTCGCGGTAAATTTTCTGAAGAGGAGAAAAAAATAAGGTATCATTTTGGATTCAAATGTACCAATAACTTCAGCGGCTCAAGTAGAATTAATATCAGAGCAGTACAGTTTTGAAGTCCCAGAATAGGTTGAAAAGAGGATAGGTAAAAGAATAATTCCGCACCACGCTACTGGAATACGAAATTGTGTATGGAGTCCAAAGATCTGGGCTTGACAAGAGTTGTTTCTTTTTATTTTATTTATTTATTTTTTTATTTTATTTTATTTTTTTTATAATTTTTTTTTCAACGTTTTTTTATTTTTTTATTTTTGGGACAGAGAGAGACAGAGCATGAATGGGGGAGGGGCAGAGAGAGAGGGAGACACAGAATCGGAAACAGGCTCCAGGCTCCGAGCCATCAGCCCAGAGCCTGACGCGGGGCTCGAACTCACGGACCGCGAGATCGTGACCTGGCTGAAGTCGGACGCTTAACCGACTGCGCCACCCAGGCGCCCCAAGAGTTGTTTCTTTTTAATTAAAATCATGGCCTCTATGTAGTTATTCATAGTTTATATAATAGCGTTTAGGTGCTTCTTTTTTTTTTTTTTTTTTTTTTTTTTTTTTAGATGCTTCTTGTATCAGTAGCACTGGGATAAGGTTATGGTCAGACTTAATGAGAAATTACTGGGTTTCTTTAAGTTAATAATTCCAATTTATTTAATTTTAAAATTCAACTCAATTCTGTCATCTTCAGAATTATACACTTTTTATATTTGTGGGGAGGTTTTCCCCAGGATGGTTTCTTAGATTTTTTTCATGTAGTTGATGATGCATATTGTTTGGGAAAGTTAGATATTCCTTCTGAAGCACAATTGTATGTTAATAGCCATTAAAATTTTTTTTCATGTTTATTCATTTTTTAGAGAGAGAGGAGGGGAAGGGGCAGAGGGGAAGGGGCAGAGGGAGAGGAAGACACAGAACTCGAAGCAGGCTCCAGGCTCCATGCTGTCAGCACAGAGTCTGATGAGGGGCTTGAACCCATGAACCGTGAGATCATAACCTGAACCGAAGTCAGGGGCTTAACTGACTGAGCCATGCAGGTGCCCCAATAGCCATTTTTAAAATGCAGTGTGTTTTTATTTATACACAGAAATTAAGGTAGTGATTTACAGATAACTTTTCAAATATATGTTCATATTTAAATGGACACACTCTGTGTTGATGATGTAAGACTCGAAAGTAACAGTAATTTAGGGGCGCCTGGGTGGCTCAGTTAGTTGAGTGTCTGACTTTGGCTCAAGTCATGATCTCACGATTCGTGGGTTCAAGCCCCGCATTGGGCTCTGTGCTGACAGCTCGGAGCCTGGACCCTGCTTCAGATCCTGTGTCTCCCTCTCTCTCTGCTCCTCCCCTGCTCGCACTCTCTCTCACTGTCTCAAAAATAAACAAACATTAAAAAACAAGAAGTAACAGTAATCTAAATGTATAATTCAGAAATCATACCAATCAATGTGGAAGCTTTAAAAGTGCAGAAAGATGAATTTCAATTATTGACAGTTTCACGGGCTTTGCATATCTGAAATATGAGTGTAGACAAGTTTTGTATGAATTTTCATTCAAGTTTTTGTATGAATTTTGGGTAGGCCTATTTAACAATTGACTTCTATTTTTAGACAAAATAAAAGTGTTCTCCACATTTAAATGTAGAGTGTTCTCCCACATTTAAATGGAGAATATTTAATGCAAACTCGTCATGTTATTTAGAATTTGTTTTTATTTTATTACATATGTTATACTGTTTTTAATTATGTATTAAATTTTTGTTTATGTGTTCAAATATATTTTTTATTTGAGTTAAAAAAAAAATCAGGGTTTGAGACCAAAACTTCGTCTACTAACTTTGAGACACGGATCAATTCCTCAATCACTTTAAGTCTCAACTTTCCCATCGGATAAAAACAAAATAGCACTATATATTTTATTCATGTGATTAGATTAAATGAGTTAATTTAACATGAATTTGCTGGTTACCTAGAAAATTATATACAAATATCTTGAAAAAGTTGTGCTTTCCAAATGATAGAAACAGTTTTAAGTAGTGACTTTTATCAAGATTATAGTAATAGTGACACCATATTTTAAAAAAATGTACCTTTTGGTTATCATTCACATGGGAGGTTTGATTTCCTCCAAAGCACAAGCCATTCTCATTAATGTCTTTTTACTTTTAATTTTAGAGAGAGAGCAAGAAAGTGTGTACAATCAGGGGTGAGGGGCAGAGGGGGAGCGAGAGAGAATCTTAAACAGGCTTAACATTCAACACAGAGCTCATTGCGGGGCTCCATCCAATGACACTGGGATTATGACCTGAGTGGAAATCAAGAATCAGATACTCAACTGACTGAGCCACACATGCGTCCTTCATTAATGTCTTAATATCGAATATCTAAATATCTGAAGTTTGTAACTTTTGGTATAGTTTCAAATACTACTCTTGCTTACATTGAGATATCAGCTGTAGGATTCTGATATTTCCAGTTAAGAAATATATCATACAAAAAAGAGCACATGAGACTTTCCCTGATTGTCCAGCCAAAGGTGCCTCTGGATGGAAAAGAAGAGGCTGAGGACTTTGTTTATGCTGCAGTTTGGTGATGAGAAAGCACTGCACCATAATACTATTCTTGTCTGAAAAAAATGTATCAGCGCCCTAAAATTTCATTTTCTTCCCATCTCTTGGAAAAAACTAGCTCCCAAGTGGCCCATTATAATAGAATTGATGGTGTGGTTTGGCATGTGGTGAGGAATCTTTTCTGGGCAGGTTCCTTCTCTCACAAAGATTTATTATTTTTTGAAAAATGTCAAGTTCCAAACCATGGTGAACGACATTAAGGTAGTATACTTCTTCTAGGGTCATACTTTTTCTACTCACAAGAAAGCTCTATGATCCATGAAGACAGTACCTTTCTTGAGATTTCTTAAAGTGTGTAGCTAGCCACTGAATTCTCTCATTTTATTAATTATACTCTTTAGTTCATTCTCTTCCTTTTTCCAGCCATAATGATTTATCCTGTAGGTAATGATAATTTTGCCTTTTTAAACCCAATATTTATCTCTTACTCTTATGTAATTATTTTGGCTTGAATGAGCTTACTCACTTAGCTAGAAATTCCAGCAAACATTAAATAATGGTGATGTCAATGAGCATCCTTGTTTCATTCCTAGCTTGAATGAGAAACTTAACTTACTGAGAATGAGTCTGGCTTTGATTTGAGATTTATTCTTTTAGTCACATCAAGAAGATAGTCATTTAACCTTATTTTATCAGGATTTTATTTTTTAAAATAATGGATATTAGATTTTGTCATATGCCTTTTCAAATCTATTAAAATAAAGATGTGATTTTCTCTTTTGTTCAGACACATTATTAGGTTTCTGAATATGGAACCCTCCTGGCATTCCTGAATGAACCCTAATTATTTTTTCTTGTATCATATTCACATACTATTAAACTTTATTTGTTAATATTTAAGATTTTCTTCACTATTGGTTTACAGTTTTCATTTGTGGAACTATCTTTGACAAGTTTTGGAAATTGTGATGGCTTTCCTTCTTTCATTGGGCTCTATTATAGTTTGATTATTTCTTAAAGGTCTGAAAGAATTCTATGAAATCATCTGGATGACCCTGACATCTGAGAGGAGGGAGGGGAGTCTTTAATAATCCTCTTAATTTCTTGTTATATGTTTTTTTTTCCCCTTGGGCTCATTTTGGTAATTTATGATTTCCTAGAAAATCCCCTACAGATCCAGGCTTTAAAATTAATATGTATAAAGTTTTGCAAGAATTCTTATAATTATTTTGTTCATCTGACTGCTGTTAATTCCCCTTTCTTGGTCATGTGTCTCTTCATTCTTCTTTAAACTTTCTGGTCCTTATTACCTTCTCCCTTTCTGTCATGTTGACACTGGCTCACCAGTAACTGGCCTTGCTGGGTGACTCAGAGCCAAGGATCTGCTCCTTTCCTCACTTTTTTTTTTTTTTAAGTTTATTTTTTATTATGAGAGAGAGAGAGAGAGAGACAGAGAGAATGCAAACTGGGGGAGGGGCAGAGAGAGAGGAGAGAGAGAGAATTCCAAGCAGCTCCACGCTGTCAGTGTCAGCTAGATGTGGGGCTCAAACCCATGAACTGTAAGATCATGACCTGAGCCAAAATCGAGAGTCAGAGGCTTAACCGACTGAGCCTCTCAGGTGCCCCTGCTCCTTTCCTGGTCAAGGACTTATGTTAAGGAGTCTTCCCCATCCCCACCCAGTCAATCTTTTCTCCCCTGGCTATGAAGAGTTCCCTGGGGATATCATAGCACCAGCTGGTGAACTTATAAACAAAAAGGGAGTCTGTTGAGGTACTTACATTGCTCACATTAAGAGCATTGGCTCTAGCAAGATTAATTTCTGGAGTATCCGGCATTATGTGGACTGAAGTTTTATCCTTGTCCCAAACTTCTCTGTACTTTGGCTATGGAAAGACCCAACAATAACAAAATTACTTTGCAACTTGTAATTTTGCAAGTTCCAGGGCACAACTTTCAACTTTTCTGATCTAAAATCTTTTCATATTAAGGAAAAAAAACTTCCAAAAGTCTTTCATATAAGTTACTCAAATTTAATATGAAATTGGTAATGGTACCAATTCATGATGACCTTTTATTAGTACTTTGAGTTTTTGTTTAAAGTTTATGAACAATAATAAAACAGCCCTATCAACATTATGGATTAAAATCTTTGCTATCATCAACATCATTATCATACAAACAGATTGCCAAGTTAATTATTTATCATTTATGAGCATGATTTAATTTTAACACAGAGGGGAAAAGTGACTTACAATACTAATATTTTCAGCATTTGACTTAGCAAGGACAACTTCGGGTGTGTCGACAATACTTGTGTACTTGAGTTTCACCACAGGTGTCCGATAGACACTGTCTCGTAGGATCTCCTGGGCATTTTTGACTCTCAACACTTCAGGAGACCCTTCGGGCATCCAGCCGATGCCACGTAGCCACTCCAAGTCAGCCTTGTAGATGGCCTGGGAAAGAAAACAAAGTTAAGCAGAGTCAGTGTTTTTTTAATTGTGGTAAAGTAAGAAAGCAGTTTTATGTTATATTTTACCTTCCACAAACAATAATTAAAAATGAGCATTGACAGACATAATTCCTCAAATGCACAGCAGTGTTCTGTTCTGCTTTGTTTTTTTGTAGCAGGGGCACTTTACACACTCTTAAAAAAGCAGAATGATGCAGAAGGAGCTCTCTGTCTGCGGGATGCATGGAAGATTTTGAGTTATATTTAAGTAACATCATACCAGCTCAGGTGGGCTTTAAAGCAATAATAATGGGCTATCCAGTAAGTTCTCCACACAGCAGCTGGAATGATCATCATAAAGTTTACAAATCAAATCTGATGCACCACATGCATCCTATGGCTTCCCATTGGTCTTAGGACAAAGATCAAAGTCTTAACATCCTATGGCTTCCCATTGGTCTTAGGACAAAGATCAAAGTCTTAACATGGACTAGAAGATGATGATAATCTAGCACCAGTCCTTACCAATTCTTCCAGTCTTGTCTTATATGTGCTTCCCTTTAACCTATGCATTATGACCCCAATGGACTTTTGGTTTCTTGTTTGTATACAGACCCCTTTGCATATGGTGGTCATTCTGCAGAGCCAACTCCTACTCTCCCTTTATATTCCCACTCACTCAGTACTTCCTTGGTAAGTTTTCCTCCTCACTTTTTCATAGCACCATGGATCACTCTTTCTCAGCTATCCGATTTTTTTCTATTGATATTCTGTAGTTAACATCTGTTTCTTTGTTATCAGTATGAACTCCCTAATGTCTGAACTTTGTCTTGTTTCTTCCTCTTCATTCACTGTTGTATCTTTAGTGCTTAGCACAGTACTTGGCACATGGTATATTTTAAAGGGATAATTAAGGATTCAGTCCCACTGTGGTAAATAAGAAGTTCCCCAAAAAATTAAAAATAGAAATATCATATGATCCAGCAATTCTACTACTGGGTGTTTACCCAAAGAAAATGAAAATGCAAATTCAAAGACCTACGTGCACCCCTATGTTTACTGCAGCATTATCAACAATAGCCAAGGTATGGAAGCGATCAATAGATGGATTGATAACAAAGGTGTGGTAGGGGTGTGTGTGTGTGTGTGTGTGTGTGTGTGTGTGTGTATGCATATGCATGTACACATGAAATTTTACTCAGGACAGAAAAAAAACATGGTCTTGCCATTTGTGACAACACATATGGACCTATTATGTTAAGTGAAATAAGTCAGACTGGGAAAGACAAATACCCCATGATTTTACTTACATGTAGAATCTAAATAACAAATGAATAAATAAGCAAACAAAAAAAAAAGCAGAAAGAGACCAATCAATACAAAAAACAAAAAAACCCCTAATGTTTTCAAGAAGGGAGGAAGGTGGGGGGATGGGTAAAAGGGGAATGGGAGACACAGGCTTCCAGTTATGGAAAGAATAAGTCATAGGGATAAAAGGTACAGGATAGGGAATATAGTCAATGGTACTGAAATAGTGTTGTATGGTAACAGATCATAGCCACACTTCTGGTGAGTGTAGACTTGTTGAATCACTATGCTGTACCTCTAAAACTAATGTGACTTTATGTGTCAAGTATACTTCAATAAAAAAAAATAAAGGAATTCAATCCCTGGTTCCACAATTTTGATCTCAGTTGTTTTTTCTTTCTTCCATTTCCAAGATAGCACCTCCCTTTGAATTGGGATTTGCATTTTCTTGGTTATTCAAACCAAGTTTTTTCAGCTATAGATAAGTGGTTAACCAGAAAAAATTGCTCTATGTTAAGCACCGGTTATTAATTTCATAAAAAAATCATTCTGTTTTTCAGAAATGGTATTTTAATAACCAGTTAATAGGATACAAATATCAGGATAAAAAAGGTAGTAAGAGGAGTAAAAATGCAGTAAAATTTCTATCTTAATGAAGAAGGACATTATATATTTTAGTGTGTAAAGTATGATGGATACCCAAAATTCAGAAGGATTCTCAAAAAGGATTACATATAGATTTTGAAGTTTGCCTTCCTCATCCTTTAGGAACTTGATTCATATGCATTCCATTATATGCTAATGTTATTCAGGTTAATGGAGAGACTGAATTTCTCTAGAAACTGGCCTAAATCGACCAGTTGGCAATTCATTTCAAGTGATGGATACACTTTTCTATAACAAATTCATTCATCATGAAAGCATCCCTTGAAGCTTATGGGAATCAAGTTCAAATAATTTAAAGAAGGCATTCATTCTACATAAGAAATTAATACCCTAATGGAATCCATGAGTTCTAAAAGATTGGATGAGCAGAAAATATGAATCGAAAAATACTTTAAGTAGACTAATGAAACACCATATTGTGAAGAACACTGAATTAAGGAAACTAATGAGTTTGGAATACACTGCTAACCTTTAAAATTAATTTCAAGGAAGTAGCCCTGTCATTCAATGAAGGACCATAGGAATTCTTATGTTTAGGAAACTACAGACACAGCATATATTAAGGAATCTATAGAAAAAAATCTGGTAGCACCACTAAAAGAAAGAAAGAAAAAACACTTTCTGAATAAGACCAGCAGTAAGGAAGGCAATCAGTAAACTTGGTAAGATGTTAAAGAGATGCTCATGTAAGGAGAGTTGCATTTTCCTGAGTCCTAGCAGGAATGACCAGGCAAAGCTCTGGAAGGTTTTCTCCCTGGGAAACAGCTCATTCCTCAGGCACCTCAGTTGGTACTCTGTGCACAAGCAACAACTTACATCACTCTGCAGGTCGTAGGCTTTCCTGGCTTGGATCACATCATTCTGGTCAGGAAAGCAAGACCAGTGGTGCAGGTAATGGCGGTAATCCACATCACTTGCTAATGCCTGGCCTTCTTTGGCAGCACTGATGGACACCATGTCTGCCGGGATGGAGATCTTGGCCTTGTTGTCATTGTAGGCCTTTTTGTACAGCCTGTCATTCTGCATCTTTAACACTTTTGCTGCCCAAACCAGTTTAGGGTCTTCTTTGGCAGTGCGACATCCAATATAATGACCTTTCTGTTTCTCATAAGTAGTTTTGTATAGATACTGGTGTATGTGAACAGAAGAAAGAAAAATTATTTTTCCAAACTCACTTTTTCTAAACAGCCTGCTCAAAATAACTCTATCTCCCTTAGATGAGACTTTTATGGGCCCTGTTTTTAAGTCCATACTGTAAGTTTTATGATTCTTAACACATTGCTTGTCTATGTCTACATGCATGAAAACATTGTGAGCACCTCGAAGGCAAGAACTGTGCTTCTGGATTATTCCCAATATAGGCTTATGTGGTGTTTCCCAAACTTCAGTCACTGTCTACTGCCTTCCCAGGCGTTTTGCCACAATCAGGTACTATCAGTACTTCCTACTTTAGTCTATCAACTAGATTCTTTGTTTAAATAAATTTAAAGTGTGAACTTTAAAATATTTTTGTTCTAAAATTTATCATTCTATGCAAATGGGGAAAAATCAATACTTTTCTAGCACACATTAAATCATAACTTTTTAAAAATGCTTATCCATCAACTGCATAAAATTATTACAGGAACAACTTATGTATGCTGCACTTCAAGAGACAACAGAATTCTGGGGCTCCTGGGTGGCTCAGTCAGTTGAGCCTCGAACTTCGGGCTCAGGTCATGATCTCACAGTTTGTGAGCTAGAGCCCTACATTGGGCTTGCTGCTGTCAGCACACAGCCCACTTCAGATCCTCTGTCCCCCTCTCTTTCTGCCCCTCCCCTGCTTGCATTCTCTCAAAAATAAACATTAAAAAATCCCTCAGAATTACTTTTATCCATTGAATTTTTATAACTGCTTGTAAATTAAATAATATTGACAAGATGCTGAAAAGAAAATAAAAATCTGTTCTTAAACATAAGAAGAGCCAAGCCCTGATGCAAAAGCATCACCAAACTGTTGTAAAAGTTATTCCTGAATTTGAGATGTTAAAACAAGACACTAATCACGATGATCTCTATTCTACTTAAGTATAATTCCTTCGCAAATAAGTTAAAGATTAGACAAGTATTAATTTCTCGTGTGTTGTCTGTTAGCGTTGGTTAAGTCTGTGAAAGGAGTAGCTCTTACATCACTGGCGATATCCCTGGAAGCTCTGGCGTGCTGAATTGGAATGGCATCTTCTCGCAGGTCATAACCCGTCATCTTGACGTCATCCCACGCTTGCTTATATTGTTTCTGCAAATGGAGATTGCAATGCCACAGTTAATCTGAAGAGGGAGCCACTGAGTCAGCATTACTGATGTGTTTAAGAGACTATGTTAAGTTACGCTGAAAATTAGTCTCCCCTTAAGATTTATAAAATAGGCTGGTTTCATACTGAAATTAAGTGCCAGTAGATTTTTAATGAAATTAATTAAAATTCATTTTTTTTAAAGAAAGTAATTTAGGAGACAGTAAATCATGTGAAAATGAGAAAATATATATATATATAATTTTGCTTTAAGAGGAAAAATCAATGATGGGCCACTACAAAGAGAACCAAATATTACTATACTTGCATGTATATGTTTTTATGTTGTTTTTGGTGAAACTAGTGCATTTTTCCTTCCAAAAAAGATAAGGACACACATCTCTATTTATAAACACATGCATACACATACGAGTGCATTTGCATGTGTGTGTGCACACAGAGCACTTATTGTTAAAGACTAGAAATAAAAGGAATGGTAGGGAAATGCCTTTTGCTTAACTCCCTCTGGAGCGTATCAATTTAAGTTTCAGTTAGGCCAAAAATATTGTGTAAAGCAAATGGATGTACAGTTCCTTACATCACTGATCTGCATGGCATTGATTTTGGACTGCAGCATCACTGGAGTGTCAGCCGGCACATTCACATTTGCCTTCTCTCTTTCCCAGGCATCACGATACAATGGCTGGTAAAAATGAAAAACAAAGGGTGGGTGATAAGTAAATAAGTCCATTACTACATGAATAAATTATAGGTACAATTAAAGGTTCTCTCCTTGGATGTTCTCAGGTAAAAACATAGATCACATTTTGTTTTCATTGCGTTTTTATTTAAAAGATGCCAGTAGTGACTTCAACAAGAATATATTCTTGTGTGATATGATATAAATGGAAAATGAGTCAGAAACCTGGTAGTAAAATGATCCTTTCCCATTAATTCACATGTAATTACCAGGCAAGTAAACCCACAATGCAGGTAACTATGAAAATCCACATTGCTAATCAAGTTCTGGCTTTCTTGGCCCAAATAACTATGATAATATCTAATATTGGGGCCACCCCCTGGACTTTTCAACTTACCTCATGATTAAAAATAAAAAGGTGGCAGTGATCATGGTATTAACTGGTGGACTTGTATTACAAGCAAGACCTCACAATGTATTCAGAATGTGTTATCAGAGTCTGTGGGGTATGAAGATGTCTACCACACTTATGTTAGCCAAAGAGTTATCTAAATAAATGAGATGTGGATACTGTTAATTGATCAACTATATGAAATTCTATCTGGATACATAAATGTTCAAGGTTCTAATGCTGGCATTAGCAATTTAAAGTTCACAATTAGAGACTTCTAATTAATTAAAGTTCACAATTGAGACTTCTCCACTATGTCTGAATGTATCATCAGCCTGGCTTACCTCACTGATTTGTACAGCATTGATCTTTGCCTGGATGACTTCAGGGGTATCAACAATGCTGGTAAATTTGAGGGCCTCAGGCCTTATACGATACAGCCTCTCATTCAGGAGATTCTGGGCATTCTTCACTCTCATCACTTCCACAGAACCCTCTGGCAACCATCCTATACCCTTCATCCATTCCAGGTCTGATTTGTACACGTTCTACATGAAGAAGAGAACCACAGAAGGCAGAAGAGTCAAATCTTCCCACAAGAACACAATGCCAGTGGGCCACACACTACCTCTAATCAGCTGGGTGGTCAATCCCATGAAACAGAAGGATCAACACTAATTGTTAATATTTGGGTGTTACATCCCGGGCACACATTTCTGGGAGAAGTTCACCATATCCTACAGGAATTGGAACAGGACTGACAAATGACACTTGTAGAATGACAGATAGCAATGGCACTTGATTTTGTTTTTATATAAGGTTGAGCTTCTGTGCTCACCATTTGAAATCTGCCATTTTGGTACTACTAGAATAACATCTGTAGGAATTTGGGAGAAAAAGGTCTTTAGATGCATATACCATGAAAGGTACAGATTAAGTTAGGCTCTATTAGGATTACCACTTAAATTATGTCCCTAGGGAACACACTGTGATGATATACAGAGACAAATATCTCCCCAAGAGTCTCCTGATAATATACGCACATCGCTCTGCAGTTCGTAGGCCTTCTTAGCCTGGATCACATCATTCTGATCTGGCAAACATGTCCACTGGTGCAGATAATTGCGATAATCAACATCGCTAACCAGGACCTGGCATTTCTTGGCCTGAACAATCGACATCATGTCCAATGGCGTATTGTGAATTCCTTTAGACTTCTCATAAGCTTTCTTGTATTCTCTGTCACTCTGGATCTTGGCAGCATGTATAGACCAGACCAATTTGGGGTCATCTTGTAGGGTGCGGAAACCCACATGGTGGCCCAATTGCTTACGGTATCCTTCTTTGTATTTGTACTAAAGTTGTGAAAAAACAGACAAAAAAAATATGAAAATAATGTAGTAAGAGGACTTTTCATTAAATGTTTTCAGAATATTTTCCCTGCCTTAATGTAAATTGGCTCAACATTGGCAGTCATTACATATTTCAGTAAGGAAATAGGGCTATTTTTGGCAGTTTCATAGAGAATATGAGTAAATCAGGAGGGAAGTAGCATGGTGAATGAGAGTAATTACAAAAAATTATAGCTAACATTTACCGAGCAATTACTAAATGCCCAATACTATTATGAGTGCTTCAAATGTATAGGTTGATTCTTGTGAAATTGTTGAATTTTTAGTTAAAATAGTTGAGTAGTAGCAACTATCATCTCAATCTTCACAACATCTCTGTGAAGTGGATACTATTATTATCACACATTTCAGATGTGGAGTATAAGACAGTAGGTGTAATCATGGTCCCCAAGGTTTCCTGGAAAGTGGGATGTTAAGTCAGATCGTCCTCCAAGAGCACTGAGAGTACCTCAGTAGGAAAAAGTCATTTGTGTGATTTTGGAGACAGATAAAGCAAAAGGTGCATATTTCAGGAATGGAAAGCGAGGTCATTGGTGTGAATCAGACGACAACAAAAGGCCTGTAGGCAAGAGTTTCCATCTTGTCCACACTTGTCCTAAGTTTCTTAGGACTAGAGTAAGATAGCATCTGTTTCTTTTCTATATTTGGATAACATAGAAAAGTTTGGATAAAAGGGAGAGAAAGAGAACTGGGAATAAGGCAGATACTATAGATTGGCTATTGTGTTTAGAGTTAAAATTGAAAAATAAGAAGGAACAGGTAGATATGGAAGATAAAAAATAGAGCACAACCCAGAGAAAGAGCACAGGGTTGCTTAAAGATTTGGAGCTGGCAGTGGGGGAAAGGGGCTTGGTAGGATAATTATTTTAAGTTTTTACATTACTATCAAATAAATTTCACAAGGTTACTGAGAGCATTATACATAAGCCTTCAGTATAAAATCTTATATATAAGGTGCGATTTCAGTCTTAACTCTTATGTGAAACTTTCACCTGTTACCTACATTTATAGATAATGTCATAAATATTTGGGGGATAAAATGATACTGGTCAACAATCAGATGTAATGAATTCTCCCAAGAATTCTGCATAGTCTCTTTGTGTTATTTTACATCCACTCAGAAACAACTTAGAAATCATTTATACATATACCTCATCTATACTAACCTTAATGTGCTTCATTCCATTTTAATGGTTTTAAATAGGGTAAGTCTTTAGTGTAAAAAAAAAATGCAATTGTTTGCATAGATTTTTTAAACCCCCAAATTCTTGAAAAATACTCTCCCTATTTGTTGTAAGAAGAAAAAAAAACCACAAGGAAATAAAACCGTACCTCACTGGCAATATCTCTGGAGGCTTTGGCCTGTTTGATTTCAATGGCATCTGCTCTTAAGTCATAGCCTTTCTGTTTGGCCTCATTCCAGTCTTTTTGGTAAAGATTCTATTGAGGAGAAACACAGGTTTGTTTACAAGAATTGAAAATAAGTGAATATATTCAAAGTACTCAAAATAAGATTCATAAGACATAATGTAAATAAAGACAGCATAAGACAAAACATTTCTTTTTTTTTTTAAATTTAATTTTACTTTTATTTTTATTATTTATTTATTTATTTTTTAAAGATGAAATTTATTGTCAAATTGGTTTCCATATAACACCCAGTGCTCATCCCAACCGGTGTCCTCCTCAATACCCATCACCCACCCTCCCCTCCCTCCCACCCCCCATCAACCCCCAGTTTGTTCTCAGTTTTTAAGAGTCCCTTATGTTTTACCTCCCTCCCTCTCTAACCTCTTTTTTTTTTTCCTTCCCCTCCCCCATGGTCTTCTGTTAAGTTTCTTAGGATCCACGTAAGAGTGAAAACATACGGTATCTGTCTTTCTCTGTATGACTTATTTCACTTAGCATCACACTCTCCAGTTCCATCCACGTTGCTACAAAAGGCCAGGTTTCATTCTTTCTCATTGCCACGTAATATTCCATTGTGTATATAAACCACAATTTCTTTATCCATTTATCAGTTGATGGACATTTAGGCTCTTTCCATAATTTGGCTATTGTTGAAAGTGCTGCTATAAACATTGGGGTACAAGTGCCCCTATGCATCAGCACTCCCGTATCCCTTGGGTAAATTCCTAGCAGTGCTATTGCTGGGTCATAGGGTAGATCTATTTTTAATTTTGTCAGGAACCTCCACACTGTTTTCCAGAGCGGCTGCACCAGTTTGCATTCCCACCAACAATGCAAGAGGGTTCCCGTTTCTTCACATCCTCTCCAGCATCTATAGTCTCCTGATTTGTTCATTTTGGCCACTCTGACTGGCATGAGGTGATATCTGAGTGTGGTTTTGATTTGTATTTCTCTGATGAGGAGTGACGTTGAGCATCTTTTCATGTGCCTGTTGGCCATCTGGATGTCTTCTTTGGAAAAGTGTCTATTCATGTCTTCTGCCCATTTCTTCACTGGGTTATTTGTTTTTCGGGTGTGGAGTTTGGTGAGCTCTTTATAGATTTTGGATACTAGCCCTTTGTTCGATATGTCATTTGCAAATATCTTTTCCCATTCCGTTGGTTGCCTTTTAGTTTTATTGATTGTTTCCTTTGCTGTGCAGAAGCTTTTTATCTTCATGAGATCCCAATAGTTCATTTTTGCTTTTAATTCCCTTGCCTTTGTAGATGTGTCAAGTAAGAAATTGCTGCGGCTGAGGTCAGAGAGGATTTTCCCTGCTTTCTCCTGTAGGGTTTTGATGGTTTCCTTTCTCTCATTCAGGTCCTTCATCCATTTTGAGTTTATTTTTGTGAATGGTGTGAGAAAGTGGTCTAGTTTTATTCTTCTGCATATTGCTGTCCAGTTCTCCCAGCACCATTTGTTAAAGAGATTGTCTTTTTTCCATTGGATATTCTTTCCTGCTTTGTTGAAGATTAGTTGGCCATACTTTTGTGGGTCTAGTTCTGGGGTTTCTATTCTATTCCATTGGTCTATGTGTCTGTTTTTGTGCCAATACCATGCTGTCTTGATGATGACAGCTTTGTAGTAGAGGCTAAAGTCTGGGATTGTGATGCCTCCTGCTTTTGGTCTTCTTCCTCAAAATTACTTTGGCTATTCGGGGCCTTCTGTGGTTTGATACAAATGTTAGGATTGCTTGTTCTAGCTTCGAGAAGAATGCTGGTGCAATTTTGATTGGGATTGCCTTGAATGTGTAGATAGCTTCGGGTAGTATTGACATTTTAACAATATTTATTCTTCCAATTCATGAGCACGGAATGGTTTTCCATTTCTTTATATCTTCTTCTATTTCCTTCATAAGCTTTCTATAGTTTTCAGCATATAGATCTTTTACATCTTTGGTTAGGTTTATTACTAGGTATTTTATGCTTCTTGGTGCAATTGTGAATGGGATCCATTTCTTTTTCTTTCTGTTGGTTCATTATTAGCGTATAAGAATGCAACTGATTTCTGTACATTGATTTTGTATCCTGTGACTTTGCTGAATTCATGTATCAGTTCTAGCAGACTTTTGGTGGAGTCTATTGAGTTTTCCATGTATAATATCCTGTCATCTGCAAAAAGTGAAAGCTTGACTTCATCATCGCCAATTTTGATGCTTTCGATTTCCTTTTGTTGTCTGATTGCTGATGCTAGCACTTCCAACACTATGTTAAACAACAGCGGTGAGAGTGGACATCCCTGTCGTGTTCCTGATCTCAGGGAGAAAGCTCTCACTTTTTCCCCATTGAGGATGATATTAGCTGTGGGCTTTTCATAAATGGCTTTTAGGACATTTAAGTATGTTCCTTCTATCCCGACTTTCTCAAGGGTTTTTATTAAGAAACAATGCTGAATTTTGTCAAATGCTTTATCTGCATCGATTGACAGGATTGTATGGTTCTTATCTTTTCTTTTATTAATGTGATGTATCACATTGATTGATTTGTGAATGTTGAACCAGCCCTGCATCCCAGGAATGAATCCCACTTGATCATGGTGTATAATTCTTTTTATATCCTGTTGAATTCGATTTGCTAGTATCTTATTGAGAATTTTTGCATCCATATTCATCAGGGATATTGGCCTGTAGTTCTCTTTTTTTGCTGGGTCTCTGTCTGGTTTAGGAACCAAAGTAATGCTGGCTTCATAGAATGAGTCTGGAAGTTTTCCTTCCCTTTCTGTTTTTTGGAACAGCTTGAGAAGGATAGGTATTATCTCTGCTTTAAATGTCTGGTAGAATTCCCCTGGGAAGCCATCTGGCCCTGGACTCTTATTTGTTGGGAGATTTTTGATAACTGATTCAATTTCTTCACTGGTTATGGGTCTGTTCAAGTTTTCTATTTCTTCCTGTTTGAGTTTTGGAAGTGTGCGGGTGCTTAGGAATTTGTCCATTTCTTCCAGGTTGTCCAGTTTGTTGGCATATAATTCTTCATAGTATTCCCTGATGATTGCTTGTATTTCTGAGGGATTGGTTATAATAATTCCAATTTCATTCATGATTTTATCTATTTGGGTCATCTCCCTTTTCTTTTTGAGAAGCCTGGCTAGAGGTTTATCAATTTTGTTTATCTTTTCAAAAAACCAACTCTTGGTTTCATTGATCTGCTCTACAGTTTTTTTAGATTCTATATTGTTTATTTCTGTTCTGATCTTTATTATTTCTCTTCTTCTGCTGGATTTAGGCTGTCTTTGCTGCTCTGCTTCTATCTCCTTTAGGTGTGCTGTTAGATTTTGTATTTGGGAGTTTTCTTGTTTCTTGAGATAGGCCTGGATTGCAATGTATTTTCCTCTCAGGACTGCCTTTGCTGCATCCCAAAGCGCTTGGATTGTTGTATTTTCATTTTCATTTGTCTCCATATATTTTTCAATTTCTTCTCTAATTGCCTGGTTGACCCATTCATTCTTTAGTAGGTTGTTCTTTAACCTCCACGCTTTGGGAGGTTTTCCAGACTTTTTCGTGCGGTTAATTTCAAGTTTCATAGCATTGTGGCCTGAAAGTATGCATGGTATGATCTCAATTCTTTCATACTTATGAAGGGCTGTTTTGTGACCCAGTATGTGATCTATCTTGGAGAATGTTTCATGTGCACTCGAGAAGAAAGTATATTCTGTTGCTTTGGAATGCAGAGTTCTAAATATATCTCTCAAGTCCATCTGATCCAATGTATCATTCAGGGCCCTTGTTTCTTTATTGATCCTGTGTCTAGATGATCTATCCATTGTTGTAAGTGGAATATTAAAGTTCCCTGCAATTACCACATTCTTATCAATAAAGTTGCTTATGTTTGTGATTGTTTTATATATTTGGGGGCTCCCATATTCAGCACATAGACATTTATAATTGTTAGCTCTTCCTGATGGATAGACCCTGTAATTATTATGTAATGCCCTTCTGCATCTCTTGTTACAGCCTTTAATTGAAAGTCTAGTTTGTCTGATATAAGTATGGCTACTCCAGCTTTCTTTTGAGTTCCACTAGCATGATAGATAGTTCTCCATCCCCCTCACTTTCAATCTGAAGGTGTCCTCAGGTCTAAAATGAGTCTCTTGTAGACAGCAAGTAGATGGGTCTTGTTTTTTTATCCATTCTGATACCCTATGTCTTTTGGTTGGAGCATTTAGTCCATTTACATTCAGTGTTATTATAGAAAGATATGGGTTTAGAGTCATTGTGATGTCTAAAACAGACATTTCTGAATTCTTCTGGTGGTTGGCCATTTACTTTATGGAGTGTAGGATACTTCCGACTAAAATTTTAGAGCTAAACATCTAGGTCTACTAACTTTGAATATTTGTTTTCATCACAATACGGTACACATCTGAAAATACCCACCATGCAATACATGAAAACTAAGAACCAACTGTGAAGCTAGAAAACCTTCATCAAGGTATCATGTAAGACCTGGTAAGACTTTTCTCCCCTAATATTTCCCTTTGACTTTTCAGAGGTCCCTGCTAAAGGGATGGGACATAGATATTTAAGCACATCTTATTCTTTGGGTATAATTAAAAATTATCTTTTGGCTTTTCTAATGGCTTTGAAATATCAAGCAAGAAAGTTCTGGATCAATAAAAAAAAACTATAAAGACAAAAGAGACTATTACCTCATTCTCCCTCATGTAAGAGAAATTTAACTAGGAAATTTCATTCTTCTCGATTAATATATGATGAGACTGAGCTATGGACATTGGATATAGGACAATGCTTTTAACGTTGAAAGGAGGAATCCAGTAGGATTCAGATATCCCACCCAACTCTTGTAGTCCTGGGACCCAGCCCTGTATTTAACATTTAAAAGAGAGAATTGCCATTCATAATGCATTGGGAATGGTACTAAAGAGAAAATGTCTAGCACCAAAAACTGTACACATTTCTAAGATAGGTAATTTGTCCAATATGCCACATTCCACACACTGACATATACTGTCCTATAAAGACATTTACACTTCATATTTATGCTCTTACGTTGCTGATTTGCAGGGCATTAATATGAGCCTGCAGCATGACTGGCGTGTCAGAAGGAATGGTGATGTTGGTTTTATCTCTATTCCATGCTTCTTGATATAGTTTCTGTGGAGAGAAGGGAAGTATTAATTTAATACAGTGATAAAAAGTAGATATCTGAAACATTAAGCCTTAAAAACCTGGAAAAATGTTTTTAATGTTTATGATGGTTAATTTTATGTGTTAACTTAGCTAGGCCACAGTACCCAGATATTTGGTCAGACTTTTTTTTTTAATGTTTGTTTATTTTTGAGAGAGAGAGAGAGAGAGAGAGAGAGGGAGGGAGAGAGAGAGGGAGGGAGAGAGAGAGAGAGACAAAGCATGAGCTGAAGAGGGGCAGAGAGAGAGAGGGAGACACAGAATCTGCAGCAGGCTCTGAGAGGTCAGCACAGAGCCTGATGTGGGACTCAATCCCACAAACCATGAGATCATGACCTGAGCTGAAGTCGGTCACTTAACTGACTGAGCCGCCCAGGCACCCCTGGTCAGACTTTTATAGATGTTTCTGTGAAGGTATTTTTTTTTTTAGAAGAGATTAACATTTTTATCAGTAGACTTTGGTAGAGTACCCTCTGTAATGTGGATGGGGCTTGTCCAATCAGCTGAAGCCGTTAATAGAAAAAAGACTGACGTCCGCAGAGCAAGAAGGAAATCTGTCAGCAGACTACTTTTGTACTTGAACTGCAACTCTTCCCTAGGTCTCCAGCCTATTCTGCAGACCGTAGATTTGCCAGCTTCCATAATCATATGGCCCAATTCCATAAAATAAATCTCTCTTCGTGTGTGTGTGTGTGTGTGTGTGTGTGTGTGTGTGTGTGTGTGTGTATACACAGATATAGGCTACAGAACTATCTACATCTCTCTCATAAACATATATATGCACACATATATACATATATCTATACCTATACATATCTATATCTCCTATTGGCTCTGATTCTCTGGAGAACCATGGCTAATACAATGTTATACCATTTAAAATGCAGCATTATGCTACAGATTTTTTTTAATGTTTATTATTTTTTGAGAAAGAGAGAGCATGAGTAGGGGGGGACAGAGAGAGGCGGGGGGGGGGGGCAGAGGATCCAGAGTGGGTTCTGTGCTGACAGCAGAGAGCCTGATGTGGGGCTGTAACTCACAAACTGTGAGTTCATGACCAGAGCCGAAGTCAGGTGCTTAAATGACTGAGCCCCCTGGGCACCCCAATATGCTACAGGCTTTAGTATTTGATAGGTGTTAAAGAAATATTTGTTCTAATTTGCATCTATCTTTACCAAACTAGTCTTTACCAAACTAGCAGATTCTTAGAGTTGCTCTTGTTAGTAAGTCTTCCAAGAGGAACAGGCCACTTGCTCTGTTTGGGTGGCATCATCTGAAAACAGTCCCACGAAAGGAATGCTTGGTAACAGGATGGTTCTTACCTCACTTATTTGCAGAGAATTGGCTTTGGCCAGTACAACATCTGGAGTGTCAGCAATGCTAGTGAATTTCAAGGCTTCTGGCCGTGTTTTATAAAGTCTTTCATTCACCAGGTCTTGAGCATTCCTCACCCTCTTCATTTCTACCGAGCCTTCTGGCATCCAGCCAATGCCACGTAGCCACTCCAGATCTGACTTATATACACTCTACAAAGATGTTAGGCAGAAATTAGGTTCCACGGTTAGACACACCATCTCATAATTGAAAAATCAAGTACATGGGATTGAGGGGTTGATGAGCATAGTAGATGGTATTCAAAAAAAAGTAGGATCTGAGATTTATAGGGCTCCAGGGTTTTAATATCAATGATAGAGTAATTTTTAAAAGCAGAATTATATACACTAGCTGTGAAGAGGAATAAAATCATAATGCTGAGTTTCATGATAATTATTTGATATTTCCAAAAAATTATAGAACTGAAAAAAATTTTAAAGGAAATTTTGTTGAATCTCATTCCGTTTTAATCCTGTAATAACTGACTGAAGGAAATTTTGTTTAATGTTTTAGCTGTAGCACAATAGTGGTAATTATTTCAAAAATATTCAGATAATTTATGTTTATCTGCAATATATTTTCATTGCCAGAAAGTATAAATGACATGAAGAAAACAGTCTGGAACCTAGGTCACAGAATAAAAGACCTGGCGTAAGTAGGGCTCTTCATCTATACTCTTTGATTCCTATGACATAACTCCTGAAGATGGATTATGTATTAAACAATGTGAGTGGTGTTCTCCTGGGCTGTGCAGTGCACACTCTATGACTCTATCTGTCCATGGTGGGGTCTACCCATAGGGGCACTGCCTGGACAATTAATAAAGCTAAGTCCTCTCCTTCCATCTTTCCCAAAGTTTGTGTTACGTACATCACTCTGCAGTTCATAGGCCTTCTTTGCTTGGATAATGTCGTTTTGATCAGGTAAACATGTCCAGTGATGCAGGTAATTTCGATAATCAATGTCACTGACCAAAGTCTGACATTGCTTGGCCATCACGATGCCTAACATGTCCACTGGGCTGGAGAACTTGGTCTTCCACTTTTGGAATTCCTTTTTGTACTCCCTTTCACTTTGAATCTTCCCTGCATGTATGGCACACATAATCCTGGGGTCATCTTCTATGCTCTGGGCTCCAATGTGGTGGCCCTTTTGTCTTTCATATGCTTCTTTGTATTTGTACTACAATGAAAGAAATATCAGTTTAGAAACCAAGTTTGAAGACCGTATACACGCTGACTACAGAAAACATGAACATCCGCAAGCAAACGGATAAAAATTTCATATTGCAAACATTTTGGCATCTCTGAATAATTTTAAATTCTTTACACTATCATAAGCAAAAGTGTAGTATATTCATATACCTTCATTGGTGAAGCCCTTCCCTGAGCAACTCTAGCTACAACTCCAAACTGTACTATTCTTCTCTGTGACAACAAACGGAAAACGTCTTACAAAGTAAGAAGCAGGAGTGGGGATATGTGTGGAAATAATTGTGAAATGTGGCCCACCAGCAGCACAGTGGCTGTTCAGCAATGTGAGTCCAGAGGGGGTAAGATGGAGGGCACTTACATCACTGGCAATGTCCCTTGAGGCCTTGGCCCTTTTGATGGAAATAGCATCAGCCCTCAGATCATAGTCCTTCATCTTTGATTCATCCCATCCCTTGGTGTAAAGTTTCTAGGTGGAGGATGATACACAACAGAAAAAGAAAATTGTTTCAGAAAGTTAATAGGTCAATTCCAGACAGGAAAGTGTAAGGTGGAAAAGTATTGTGAGGAATCCTAGAAAGGCTTAAAAGACAATCAGGAAACCTCTTACTTGGCTAATATTGGCAGAGTTGCTCTTGGCCAGTAGGATTTCTGGGGTGTCCGGCATCACGTGGATGGAGGACTTGTCAGCATTCCAAGCCTCTGTATATAAATGCTATGGGGGAAAAGGAGTAAGAACCTCTGTTAGTGCCCATGTATTACAGTTGTTTTCAAATTTAACACATTTTACTGTAGAAAAGCCTTTTTAAGGCTATTTGGAGGCGAGGGAAGCAAAAGGGTAGTGGGGAGAGTGAAATATGACAATATTTAAACTGCCATATGACAGATTCATAGCTAATATGAAGCTATATACTGGTCTTAATTATTATTTTTTTCTGTGAATCTCACCCTTACTCATATGACCTCCAAAGATGGAGCCTGCCTATAGAATTATGATGCAGCAGAAATCCATTAACACAGAGTTAATCCCAAATTCAAGCCCAAATCCACTATGTCCAAGCTGTGTAATCTTGTGAAAGGTACATAATGCCTCATATTCCTCATTTCTAAGAGCTGGATAATCATATTTTTTCTGAGTGCTTTTTGGTTTTTTTTAAACCTACTATTTTTTTTTAAGTTTATTTATTTATTTTGAGACAGAGAGAGAACTGGGGAGGAGCAGAGACAGAGGGAGAGAGAGAGAGAATCCAAAGCAGGCTCCTCACTGTCAGGAACTGTGAGATCATGACCTGAGCTGAAATCAAAAGTCAGATGCTTAACCAACTGAGACACCTAGGTGCCCTTACTAAGTGCGTTTTGAAGATTAACCATAACATATGTAAAGTGTCTGAGTCATAGTAGGCACTCAAAAGATTTTACGGTGTTTCCTATTGTTATTATTACTGTGGTTGCTGTGATGGGTATGGGATAAAATAGAATTCCTGGAGTTTTAGTACTTCAAGCTTTGGAGTTCACTGAGAGTCAATTTCATATTCTGCACTGAGCACCCAATCTCACTACCCTGAATGTCTGGAAGATGTCCAGGCAGGTGTGGAAGAATTCAGGTACATTAAATTCAACCTAAAATGTGCACATTAAAAACCCATCCATTGGATAAAGAATGATCCCAGTATCAATAAATAGATTGCTAGAACTCTGAAGAAAAAAAGTGATTATTTATCTTATGTAATGATACTGAAACAGCAGTAGCAGCTCACTTCTCAAAGAGGTTCTCACTTCTCACTTCCACAACCTAATACGGAAGGGCAAACCAAGCAACTATTTTGAGTTGTTCACGTTCAAAAAGTCAGTGTGGTGCTGCTATAAACACTGTGTTTCCCAGACTTCAGAACAACATGCTAAAAGGCCGTATATTCCTTGCAGGATAGATAAAGAGAAGTCAATGGTTTGAGTCCGCTATGCCTAGGAGAATGTACAGGGCAAAGTAATGTATGTGTGGATGTCTCCAGGTCACTGCTCAAACGAGTGTGTCCATTACTCCAGAGAAATTACCCCAGGCTATGCTTCCTCATGCACACAGAGAATTAGGGGACACAGTGTTGAGAAGAACATGAAGGTCCAACTAGAAATCAAGCAGATGCTCTGTTGAAGACGGGC
Organism: Felis catus; assembly: GCF_018350175.1. Lineage (NCBI taxonomy): Eukaryota > Metazoa > Chordata > Mammalia > Carnivora > Felidae > Felis > Felis catus. Next base: position 142,112,794 of record NC_058375.1, read on the forward strand.
ATGAGAATCAGGCCCATTACATCCCCCTTGTCTGGAAACTCTTCAGGGCATTTCTCACTTTATGAGCCAAATCCATGGAAGGTATGACTCAGGAAATGGAAACAATTGCATACTCACTTTGCTCATCGTCAGGGCATTATTCTTTGCCAGGACAATCTCTGGGGTGTCTGTAATGCATGTGAATTTGAGCTGGTCTGCAGGCTGGCGGTACTTCCTTTCACTCAGGATTTCTCCAGCTCTTTTCACCTTCTCGACTTCTACAGAGCCAATGGGCACCCATCCAATGCCTCTCAGCCACTCGAGATCAGACTTATAAATAGCCTGAAAATGAAATAATGTCAAATATTTATAGAAGTTACCTAGACAGCCTGGTGTCAGATCTTGAGTTAACATGTACAGATAATGTATAATTCTGAATCTTACTTATATGAATTTCTGGGAAGACCCACAGGATTGACTTACTTTGGTGTAGAATGGCTAGCCAAACACTTTGTCCCTGAAGGCAGCTAATGTTTTCTAGTTTAAAGACTCATAAAATCTGTGCTCACTTTGGTAGCACATATACTACCAAACCATTTTAAGGAAATTAGTGACTGCCCCCTGATAGAAAGTATTTATTCTCTGATTTGATTGCCTATACTTCCTTGTGCATCAATAATACTCTGTTAGAATACAGCTTGTTCCTGTCCCATTGGGCAGTGGCCTTCACAACCAGCCATATAACATAAAGATGAACACTACTGGTTGACTACATGTTGAATTAATGTGTTTTCTGGGGACAACAAAAAGGGCATCATTTGATTCTATATACATGCTTCTAAACAAAGAGTACACGTATTTTTACTCTTGTTTATCTTATCCTCAATTCCCTTTCTTGTTATAGTTCAAGAAGATATTTTATCCGTCTTTAATTTTTCTTCTTTGAATTTAAGTAATTGGCTAAAGGAGCATTTTTCTCATAAGTAAAGGTAACAATTCTTTTTTTTTTTTTAATTTTTTTTTTCAACGTTTATTTATTTTTGGGACAGAGAGAGACAGAGCATGAACGGGGGAGGGGCAGAGAGAGAGGGAGACACAGAATTGGAAACAGGCTCCAGGCTCTGAGCCATCAGCCCAGAGTCTGACGCGGGGCTCGAACTCACGGACCGCGAGATCGTGACCTGGCTGAAGTCGGACGCTTAACCGACTGCGCCACCCAGGCGCCCCAAAGGTAACAATTCTTTTTGTTTGTATGGCTCTTTGGGAAATTTCCTTTTTACAATGCCACTATTTTTATCAGTCTTTCAAAAGTGACAGTTGTCAGAGCCTGATCAAAAAAAACAAGGAGCTACTATACCAATGAGGTAGCACTTGAGTCCCAAGGACAATCTACTGGCTGACAACAAAAATGCCTCACGTATTTCTAGAGAGCTATTGTTTTCAGCTTCTTAGAAAAATTGTCTCAATCTGTACAATTCATTCTTAAACTTCCTTGCGCAAATAACAGAACGTTATCAGAAAAATGATAATACAATCAATTCATTTGGAAAATTAGGTTGTGTTAAACCATCGATTCTGAACCTGGCATCAATGTACTTGAATAGAAAAACATACTATCTTTATTTTTATTAAACTCTAATTGAAATACAATATTTGATTATAAATATAGGCTATAGATCATAATAGCATTAATACTATATAAGACTTTGTCAGCAATAAAAATCACAAATATTTTCATATCCTATTACAGTTGTTGCAGACATCTTGAGATATTTATGCTTCTTCTTTGAAATTAAACTAGTTCTTATACCCAGTGCTACATTTTTTAAGTCTTGAAAATCATGTCTATTCACTACATCATAGATTATGTTAAATATATATGTTTTTTATTTGAGAGAGAGAGAGAGCATAAATCTCAAGCAGGCTCTATGCTCAGTGCAGAGCCAGACATGGGGCTTGATCCACGACCCAGGGATGACAACCTGAGTGGAAATCAAAGAGTCAGACACTCAATGGACTAAGCCACTCAGGTACCCAAAGTTTAATATTTTCATAACCATATTTCAATGTGATCAGTTTCTTCTGAAACATACATATGTTGCATTTTATGCATTTCATGACATTGTCTTGAGAAGTTGTCCATAGGTCTCACAGGATGCCAAAAGATTCCATGGCATAAAAAAAGTTAGAACTCCCTTAAAAAAATCTTTTAAATGTGCTGATGGGTCAGCACCAAGGAAATAATCTGCCACATGGACCTTCCCTATCCCCCAAAGGAAAAAAAAGGTAATTAACCTAATTTGACCTCCTTCCCTTTCCCCTAAGGGAAGGTGACCTTGTCTGAAACAATCCTTTCCATTCTTTTGCTAATAACCTCCTTGCCTTTATCCTCCCCCCTATAAAAACCCTTTTTTTTTTTTTTTCCTTACAACTCTGGAGTTACCCTCTACTTGCTGTATGGATTGCTGCCCATTAATGAATTGTTTAATAAAGGCATTTAGATTCAAGTTAAAATCAACAAAAATAAACACATGCTGATGAATATTAGGCCCACTCACATCACTCTGAAGGTCATATGCCTTCCGAGCCTGTATGACGTCATTTTGATCAGGCAGACAGATCCATTCATGTAGAGGATGTTTGTAGTCTATGTCGCTTACAAGGACCTGACACTTCTTGGCCAACACCAATCCCAGCATGTCCACTGGGCTGCTGAATTTGGTCTTCCACTTCTCAAAGTCCTTCTTGTACTCCCTGTCACTTTGGATCTTGGCCACATGGATGGACCACATTATCTTGGGGTCATCCTCAACATTTCGAGCCCCAATGTGATGACCAAGCTGTTTGCGGTAGCCTTCCTTGTACTTGTACTAAAAAAAGAAAAGAGATATGAGTTTGATAAGAACATCTCATTTATATAACATTTTATAGTTTCATACACACATTATTTCTTTTGATTTTTCCTTTCACTAGTGTGAGAGAGAAAGGCTAATATTATCAACCCCATTTTATAAAGTAGAAACCTGAAGCCTAGAGGAATTTTAGCTGATTTGTTCACGATCACATCACAAGTAGGTGACATTCAAGTAGAGAGCTTCTAGTTCTTAATATTTTTCCGTTCTATTAAACTATATTACCTACTTCACATTTGATTGCTTAACAAGGAAATGTAAAACATCTTGTACATTCTAAAAAAACATCTGCTTAAAGATGTGGCTTTTTCCTAAAAATGTATTAAGAATATTTTAGAATCTATCTTTTAGAATTTATACTGAATGTCCTGATCAAGAGAATGGGCTACATTTAGATGATCTCACCAGAAAATATCTTCCTGTTAGGTCACTGAACTTTCACCATGAAAGAGTCATGCCTTGGGTTACTGTTCCATACTTTTAGAATTCAAGAACAACGTGTTATGATTCATCTTATCATAAGATGATCATAGTGTGGACTTTTCCAGCTGTTTTACAGCCAGAGAATGTTTTGATAATAGAAGGAATGAAGCCTAAGTCTAAGGCATGGGGCCCTCCCAGAAGAAGGAAAGCCTGGATTTGGGTCCTCAGGAGCCATGGTACAGAATAAGGATACCAGATACTCTCAGGAGATGTTTCGCATGAGAAGGAAAAGCTACAGAGAAGAGAACAAGCTTCTCGTCTCAATTTGTTCTTACAACCAGTTTGGGGCATCTTCAGAGTTACATCTCACTAAAAGTTACAAAGGATGAGACAAAACTCTAAAACACATCTGTCATCTAGTCTTCCTTTGATGCCAGAATGGATGGAAGTAGCGGGAAAGAACTCACATTTATATTGGCTGATGTACATGTTCTTTCAATGTCTTCTACAAACATCCACAGCATTTGCTGCTCAACTTCTAAGGCTCAAAAATATGAACCCATTTTTAGGGTCTATAAAACCCTCATTTTACAAGAAAATACCTCTAACCCCAACTGATTAACAGGTATCATCATGGACACATCATCTTGTGGTTTGCTTTGTTTTTATTGGCAACTTTGTACATGGTGGAATCACCAAATGAAATTGAGACTTGTAGGGACAACCAAAATTCTGGCAAGAAAAATTATAAAAGCTGCCATTTAGGAAAATCTCTAAGAAATGCCTCTTCCAAAAACATCAACTTACATCGCTAGCGATATCTCTTGAGGCCTTGGCTGCCTGGATTGGGATGGCATCCAAACGCAAATCATAGCCTTCCTTCCTGGACTCTTCCAAAGCAAGTTTATAGAGTTTCTGTAGAAAAGAAAGTCATTAATCATTATTCCTTTCATTAAAAAATAAAGCAGGTTATTATTAAATTTTCCCTGTCCTCATTTAAACTATAGAAAGAAATCCATAAAAATCAAATATTAGGTGGGTTTCTACAAAATTGCTTTGTAGGTGCCTAAGGATTTTAAGGCACATGTTCTAAACTTGGAGGTTTTATTAATTGGTAAGTTTAAAACACACACACACGCACACACACAAATTATCTTGGGGGGAGATCAGCCTGTGGTTGCCAAAATTTTGTTTTACCGAACAAGAATATGTAAAAAAAAAAAAAATACTATTTACTATCACCATTATAATATAAAAGAAAACCATCTTAATACTAAACAAGGAGAAAGAATAAGGACATTATCTTCAAATTGAATATATTTGAATGTATGAAAAACTCAACATGTTATATATATTTTTTATCATTTTGCTATGGACTATCATCACAGACCATGATCAATATGTAGAGCAGGGTTTCAAACAATCACCCTGATGAAAATACTAGTCCTAAGAGAGATGCCTAGAAAAATACTTGCAAAGAATTTGCTTAAAGGGTAATGCTTAAAGGGTAACCAGAGCATTACTGAAACAGCAGAATACCAGAGGGCATGACACCTCACTGGGTTCCAACAGTGCCTCCTAAATAGCTGTTTAATCAAATAATGGCTTGATACCCACACTGACCTGTAGGAGAAGACATCAGGAGTGTAATTCCCATTGAACTATTTCTCCATAAGCATTCCATTCCCTGCTACCCTGTTGCTACAAGGCTGGCTACTTTGTGGACCTACCACACAGTCCGAAATTGAAGCAAGAGAGAACTCTATTCTACTGACGTTACTTTGGAGTGTGTATAAGTCAAACCATGTCACTTAGGAAACCGTTACAATAGTTCATTTTTGCCTTTCTGTTCATTATATGATCAATAGTTTACTCACATCACTGTAGTTTATTCGGTTGAGTTTGGCTAGCATGATTTCTGGGGTATCTGGCATGACATGGATTGTTTTCTTATCATTGTCCCAGGCTTCAGTATATAAGCGCTATGAAGAAAGAAATTAGAAAAATTATTTTGGCATTCAAAGATGCTTTTCTTTTGATATGTGTCAGTCACCTCTCCTCTATACGAAGTAGAAATAAAATTACTTAAGTTGAATCAATTCCTACTTTTCATGTAGATAAATTACTATTTCCCAGAGTATTTAGCTTACTAGTTTACTATTTCATTGACTTGGTTGTTACTGTTTCTTATTAAAATTCTTTAGCAGTTCTGAAAAATATAAATGGGTTGCAGTATTTAAAATCTGTAATTATGAAATAATTATAGTGCATAGTATTTTTAACAGCTTAATATTTTGAAGTATTAAGTAACTATGGTATTATAATGGAAAAATCATTTACAAAGGTATCATAAATCCTATAGGAATTATAGGAATGCTGTAACATGTCAGAATTTTTACCTTTTTCGATGGTAAATTCCTCTACCTAACAGTGAGGAATAAAAACTCACCTTACTCATGTTTATAGCATTGCTCTTTGCCAGCACCTGCTCTGGAGTGTCAGTTATGCTGGTAAATTTCAGGGTCTCCGGACGCTGACGGTAGATATTATCACTCAGTATCTCTGCGGCCCTCTTGGCTTTAACCACTTCCACGGAACCAATCGGAACCCAGCCAATGCCTTTCAACCATTCAAGGTCTGACTTATATAAATTCTGCAAATGAACAGATAGGAAACACATTTACTAATTAGAATTTTAGATTCATAGTCACAAAATGCCTATTAGGGAAATACAAAGTATTTGTGAACAAATAAAGCTCCCAGCATAGCTGATCACTCATTTAAAAGTATTATTGAATCCTGAGAATATTTTTCCCCCCTGAGCATTTTTTGGTACAGAGGATTATACCAATATGATAAAAGAACTTTTGTAAAATGTAGAAGACACCTGCCCTTGAGGGTAGTACACGATTTTTACACAGAAATAGAGCTTCTCTAGCTCTGAAAAACATGCTCTAACTGGGTGTTGTATGTAAGTGATGAACCACAGGAATCTACCCCAAAAACCAAGAACACACTTCACACACTGTATGTTAGCCAATTTGACAATAAATTACATTAAATAAAAAAAAATAAAAAAGAAAAATGTGCTCTAATAGCTCCCAGTAAGACCCCACACTCAGACCAATGCTGCTGCAGTCACAAAAACTCTTTTGCCTTTTTTAAAGGAAAAGAGGTGAAATTTAACTACAGTAATGAGTTTCAGCATATAGTAATGTTAACCTTTGCAAGTCACGCTCTCACATTTTTAAAATGGAGATATAATTGACATGTAATATATTAGTTTCAAGTGTACCACATAATGATTTAGTATATGTATAGACTGTAAAATGATCACAATAAGTCAAGTTAACATCTCTCACTACACATAGCTGCACTTCTGGTGTGTAAAAAGAACTTTAAAAAAAATCTTTATTTCCACTTTCAAAATCACAAAATATCAAGTGTGTAATGTGGTGTTGTAAAGATAATATATATTTCTCTATTCATTTTATTTTACTATCACTAGTACATGGTAACTGTTAACAAGAATTAGACGATTGGTTTTGAAAAAGACAGTAATATATTAGTATATGTGCTGCCGAAGCGAGCACAAAAAGACAGTAATATATTAGTATTTCCCTGTCAGTAGGTAGAAAATATGAAATGTTTGTTAAAATGATTTAGTATAATATACTTCTGTTCCCACTTTTTCCACCTCCCTCCATGCCAACATGTATTTCTCTCTCTTTAAGCCAAAAATATGCAGCTATATACTTCTGAGGACTAAGTTTCACCTAACTCATGCAAAGGAAGCCTGAATTACTAGGAAGAAATGTACCTATATATATAATTGATAATATATATTTTATTTCCTCTTTTACATATGACTTTGGGGGGGGGGAACTGTGAAATAAACTGTAGTGCTTCCAATAGGAAACTCTTTTTAAACATTTAATGGTATATTGTTTAAAATATACAAATAAATTCCAGTCTCCTGGCACTAGTCAGAATTTAAGGACATGTTTCAGATCTTCTTTTAACATGCAGAACCAGCATCAGGGATACTCACATCACTCTGGAGGTCATAAGCTTTCCGAGCCTGGATGATGTCATTCTGGTCCGGCAGGCAGGTCCATTCATGCAGAGGATGTTTATAGTCCACGTCACTGACTAAGGTCTGACATTTCTTGGCCAGAACGATACCAAGCATGTCCACTGGGCTGCTGTATCTGGTCTTGTATTTCTCAAATTCTTTCTTGTACTCTCGGTCACTCTGCACTTTGGCGATGTGGAGAGACCACATTATCTTGGGGTCATCGTGTACTGCTCGGGCACCAATGTGGTGACCCAACTGCTTACGGTAAGCTTCTTTGTATTTGTACTGAAAGAGAAACCAGTAAATAAGGAGGGAGCACCAAGGGCTATTTCCTGTCATTCTTTTTGTGATGAGGCTTTTCTATGAAATCCTCAAGACGCTAGGGTACATTCAACATGTGCTGAGATGCTACACATTGGAAAACGCTTACTTCCAATGAAAAGGATGTTGTGCTAATTTGCACATTTCTACAGAATAATTCCACAATGATCACTTTATATGATGCTAAAAATCTTTTTTGATAAAAAGAGACTAAAAAGTGAACTTTGAGTGAGTTCAATTGTAGTGATAAACAGTGTCTCAGAAGTTGGTCATATGGGTGGACTCAACTGAGATTTTCCTAATCTTTTTTCTAGGGCATTCTGAGAAATAATTTTCCTCTGCACAAATAGTCTGGGAGCAGTAGTTTAAAAATGGGTGAATTTTGTTGTTTGATAGGTTTAGAGTTTCAGTTTTGCAAAATGAAAAAGTTCTGGAAGTCTGTTGCTCAATAGTGCGAATACACTTAACATTGCTGAACTACGTACTTGAAAATGGTTTAGACAGTAAATTTTATATGTTTTTAAACCATGATTAAAAAGAAAAGCCTACAAAAATGGACAATTTCTACTATTCAGATTAATATTTAAGTTGTCCAGGAATCTGATATCTTCACTTTTAAGGTAAAGGAATATGCAGACATATCTTTTTTGCTATCCTATGTCCTTCCTCGAATCAGGAGGGAGAACTCCATTAAATCCCGCTCCTTTCCTGGTATCTTTGTCTTGAGTGTATCCTGAGGAGAGCTCATGAGGTGTTATGAGCTACTAGCTCAACATATGTCCATCTAGCCTTAATGAAGGTACCCAATCTTATTAAACAAAGACCAAAGGACAGGAATCAAAGGAACTACATTCCAGTTCAGACTTTGTCTCAATGATGCTTGTGATCTTGGGCAGGTTACCTACTGTCTCAAACCCTAATTTATTTGCCTGTACAGTGAAGGCAGTTAAGGTGGAAGACTACAGATCCATGGATGATGACTATAGAGACATCCATCTGTGTTTCCCTGCACAGAGGGCTGGCCTGTTGGTAGCAAAGGGAAGGACTTGTTCAGCTCTTACATCACTGGCAATGTCTCGGGAGGCCTTGGCAGCCACAATGGGAATGGCATCACTTCTCAAGTCATAGCCTTCTTTCTTGGCTTCTTCCATGGCCTGGCGATAGAAGTTCTGAGGAAAGAAGTAGCAACATTCATTCATTCATTTGTTCATATATATATATATATATATATATATATATATATATATATATATTATTTATTTTGAGAGAGAGAGAGAGAGTGCACAAGCAGGGGAAGGGCAGAGAGAGGGGAGAGAGAGAATCCCAAGCAGGCTCCATTCTGTCAGTGCTGAGCCTGACACAGGGCTTGATCTCACAAACAGTGAGATTACCGACCTGAGCTGAAATCAAGAGTCAGACACTTAACTGACTACCTACCCAGGTGTCCCAGAAATAGTAGCTTTTAGATGTAATACTTTCACTCTAAAATTGTATTTTTGTCCAAAGAAGACTGCTTTGGATGCAGAATTAACTGCACTAATATGTTCAGCTTTAAATCTTAAACACACACACACACACACACACACACACACACACACACACACACCTCTTTCTTTTACGTTCTATTTATCCAAGCTATTTAAGCTGAGATTTTACATCTGGCAGGCTTTAACACTGCAAGTTCTCTTTACACAAATCCTTACAGATTTTAGACGTGAAATCAATAGCTTTCAAATGTGTTGGATTGTTCAGCCCTTGCTCTTCTCATCAAACAGCCAAGAAGTGTTGATTTAACTCCAAATTTGAGTTAGGGACAATTTTACTAGCAAAGAATATGATTACATAATACACAACACCACCTTAAATATGTATGTGTCTACAACCAAACAGTGCTGAACTAAGGATAATCTGTTCCTGAATGGCTTTGTTAATATTGATTTGCTCCATAATTAATTTTTTATTTAAAAATTTTAATTATAAATTGTTAATTTATTAGTTAAAAACACAAAACTAATTAAAATATATTTGATAATTTATTCTGTAAATTGGAAAAACACCCACTATTCAGTTTCTACGATAGGATAGATACACATAGAAGGTGGAATGCAGATGCTGTGGCAACACAGTTTGAGAACCAGTACATTAAACAAATCATCTATACTAGAAGTCTTCATTCAGCATTTTTTGCTTGTGAGCCACCCACAAGAATTTGACCAAATCCTATATACTGTTAAGATAAATTTAAAATAATTGCTAATATTGTTTTTTAATTAATCAATAATAAAGTATGCATTGTGATAATTTTTAAACATAAAAAGTAAAAATTTATCGGATCTCTTAATGTTACTTTTGTGATTTATAGGAAATCACAGTACCTTGGTTGAAAACCTTGAAAACGGTTTTGGTGGATATTAATGAATTAAATTGTTTGGCAGATTTTTTGTTTTTTTTTAAATACACTCAGGCATGTACCACATTAACTGCTGGAACAGGTATGCTTTCTTTTTTTCCTCTTTTTAGAAATAAAATCTTTAAAAAATCTTATCTGGTCAAATATTTTAATGTATGTTTTAATATTTAAAAATGTATATTTTCCTTATTTTGAAAAACTTCAAACCTACAGAAAAGTTTTAAGAATAGTACAATGGGGGCGCCTGGGTGGCTCAGTCGGTTAAGCGTCCGACTTCGGCTCAGGTCATGATCTCGCGGTCCGTGAGTTCGAGCCCCGCGTAGGGCTCTGGGCTGATGGCTCAGAGCCTGGAGCCTGCTTCTGATTCTGTGTCTCCCTCTCTCTCTGCCCCTCCCCCGTTCATGCTCTGTCTCTCTCTGTCTCAAAAATAAATAAAACGTTAAAAAAAAATAAAAAAAAAAAAGAATAGTACAATGAACACCCAGCTACCCAATTATTAGCACTTTTGCCATATTTATTTTCTCTTTCTCTTTTATGTGTGTATGTTTGGCATGTATATTTGTTTTTTTAAATCTTATTTTCAATTATAAGAACCAATTAAGGGTAAATTGTAGACATCATGGCTTTCACTTTTAAATATTTAAAGCATATATTGCCCAAGAAAAAGGTCACTTTTACACAACCACAATATATTTATTAAATTTGGGAAATTTGATATTGACACAATACTCTTATCTAATAGACAGTGAATATTCAAATTCCACCAACTGTCCCAGTAGTGTCCTTTATAGCAATATTGTTTGTCTACCCAGAATCCAACTCAGGAGCACGAGTGGCATTTGACTGTTCTCGCAGATTTTTAGGCCTTTAATCTGTGCTTTTTGTTTGAAAGTTAAAGAAGAGTGGCTAAGAAAGAGGAAGTGGACACCACTGAGGGCAGGGCCCCTCAGGCAGGTAATTTAGAAGAGTAGGGAAGGGAAGCCCTCCCTGTTAAAGTGATTTGTTTATAACACCGCAAGCCAGAGTACCCACTGGAAAGACTTTGTGTTACCTCAAGGACACCTGAAGTTGGAAGGTAGCTCATCTTTATACCCCAAAACAGAGACATAGTTCTTAAAGTGGTCTATGATGGACTAATTTAATCTTTAATTTCAGTTTCCTCCCTTTCCTCTTTTAAGAGAGTTACTGCTTCAGAGCAAGTAGATGCAGAACCTGTAGATAGTTCTGGAAAAGGATTTAGAAATTGCTTATGGTTTTAAGGGCAAAACAACAATGACCTACAATTCTTCAGGGCTTTATGTTTCTTCCTACTCTATAATGTTCAGTATTTTGTCACTGTTGAGGCTGCATGAAGACAAAATTTTAAATGTAAGGAAAAATTTTAAACATGTGGCAGAAATAGTGAAAACGAATTGCTTCATCATTACCCCCATTCTCATGTTAGATTGAATTAAAAATATTGGAATAATGTCTGAATTTAAAAAATTTTTTTTCAACGTTTATTTATTTTTGGGACAGAGAGAGACAGAGCATGAACGGGGAAGGGGCAGAGAGAGAGGGAGACACAGAATCGGAAACAGGCTCCAGGCTCTGAGCCATCAGCCCAGAGCCCGACGCGGGGCTTGAACTCACGGACTGCGAGATCGTGACCTGGCTGAAGTCGGACGCTTAACCGACTGCGCCACCCAGGCGCCCCATTTTTAAAAAAATTTTTTTTTTCAACGTTTATTTATTTTTGGGACAGAGAGAGACAGAGCATGAACGGGGAAGGGGCAGAGAGAGAGGGAGAATAATGTCTGAATTTTAAATATGATGCAGAGATATTTAATTTTTAAATGACTTGGGTCTTAGAAGGAACTTATTACATGTTTTTAATGTAGATTATCAATACATGACAAATTACATTCTTCCCAAGATTTTACAAGGAAAAGCTGAAACAAAATTAAGAATAAATTGGATACATTTAAGCTAAAATCCCAAGGGCATTTGATCTTCTTAAAAAATTCTAAAATGTTTATTTCATAACTGGAGAGTCAAATAGTTTGCCTATTATATTTTTCCTTTGAGGACTCTGTCCTTCTGCAGAAGTGGAAAAAATGTGTTTAAATCATCTCATGTCTTTAGGCCAAACAAATTGATTTATTTCATTCTTTCAACATTTGAAAAAGATGCAGGGCTTCAAAGAAGAGAACGCTTTGGTTACCATCAAGACTATGTTTTAAAGTTTGTTTGGTAAGTAATTTACCCAAGAGAACTAGAATAGGTAAATGAGAATTTGAGAGAAAAAAAAGATGTGGTTGCTTTGTTTTGTTTACATTTATTGAGTATGGAATGAAGGTAACAATTGGGTTGAGAAAAAATTCAAGTGAGCCATTATGAAATCTAATCTTCAGAAGACAGTCCTTAGGCAATTAACATGATCATGCCATTTTAAAGAAAATGAATCCAGCTGAAAATTGCAGAAATAAAAGCCTAATTTCCTCTCAGCAGCTAAAAAACAAAAACAAAAACAAAAAAAACACCTACCTCATCTGACCTCATTTTAACAAAAGGCAGAGGCTTAAAAGCGTCATTATAGTTTGGGGTAGAAACTAACTTCATCTGTCTGGGGTGAGACAGACCTCTTGGGAATAGCTCAACGAACAGAGAAGCTCTATGGCCAAGAGAAAAATTGTTCGTTCAAAAAATGACTGAAGCCAAGACCAAGCAAATACTTATGATCAGGCTTGTCCTCGGGTCTGTTTTACAATGTTAGAGGGAGGGAAATCGTACCCTCTTCATTTCACTTGTCACTTGTCACGGTTAAATGAAGCATGACTCTTCTTTAGGGCTGATTATAAATAAAAGTAGTCAATACAGATAAAAGAATGAAGATGGTCAAGTCTTGAAAATGGGTGCTTAATTTTCCAGTGTTCTCAAACTGAAGAAAAGTCTCCCCCCGCCCTTTTTTTTTTTTTAAACGAAGACACACAAACGTGTGAGAAAACAATCTCTTCTTGAATAAACCAGTAATTGTTGATTTTTGGCAAGTACAACTGGGCAAGAAGTTGTCCCTGCAGCAGTATTTCTGGACTGCAAAGATATGTGATGACATGTTTAGTGAGGCTGGAGATAACACATAAAAAATATATTTTATTGTCTTCAGGCAATTTTGAAATGGATGGACTTGAGGATTCTCATTTCAGTTCTTGTAAATAAAGCTCAAGTGATTTTGAGTATATTAAACAAATCTAATTTGCATGGTAACAGGAAGAAGTTAAAGTTTATTAAGCAACTATTTGTGCCAGGCCCTACGTTGGGCATATTATATATACTACCTTATTCAGCCACCACGAAAATTCTTCAAGATAGGTATTTTTATCCCATTTTCACAGGTGAGGTAACTGAGGAAAAACTCACAGAATACTGAAGTGCTAATCTGATACATAGCAATCATTTTTTTAATTAAAATTATAATGAATTTCAATCATTAATAGTTGACTTTGATTGTTTTCTTTCTCCTCCTGAGATGCAGATATTTTTGTATTTATCTACTTCTGTATCATTTTATGTATCTACTTTTTGAAAAATGGCACATATATTCAGGGTAAGGTGACGGGCATAAAAAATCAAAACTAAGCCAACCGGTGCACATGAGAATTAAATCCATAATTCTAACGTTTTTACTACATCAGCAAAAAATCAATGTGGTCAGACCAAGAAAACAAAACAAATGGTCTTACCTCACTGTAATTTATTTTATTTTGTCTTGCCAACATAATTTCAGGTGTATCAGGCATGATGTGAATTTGGGTCTTGTCTTTGTCCCAGGCTTCTGTGTATAAGCGCTGTGAATGATCAACAGGTTAATGAATGAGAAAAACAATGTTGTAAATAAGAGTTTCTAATTTAGAGTTCATGACAAAGTTGGAAGCCAAGCTCCTCCCTATCTATGCTGTGTACTTTATACCAACACTCCAAATCTCTTTGCTATTACAAGATATTTATTGCCACTAAATGGAAACATAGACTAAGATATGAAAAGAAAACCTGTGTGTGTGTTTTGTTACACTATCACCTCCAATTATAAGCAATTATTTTCCAAGCATACATACCATATGCACTGTGGTTACATTAAATCCTTCCCAAGGTTTTGTTTGTTGTTTGTTAATGGCAAATGTAACTGGATATGCCATCTCCAGATTTCTTTTTGATGAATGTTATGGAGATTCACATTGACTTGCTAGTTTTGAACTCACTTAGATAAATACCCAATGGGAAAGAAACCTTGATATCAAACCATGTATTACTCTCATTGACTTCAAACAAACTGAACACCAAACACCTGTCCTATTCTTAGCTCTGGCTCTTTCACAAGAGATGTCACAGCAGAAATTCCCACATACATTTTTGGAATCCTAACGTAACTGAATAGAAAATGCAACCAAACCACTAAAGACAATATGGCAATTGTAAAACAATTAAAAGACTAAATTAACCATAGAAATTCTCAAGGGCATATGGTTCTACTTTAGTTTCCCCCAAACTGGGGACTCACCTTGTTCATATTGATGGCATTGTTCTTGGCCAGCACCTGTTCCAAGGAATCAGGCACACTGGTAAATTTCAGCGTGTCTGGAGGCTGGCGGTAAATGTTGTCACTCAGTATCTCTGCAGCTCTCTTGCACTTGACCACATCCACAGACCCAATGGGGACCCAGCCAATACCTCTCAGCCACTGTAGATCTGATTTGTAAATGTTCTGGTGAGATCAAACACAAAAGCAAGTCTTAGTTAAGCTGTTATGACACTTGATTTTAAAAACTAAAGAAAAAGACTGAAAAATTTGGGGTGCCTGGCTGGCTCAGTCAGAGAAGCACATGACTCTTGATTTCGGGGTCATGAGTTTGAGCCCCATGTTGGGTATAAAGGTTACTTAAAAATTAAAAAAAAATTCTTAAAATAAAAAAGACTGAAAAGCTTTAATAGCTAAACATCATGTCTATGTCTTTTTCAAACATGAAGCCCAGGGGCACCTGGATGGTTTAGTTGGTTAAGCAACTGACTCTTGATTTTGGTTCAGGTCATGATCTCACTGTTTGTGAGTTTGAGCCCGGCATCAGGCTCTGCACTGACAACACAGAGCCTGCTTGGGATTTTCTCTCTCTCTCTCTGCCCCTCCCCTGCTCTCTCTCTCAAAATAAATAAATAAACATTAAAAATATAAAATATGAAGCCAAATTAAATACACTTTCATGGGATCGTGTTCTCTCTAAAAGAAAAGCAAAGTACAGTGAATGAGAGGTGGAGAGAAAAAATGTTATTACTTCTGAGGGCTCTAACTAATCCTAGACCATTATCTATGTATCACTGTGTATTACCATCGTAAGCATGGTCACTGGTGGTATACAACGGGTCTTAGTACTCACATCACTCTGGAGGTCATAGGCCCGCCGAGCATGGATGACGTCATTCTGGTCAGGCAGGCATGTCCACTCGTGCAGGTAGTTCTTATAGTCTATGTCACTGACTAAGGTCTGGCACTTCTTGGCCAGGACCACCCCCAACATGTCCACTGGGCTGCTGAACTTGGTCTTCCACTTCTCAAAGTCCTTCTTGTATTCCCTGTCACTCTGGATCTTGGCCACATGCATGGACCACATCATCTTGGGGTCATCTTTGATGTCTCGGGCTCCGATGTGGTGGCCTAGTTGCTTGCGATAACCATCTTTATATTTGTACTGAAAAGTAGTCATAAAGGCAAACATGTTAGAAAGGGCTAAAATCTTATTATTAAACATCATTATTTTAAATTTGGAACTATCTGAATACCAACTTGTTTCCTTATCCTAAACTCTGACTTGACTTCACAACAATACTCTAATGGGAAGACAAGGCCAACTACATACTTCTAAGGTTTTGCAGACATTAAGTCCCTGGGGAAAAAAAAAAAAAAGGGAGCAACACTTCCAGAAAATCAACTGGAAGCATAAACTACCTTTTGTTTATCTTGGGCCAGTGAAATCACTAACCCAGAAATTTTACATTTGATTTTGAGAAGGCTACTTCCCAGGCCACAGGTATCATATTACCTCCTTTGCCCACCCCTCCCACCTCCCAAATCTAGCTCTGTTGACTTTCACTGCACCACCTTCCTCCCTAAAATGGGCTGGCTTGCATTTTCTATTCAGCTCTATATCCTGCTCTGTTGGAGATCAAATTTGGCTGGGGTTTCTTGGGATTCTTCAAGTGAGAAAGCAGATTATATAACTACAAGAAAGCATTTTAGTTGTGGTGATGGTGGTAAGTGCTGAATGGATATTTTCTCTTCATTTTAGGAAATAACATCACACAAATCCTAATGTATATGTATAATTCTTCATCGAAGGACTCACTTCTTTCAGAGAGAGCAAGAAAAGAAATGAGGATCACCATTTTACTGTTTTTGGTTGTCTTTGTTTTTCTGTTTTCGTTTAAAAAGAGCTCAAAAGGAATCACTTAAGGTAATTTTCCAAAGAAAGAGTTGGCAAAGATCCAGAGCAAGATTAAGGAAAGGTACATTTTCATGGGGCGCCTGGGTGGCGCAGTCGGTTAAGCGTCCGACTTCAGCCAGGTCACGATCTCGCGGTCCGTGAGTTCGAGCCCCGCGTCAGGCTCTGGGCTGATGGCTCGGAGCCTGGAGCCTGTTTCTGATTCTGTGTCTCCCTCTCTCTCTGCCCCTCCCCCGTTCATGCTCTGTCTCTCTCTGTCCCAAAAATAAATAAAAAACGTTGAAAAAAAAATTTAAAAAAAAAAAAAAAAAGGAAAGGTACATTTTCCTAGACCTGGCTGAACCAGGTCTTTTTCTGATATTGAGCCAACACATGTAACCAAATTATTATTTTTTTCTCTTCTGGCATTTTCTTATTTCTATAAGAAATATCTATAATTGTAAGATATGAATAACTATAGATTCAAATTCAATTTTATAATAAAGTTTAGGACACCACCTCCACCTATGGGACCTGAATATTAAAGTTTTTGGAGTTAAAAATATAAAAGAGCTTTTTCCAGTGAAAAACATTTTTTTTTTCATTTAAGGCACAATATGTGTGCTTTAACTGGCACATAGATTCATCTCCCTGCTGTACTAATGATCATTTGCTCCCAATCCTATCCAGCCATGTACATACATGGAGTGTGGCTACTCACATCACTGACGATGTCCCTGGAGGCTTTGGCCGCCACGATCGGGATGGCATCACTTCGCAGGTCATAGCCTTTCTTCTTTGCTTCTTCATTGGCGAGTTTATACAGAGTCTATAGAAAGAAAGTCAGAGTGAAAGTAAAAGGTTTGACAGCAACAATTTAGAGATTATTAAGTGACATTCCAAGTAATTTTAAAAAGGAGAGGGTCTGTAAACAACTAAATTTCCAGCAATTTTGAAAGTAAATAAATTATATCTTACTGAAAAAAACCCATACACATAGCTTTAGAAATCAATGAGATCAATGGATATTTACATCGAGTGATATTTTAATCCATCATAGATGTTAAAAATTAATATATAGCATGTAGTTTGTTATATTATGCATATTAACATATGTTAATGTAATCTAGTAATCTAGATCAATTTACAGACCAATCTATACCTATTTCTAAGTGAAAAATAATTGCAGAACAATGTTTAATATTGTTAGTTTACATATAAAATATATATGCTTACATACTTTCTTTATTGCTTAAAACATTTTCCACAATCATGTAATACTTTATAATGTTTAAAAAAGAAAGGTGGAAAAAACTGAAGTACAATTTAAAACAGCTAACTGGACTATAATCATGACTTTAAGATTCTAAATTTTATCTATATCATATTAGTAAAACATGTGCCTAAAGTAAATTGCATTTTACTTAAAAAAAACCCAGTGCTGTTAATAGAGAACACTTCTTTCCCACACCTGAAGCTTTCTTTCTATAGAAGAAGCTCAATTATTTTTCTCTGACCTTTCTCCTTTCTCTGCCCCTTTACTCTCTGCCTGTGAATCACGGACTTACCGATTTATTTAACTAGCAGGGATGGGATGACTAGACACTTCCCACTCAGCTCTGACCCGCTCCCTCTGGGACTAAGCCCAGCCCCTTCTGTCTCTCTGGGCTCTAAGCCCTAAGGCCTTACCCCTGAGGGGAGTGTAGCTAATTGCCCTTCTCTAGTGTGGCCTCTGACCAAATGGGAACCTAATTCTGAGGTTCAGTTAGGCTCATTTAGTTCTCATCCAAATGTATCCTTGAACTTAACTTTAGTTGTAAAAAATATGAGATTTCAACTTCTATTCATACTCCTTTGTTTTACCTCTCAGTTGTACTGAGGATCCAGGTAGGTAAAAGTTACATATTATCAGAGGTCCCCTTGGGCAGATTGCCAGATTTAGCAAATTAAAAAGATAGCAAGCCCAGTTGGACTTGTATTTTAGGTAAATGACAAATAGTGTTTCAGTGGAAATATTGGGTCACTAGTTTATCTGGCTATCCTACCCCCTTGGAGATGCAGAAAATACTACTCAGTCCCCTTGGCCCACACCAGCAATGGCTATAAACTAAAAATGCAACTTCAGTTTGCCCACGGAATCCTATAGCAGATAATATTCAACCTAGAAATAAAAGGCTAGATGGGCTGAGTGTTCACGTCACAGAGCCACAGGCACCATGATTGCTGTGGCACAGCAGCAACCTCCATAGAAGCAAGTACAGGAAAACAAACAGTGGCAACAATAAAACGTGTGGGGCCGCACCACAGGAGTTTGCCCTAACCTGGCTGTAGTTGAGCTGGTTCTGCCGTGCCAACGTGATCTCCGGGGTATCAGGCATTATATGAACTTGACTCTTGTCTTTGTCCCAGGCCTCTGTGTATAAACGCTGCCAAAGAAGATGTTGATAGAATACTATTTGAAATGGGAATTATAAAAAGTTAAGCATGATTATTATTAATCTAATTAGGAAAAACAAACCAAACTTGGATACAAGGTATTAAATTGGAGGTTTGAGTCTTAACACTAGTGATCAAAGTTAAAATTGGGAATAACAGAAATTAGAGGATTTCGAGTATATAATTTAGGAGATAAATATGACCCTACACACACTTCAATGGATAATTTTAACTGCACTAGTCATTAGAGTATGATAGCATCTTTTGACATCTTAGAGAAGCTTGAGGTAGCTGGGGCCCACCTTGTTCATATTGATGGCATTGTTCTTGGCCAGCACCTGTTCCAGAGAATCAGGCACACTGGTAAATTTCAGCGTGTCTGGAGGCTGGCGGTAAATGTTGTCACTCAGGATCTCCGCAGCTCTCTTGCACTTGACCACATCCACAGACCCAATGGGGACCCAGCCAATGCCTCTCAGCCACTGGAGATCTGATTTGTAAATGTTCTGTAAAGACGAAAATGGAAGAAACTCTTCAGCAAGACTTAAAAGATTTATGGTAAAAATGCCAATGCAATCAGTAATAACGTACAATACTGGTAGTTGTCTTTTCATGGAAAATAAGCTCATTGTGTTAGACAGACTAAAGGAGGCACTATGTTCAAAAATGACCCAGAAACATCTCCTAGCCATAACAAAAAGTGATCATATATTTCTGGTGGTAAGGACAGGACTGATCCAAATTACTGTCAGTTCAGTGAATGTTATTATAATGCCCATGTGTACAGGAAAACAATGCCAACCCAGAATGGGAGAAACCACAGATACATCCAACAATAGCCTACCAGTAAATAAAGGTGAGGCCTAGTCAAATGAAATTCTCTGCAGCTACTAAAAGTCTTATTTTAAAGGATATTGATGACTTGTACAAAGGTACTTAATATAACATTACACGAAGGAAAACATAAAACAACGTATGTGGATAAATTACATGAGCAGGAGTGGGCTTTTTCAGTGGTTGGATTATGTTGGATTTCATTGCCTTCTATGTATTTTTTCTTATATGTCAAAATATCTGTAGAGCACTTTAGAAATAAACAACAACAAAAAAGAATATATAACAATGATGTAGAGCCCCTGATACATTGAGGCAGAAATTCATGGCTTTAACACTGTCCGAGGCTCAGGGCAATTGTTGATCATTTCATTGGTCCAAGGCCCCAGATTCTTTCCACCAAGTTCTCAGCACAAGAAGGTGGACTTCTTGGGGTGCCTGGGTGGCTCAGTTGATTAAACATCCAACTTTGACTCAGGTCATGATCTCACGGTTCGTGCGTTTGAGCCCTGCATCGGGCTCTCTGCTGTCAGCATGGAGCACACTTTGGATCCCCTGTCCCCCTCTCTCTTCCCCTGCCCCACTCATTTTCTTTCTCTCTCTAAAAAATAAACATTAAAAATTTTTAAAAAAAGAAGATGGACTTCTTTCCAGAGTTGTCTTTCCATACCTTTCTCTCTTGATTTGTTGTTTTTAAACAAAAATCTGTGTTCTTTTTAAGTTTATTTATTTTTCGGGGGGGGGGAGGGGCAGAGAGAGAGGGAGACAGAGAATCCCAAGCATTCTCTGAGCTCACAGCACAGAGCCCAATGTGGGGCTTGAACTCCTGAATCGTGAGATCATGACCTGAGCTTTAATCAAGAGCTAGTATCTTAACTGACTGAGCCACTCAAGCATCCCTCTCTCAATTTATTTTACATAATTTCTCTAAGGATTTTTGTTAACCCATTAAGTATTAACTACTTCACAGCAAAGGAATTGGACCTTTGCCCAGCTCATTTGAAGGATTTTACCCATAACAGCAACTAAGAAAATACAGACTGATATTTTGCAGTCTACACAAAAAGCCTATTGGAATTGGCCTAATGGATTACTATGTGGATTGCCCCCTAAATAACAACAGCAAGAATGAAAGCAATAACATTGTATACCTCTGGAGTGCTTTTTAACTTTCCAATGACTGTTAACTTTCAAATAACCATTAAGGCCCCATCACAGTGTGGGGGAAATTGATTTTGAAAAGGCACTCAACAAATAGATGTAAGCAGTCTGTCAATGCTGTCAACTCCATGGGTGGCATTAACCATTTTAACTCATGTGCAGGCAAAGCTTTTCTTTTCAGACACAATTGCAAAACACAGGGTTCTGTATGTCAAAAACTACAGAACAGATGTGGGCATTTTCACAGGTGGGCTGTACAGTTTTTAGTAATGGCCAATTAATTTTAAAAATTAATTTAATTAAAATAATTAAACATAGATATAAAATAAATTAAAAATTAACTTTATTTTCCAAAATCCTCTAATGCTTAAAGAATCCCTTCAAACATTTGTAAACTATGTGCTGTAGGAAACGTGCTTTTCACACCCAGATTTGATATTAAAAGCAGCAGCACTAGCTACCATGTGACCCCTCTACAGAGAGCTGTGCTAAGAGAAGAAAATGTCAGTGAACTGATCCAATAGCTTACAAATACAGCAACTTCTTTTGTTTCATAATAATAACAATTAGCACCGTAACAGGCATTAGAATTCTACTAATTATAACCTTATCTGGTTTGCAAAGAAGCTAAAAATATTGAGTATTTTTTTTTAATAAAAATTTGTTTCTACCCCCTTAAAAGAATAAAAGAAAATGTCTCCACCTGGTGGACTCTGAACATTGCTTAATTCCAGTTTTGTTTTTAAAAGACCAAATCCAGTTTGTAAACTTCCCTTCCTTATAAAGCCTATTAAATGTACACATAATAAAGCAATAAAACTATACACTGATTCAAATCTCATTCACTGATCAATAAGTCCTAGCTTAAGTATGCCAATGGGTTGCATATAAAGGATAACTTTTACATAGCTGAACACAGCTCTTTTATAGATGCTGTACTCACGTCACTCTGGAGGTCATAGGCCCGCCGAGCATGGATGACGTCGTTCTGGTCAGGCAGGCACGTCCACTCGTGCAGGTAGTTCTTATAGTCCACATCACTGACTAAGGTCTGGCACTTCTTGGCCAGGACCACCCCCAACATGTCCACTGGGCTGCTGAACTTGGTCTTCCACTTCTCAAAGTCCTTCTTGTATTCCCTGTCACTCTGGATCTTGGCCACATGCATGGACCACATCATCTTGGGGTCATCTTTGATGTCTCGGGCTCCGATGTGGTGGCCTAGTTGCTTGCGATAACCATCTTTGTATTTGTACTGAGAAAAAAAAAACACACAAATGAGGTTTTTATCATAAGCCCTTGAAGGTCAAAAGTCTGTACAAAATCACCTTGCTTATGTCAAAATTATAAGTTGACTTTTTCTAATAAGCACTAACTCAAGCTGCTATCCTGACCTTTACGCTTGAAGCTTACAGAGCTAAGAAAATAGATGGAATGTGTATAATTGCAGTGCATATTCAAAATCACCTATGGCCTGGTAATAAGGAATAATTCTTGAGGCAGGTAGTGCTCACAGGGGGAAAGGCCATTTGAATAAGGGAACTTGGAGAAATGAGTTTTAGGCACTAAAAGTATGTCAGGAAAGAGTCGCACTTGGTAACATGGTGTGCATAATAAGTCATAGAATGGGTACCTGGTTCCTAGAAGGATGAAGTACTCTATGTCAAGGACCTAGTTTAGTATTAGTATACTAGTTACTTACTATACTATCATAAAGTAATAGTATACCATTAGTGTACTAATATAATACTAGTATTATTATACTAGTAAAGCTGATATAGCAGTCCAACTGGTTAGAGCATGCTCCAGAAAATGCATGGGTTCTACCCCCACATGGGCCAAGAATGTTTTTACTATTCCAAGTCCAATGATGTTGTCCTGGGATCTGAGCCAGTTATTCAAAACACATGCCTCTAGTCTCAAAGATAACTAAGTAAGAAAGTATAGATGGGTCAGCAGGAGGCGATATGGTACAACAGGAAGTAATGAGGTTGTCTGGAGTTTCAACTCCACCACCTACAAGGAGTTTGATTTTAGACAAGTGGCTTAAGCAACCCACAAAACAGGGATAATGACAATACTTACATCTTAGGATAGTTATGAAGTGTAAGTAAGATAATGCATGTCAAGCTCTCGCATAGAATTCTCAACACTTCCTAGTTATTCCTGTTATTATGGTTGACATAAATCCATTTGTGGGGGCAGTCCAACATACATAAACTAAAGGGAGTCACTAACACAACATCATGGGCAGCGAATTATCATATTCCAAAATAGTGGACCTTGATATTTAGAGCAGTGGTCTGTTCCTCAAGAATCTTCTGAGGCACCATGGAAGGTTGATGGTTTTATTCAACCTGTGCTAGACAGCCAGGAGCTGTTATTAAGGGTGCAAGCTCGGGCTAGTAATCACCTCTGGTATAGATCAACTGCCTTCTTTTTCAATCTTAGAAGGGTGAATTATAGTGTCAAGTGTCATATGAATTTTGTGAATATTATATATTAAAATGTTATACAAAGACAGGACCTGATTCTCACTGGGAGTACTTAAGTTTATGAGTTATACTTTCCATAAGTACGGCGTTAATTTTTAGATCTCCAAGCTTGCAGCTGTACTCTAATAATTTTCATGAATGGATCTTTCTCTGATTTTGGTGGGTCAGTTTTCATTGAACATACTGTATCCTAAAAATTATAAACTGCTTTTTGAACATCGAATTTTTCACTTCCTTCAAAACTAGGTTTTTGAAAAAGCCCATATAAATACATTATGACATATTTCCAAAGGGTGAGGAAAGTTCTTTTTGAAGATTTAGTTCAGTATAAGTGTCACTTCAGACTGATTATATACTTGGGGCAACACTGAAACTCACATCACTGGCGATGTCCCTGGAGGCCTTGGCCGCCACAATTGGGATGGCATCACTTCGCAGGTCATAGCCTTTCTTCTTTGCTTCTTCATGGGCGAGTTTATACAGACTCTAAATTTGGGCAAAAAAATATATAATTATACATCAGTTAGATGTTGACTTTCATATCCAAAAACTGACGGGGGCCTAAAATAATTCACTAAGTTCTACACAGCTAGGTGCCTATAATAATCTTATTCTGAGAGGTCTAAGCCTTTGCACTGTTTGCTAAAGACTTAAAAATGATACGTATATAGAACACTGCAGCTTTGTTTTGTATTTTAAAACTTATCTTGAGTTAACGAAACATAAATATTACCCACTGTTTCAAAATTTTTTGTTACAACCATGAATCAGGTTTTTTTTTTTTAAGTTTATTTATTTTGAGAGAGACAGAGACAGCATGAGTCAGTGAGGGGCAGAGAGAGAGGGAGAAGAGAATCTCATGAAGGCTCTGCAGTCAGCATGGAGCCCGATGTGGGGCTTGAAGTTATGAAACCATGAAATCATGACCTGAGCTGAAGCCAAGAGTCTGACGCTTAACCGACTGAGCCACCCAGGTACCCCCTCAGGAATCAGTTTTGAAGAGATCTAAAAAATTAAGCTGAAACTCATGGGCTTAAGGTGGCAAGATGTGGATAAGAGGCAAAGACTTGATCATGGAAATTAATTCACTCTACACCTATTCTGCCCCAACTGTGTGCTGTGAATGTGCTGGGTGCTTGGGAATCAAAGATGAGTATGAGGCCTCTCCCATCATCAGGGTTGCAGGGGGAAGTTATGGAAAGACTGATAACCCACAGAGGAGGCTACCAATAGAGGTGATTTAACCATATTATTAGC
Organism: Felis catus; assembly: GCF_018350175.1. Taxonomy (NCBI): domain Eukaryota; kingdom Metazoa; phylum Chordata; class Mammalia; order Carnivora; family Felidae; genus Felis; species Felis catus. The sequence continues at coordinate 142,137,549 of NC_058375.1, forward strand.
AAAGAGCTCCAGGAAGGAGTAATTAATCCTAAATTAAGAATCAGGAAAGTTCCTGCAGTGGGATTGATTTTTGCATTGGACCTTGAGTGATGAGTATGATTTCAGTAGACTGGAATGGGAGTTGGGGCAGAGGGAGCTGCATGAATCAAAGCACAAGGAAGTGATGGTGCAGGGGTGTCAAAGGAAGCGGAGGGAGCAGTGCCAGGGACAAGTACAAGAGAGGACTGAAAAGAATCTGGAGTTGGACTGAAGGCTTGGTGCTAAAATAAGTTTGTGCTAAATTCCACAGGAAATAGGAAACCATCAATAAACTTTGAGGGAGAGTGACATAATCAAATCTGTGTTTTGTCTTCCTATCCTCAATGAGATAAAAATTACAAAAGAATTGAACTAAGCTGAGAGAGAAAAGCCCGAGAAAGCAGATCAGGCAGGTTAGGCATTCAGTTCAGGGCGTTCTCCCTGGGTCTCTTCTAACCAACAGCACACTACAGCATCTCTGAACTTTTGCAGCAAAGACAGAGTCCAGAATTCCAGAAATGCTGAGTGGCTAGTTACCGAGGCTGTTTGTCTCCTGAGATTCTAACACATGCAATACATGCTTTCCTGTAACAATACAGGACTTATATCATAGGTTTTGCTAAAAAATTCACTCCTTTTTGCTTTGCAAGTAGGACTGGATGTTTTTCGTTTCTGGTGACAATTGAGAGTTAGTTACGTAAGTGCTAAAATTATAGTTTGCACTCCCCAAAATAAAATGAATTAAGAGGGTGGCTCATCTAGCTAAATCCTCTAACTTATGTCATGCAGAAGAGTAATATATTGTTGACTTGTGTTTTCAAATAAACAATATTTTCTTTGCTGGTAGCACAAAGCTGGGAGAAATAACTCATACATCAGCTGACAGAAAAATCAGTTTCACAACAATCTCCACGGGCTTAAACCAATAGGCTTAATCGAAGAAGAAGAAATTGCACAGAGATAAATGTTAATCTTTGAACTGATTTTCAACTGAATTTAAGTTGCCAAATGTGTAAATTCAGGCTAGATGAAACCTAGCTTAAGCCCATGCAAAATGTCTTAGGGTTTCTAGTCGATCCCAAGTTCCATGTGCCCTGGCAGTGATATTGCTGCCAATGTGCCCTGAGGCACAGGGCGCAGAAATGGAGGCCAAACGTCCGTAAGAGGCAATATGATGTCAACTATATTCTATACTTGCAGGATTTTGTTTGGTTTGGAGGGTCACATTCTAGCAGGAGTGTCATGTGAGGAATGCCCAGGAGCTGTGGATGTTTGGATGAGAAAGAGAACTTGGGGTGAGGTGGCAGGGGAGGCACCAGAGTAGCTATCCTCATCTCCGTAGAGTTGGCAGAGATTGGTTTTGTACAGCCTCAGAAGACTACAGAAGTCAGCAGAGAGAAATCTTTGACTCAGTACATTACAAGCATCTTCTAATGGAATTTTTCAGAATGAACGGGCTGATTTAGGACATAAATTCCTTGTCACTAACAACACTTAAGCAAAGGCAGGATGACAACCTGTTGGGTGGGGACTCTTGTAGTAGAAGAGGAGCTGACCTCTTGGGTTAAACATCTGTGGTTCTGACATGAAGGTACATGGCCCCATGCTCACAGAGGGTGGAAAGGAAATGGACTCGCTGATACATACCCTGGCAGATCCCCTGTTTCTGTTTCTTTCTCTCAGTATTATTTGATAATACTGTAATTTTAGTTCCTGACTTAATTTTATACATTAAAAATCTTAAATTTTGATTTTAAACCACAATTTGGAAAAAGGAAATCATATATGGAAGATAGATATAGCACAGTGATACAGCATTAGGAGGAGATAAATGTACAATCTATTGCTAATTTCCCAATTTAAACAAATTAATAAAAGAAAAAGTTTTGATTATTCTTATGGTTACTGCTTAAATCATTAGTTCTTATTATTGTCACTTTGTAAGGGATCATTTGCATTACTTGAAGTTTGATGTTTAGGATGAGGATTCAAAAATGCAGGAGTTGCTATTCACACCAAGCAAGAAAAAAGATTCTTTATACAATTGTTATTTAGTATTACATCACCTTGGACAGATTAACTGAAATCAGAAATCGCATGCAAACTTCATAGAATTAGTATCTGCTCCTACCTCACTGTAGTTGATTTTGTTCATCCTTGCCAACATAATTTCTGGTGTGTCTGGCATGATGTGGATCTGGGTCTTGTCTTTGTCCCAGGCTTCCGTGTATAAACGCTATCAAAGAAAATATGTCATCAGGAAAAAAATTCAGTGTGTAGTTAATAAGAATTTCAGGGGCACAAGAACTTTATAAACAAAAATAACAAAAGGTTATACATTTTATACACGTTATGTATGGTAGATACATCTTCAAGTAATCAGTTCATAGAACAGATGTTTGAGTGCCTTATGATAATCTGAAATGTATGTTAACAAAAGGAAATTGAGAATATCTTTTATGCAAAGATGATCTTCCATAAAAATCTCTTTTTCTCAAAACCATAAATTACTGAAGTAAATACTAAATATAAATGACACATATATCAGATAGATAGATAGATAGATAGATAGATAGATAGATAGATAGTCTTTTGTTGATAAATGCTTTCTTTCTTTTCTTGATTATATTTCTTTTTCTTCTATTTTGCTGTCAGGAGTCCTGCGTTGGTTCTCTGAATTTGAAGCCTCACCTTGTTCATGGTAACGGCATTATTCTTGGCTAACACTTGTTCCAAAGAATCAGTCACACTGGTAAATTTGAATCTGTCTGGAGGCTGGCGATAGACTTTATCACTCAAAATTTCAGATGCCCTTTTGCATTTTTCCACATCCAAAGAGCCAATAGGAACCCAGCCGATGCCTCTCAGCCATTGGAGATCCGACTTGTACATATTCTGTTGACACAAAATAGTCAGTAAAATTTTATCTTTGCATTGGGAAAACATTTTCATCTAAACGATATGAAATAAAGAATACTCTTGAAAATACAGTTTAATGGACAGGCAGCATATCAGACAATACTCCTTTTTGGTCTGGAAGGTTAAATAATTAATACTCACAAGGAAAGAAGAAATGCTATTCCTGCCTTGCAGGAGCTGGTAAGCTTGGTTCCACCTATTGCTACCTTCTCCAAGGGGTGTTAATTCACTGATTTCCTACATTTGCACATCATTATGATTCTTAGATACTCACATCACTCTGGAGGTCATAGGCCCGCCGAGCATGGATGACATCATTCTGGTCAGGCAGGCATGTCCACTCGTGCAGGTAGTTCTTATAGTCTATGTCACTGACTAAGGTCTGGCACTTCTTGGCCAGGACCACCCCCAACATGTCCACTGGGCTGCTGAACTTGGTCTTCCACTTCTCAAAGTCCTTCTTGTATTCCCTGTCACTCTGGATCTTGGCCACATGCATGGACCACATCATCTTGGGGTCATCATGTATTGCTCGGGCACCAATGTGATGGCCAAGCTGCTTACGATAGCCTTCTTTGTACTTGAACTAGAAGAAGAAATACAGACAGTCAACTATTTTAGCTTTTGGTAAAAAGCAATTACTAGGCCCCAATTTTCCTGTTCATTAAAAATATAATGATTTCCTCTTGAACATATACATACATGCACTTTGTAAACCGTTTAGAAAATAAAGAATACATATATGTACACAAAAAAAGAAAACAAAGACATTATTCTACCATTCAGTGAAAACCATTATAAAACTGCTTTTTGTAGTGTGTGTGTGGGTGGGTGGGCGGGTGGGTGTATGACAGAGAGTAAAACTGAATAGGAGTCATATTGTATATACCTGCTTTTTTCATTTATTGCATAAGCATTCCTCTGTGTCATTAAATATTCTCTACAAACATGAATTTTAATGGCAGCAGGTATTACATTATGTTGGTATATGTTAATACTTTTAACCTTTCTCTGATTATTGAACACTTATTTTTAAATTATGATGGTTACCTTCCCATATTTTGGAAATAAAGAAAATATTTTTGACTTTATAGACTAATGAAATAAAAGGATAAACATTTCTAGAAACGTGAGCCAAGCCATCACTTAAAATAAATATTGGCAACCAGTCACTGGACACAGAAGTAAACATATGGTACGTGTGGATGGACTATGAATAATGTGTCCCATTCCCTCAGCCCTTGTAGGTTCACTGGTTCATAAGGCATGTGTTTTTTTTCTGAAGGAATCCTACAATGAGTTCAATTGTATATAAGAATATATCAGGTGGAAAAGCCCAAAGGATGTCTAACTATAGTCAAGTATCTAATGCTTTAATTCAGCAGGAAATGGACAATATTTTGAAATGCATCTATGGACTCAATCATACCTTTGTGTTGACAATTTTACTAGCATTATTAAAAACTATTTACTTAGAAAAAAGACTGTTAGCAAGAACTTTAACCTCATAGCTTACTTGCCCTACTATATAACCAGGAGAGAGAAAGCAATCTTTGAGCCAAAGCCAAGGCAAAGAAATTTTCAGGTGCACTTACTTCACTTGCAATGTCTCTGGAGGCCTTGGCTGCCCTGATGGGAATGGCATCCAATCGCATATCATAGCCTTTCCTCTTGGCTTCTTCTAGGCCAAGTTTATATAGTTTCTGAGAAAGACATAGATCATCATAGGTTTGATTCGTAAAGTGCAGCATAAGCAAAATACATCACGTACCATGAATATATTACTTACCTCACTATAATTTATTTTGTTTTGTTTAGCTAGTAAAACTTCAGGGGTATCTGGCATAATGTGGACAGTGGTTTTATCTTTATCCCAAGCTTCTGTATAGAGGCGCTAAAACAAACAAAAAAGATGTGACTAGTACAGGCTAGTAATGAATAGATAAACTAAAAAAATCTTGTTCTTAATGAGAGTAAAGACAGTCTACTCTGTGAGTTGGTATTTTAGAAAAAAATTTTTTTAATGTTTAATTATTGAGAGAGAGAGAGAATGAGTGGGGAAGGGGCAGAGAGAGAAGGAAAGGGAGAATTCCAAGCAGGCTCTGCACTGTCATCAGAGTGTTTGACACGGGGCTCGAACCAACACATGGTGAGATCATGATATTGACCTGAACTGAAATTAAGAATCAGATGTTTAACCAACTGAGCCACCTGGGCACCCCTGTATTTGTGACACCTTTAGGCCTAGATGTCTCATATCAGTAAGAAGCATACAGTACTTAAATACCACTTTAATATGAAGCAAAAGAATTAAATATGGTTTTCCTTTTATAGAAACAGATTACCATGTTTACACACACACACACACACACACACACACTAATACCCCCTTTAAGTGAAGAAAAGACTTACATGGTTCATGGTAATAGCATTGTTTTTTGCCAAAACCATTGGGATGGAGTCCATAAGGCTAGAAAACTTGAATTTATCTGGATGCTGGCGGTAAACATGATCACTCAAAATCTGGGAAGCTCTCTTGTTCTTCTCATCCTCAAGAGAACCACTGGGTAACCAGCCAATGCCTCTTAGCCACTGAAGGTCAGCCTTGTACAAATTCTGAAATTATAAGTGACAAACCAGTAAAGCATAATTATATGCCCCTAAAGAAATAAAATTATGTATTATATTTTACTATACATTTTCATGCTTGAATGCTTGGGACATTTATAAATTTTGGTATGTCTTATGAATCAATGGAATATTCAGATTAGAAGCATATTTTGGAAAACATCTAAAATGGCAGCACAAAAAGAATGATCCAAATCTTCTAGATCAACATATCAGAGTCTTTAACCAAAGCAATGGGGGCTCTGCCAGCTCTTTCTCTGTGGGGTAATGGTGCCTCCAGATGTTTGGGGATTGGATAGGGTGTGGGCATTAATCTAGGGATATAGAACTCAGTTGTGTAAATTCAACTCCCCTTACTTTAGGGAAAATTTGATTCTTAGGAAAGCGGCCACGGTTTTTAGTTGGTCAAAGGAAAATCTTGGACTCACATCACTCTGGAGGTCATAGGCCTGCCGAGCATGGGTGACATCATTCTGGTCAGGCAGGCATGTCCACTGATGTAGGTAATTCTTATAGTCCACATCACTGACCAAGGTCTGGCACTTCTTGGCCAGCACCAAGCCCAGCATGTCCACTGGGCTGCTGAACTTGGTCTTCCACTTCTCAAAGTCCTTCTTGTATTCTCTGTCACTCTGGATCTTGGCCACGTGCATGGACCACATCATCTTAGGGTCATCTTTGATGTCCCGGGCTCCGATGTGGTGGCCAAGTTGCTTGCGAAAGCCTTCCTTGTACTTGTACTAAAGGAAAAAGATAGGTCTTGAACCTTTCAAGATTAACTTATGTTGCAATTACAAAGCACATTAACTCCCAATATTTCACAAAGCCTAGAGAACCACAGGTTTAAGTTTTTTGATGAGAAATATTAAACTCTAACTCACGCTACAAGTTTCATTTATAATAAACTTCACACAAATTCCAGCTACAAATACCTTGAGTTTATCTTCATCCCACCCTACCACTCTGGGATCATTTTACTCTGCTTTAATTTGTTACTCCTTGGAAGATTCTGTTCAATTTAAAATTAAAGTGAGAATGCTTTAAAGTGATAAATTGCAATCAAATCAGTATAAACAGGGGATAAAGTCTTACTTCACTGGCAATTTCTCGAGATGCTTTTGCTGCTTTGATTGGTATGGCATCAAGGGGAAGATCGTAACCTTTTTTCTTCAACTCCTCATAACCCATTCGGTAGAGTTTCTGTTAAGAGATGAAAATCACTTTGAGAAAAACTGTTTTCCATAAACAACTATAGCAGAATGAATGCAACATGCTAAATATTTTAAGAATCCCCGACAATAGTATCTGCTCTAGAATACGCCAATGTAATTGGAAATTATGCCCATTGATTGCTACAGATCCTATTTTAAACTTTAAAGCTCTTCAATTACCCAGATCAACAAAATTAAATCTCAGCTCTTCCCAAATACTTCAGTGTATGAGGCAGAAGCAAATTGATAGAGAAAGGAAATAAAACATCATTTAGGTGCCATTTTCCAATTACCTTGGAGTGTTTCATTAGAAGTTTTTGTTAGAAAAGAGCAATGCTTTTAGTGGGGAAAAATTACGCCTGATGGGCTCTCTCTTTCATGTAGCTATGACATTGTAAAATATAGTCTATTTTACAACATAGGGCTGCCCGTAGCAGGATCCGCATCTGTAGGTAGGAAACAAAATCCTTCATAATTTTTTAAATCTAAGATTTTGGGGAGGAAACTTTAAATGTTGAATTTAAAAAGTATAAGTGAAACAATTTGTTTCTCCAGATTTGTTACATAATGAAACAAGTGAGAATTTAATGCATTTTATCCAGAAACCAGATTGTTTAAAATGCCTATTGATCTTGGAATGTGTTTGTATTTCAGTGATCTGTGGCATTATTCTAAAACATTATTTAATGTTAAAGTCTTTCTATTAGAGTTTAGAATTTGTCTTTAAAATATTTAATTTTTACACCTACAGATTTCTGGAGATCATGCTATGATGATGATAAAAATAAAAATAGAATTCTCCTACATGGTTTTTTAATGCTTGTTCATTTGAAATTTCATGTGTGTTGGGACTATACTAGCTAAACACTGCAGGCCCAATACCAACAACACAAATTGTCTCTGACTCTGAGAAATACCTGTCCACATATGGGAGAGCAATATAAACCATTACATTATGATGATATGTGTAATAAAGGACTACAAGGAACAGAGAGCACACACCCTCAACTCTGCCTGAGACAGGGAGTACCAATTAGATATTCAAGTTAAAAGCCACTAAATAAGAAATCTAAGTCACTTGTAGTTTATTAATTAAAATGATTCAGACATTCAAATTTACTTCCATATAAATTCAATGCCTTAGAAGCAATTAAAACTAGCTTTCTGGGGGCGCCTGGGTGGTTCAGTAGGTTAAGCGTCCAACTTCGGCTCAGGGCATGATCTCACGGTTCATGGGTTCGTGCCCCACGTTGGACTCTGTGCTGACAGCTCAGAGCCTGCTTTGCATTCTGGGTCTTCCTCTCTCTCTGCCCCTCCCCCACTCATTCTCGCTCACTCTCTGAGAAATAAAATAAATATTAAAAAAATTAAAATGATCTTTCTGGAAATACATGCTGAATTTGGAAACTTACATCACTTGTATTGATTAAGTTTGCTTTAGCCAGAATAATGTCAGGTGTATCAGGCATGATGTGGATTTGAGTCTTGTCCTTGTCCCAAGCTTCTCGGTAAAGTCTCTAAAATGTGAAATAAGAGATTTTCAGCAGTTTTGTTAGATTAGTCAATGACATCGTTAACTTTAAACAGGATTACTAAATTCATCTGAATTAAGCATTTTAACTGACAGCATAAGCAGAAAATAGGTACAGTATTTTTTGATTTGTCTGGGGAATAACTGCCTTTCAAAATATAAAGTATGGATTACCTTTTCAAATTTACAAATAACCCTGCCCATTAGAAATCAACCCAAGTAATCAGAGTCTTTGCCAAGATCGTCAAATAAAGCAGAAATTCTCCATCTGATTATAAAAGTCTCCTTCGATGTTTAATTGGGAAATAGCCCTTCCCTTCTCAAAAGAAGATGTATTCAAGGTATATCTAGAAATTAGGGAATTGCATTCTCTATGTTTTATTATTTATGGTTATACCTTATAATAATCTGGGGGGATTAGGATCCCAAGAGAATTTGGTATGGAATTTATCCAAAATCTCTTACATGTCCCAGAGCCATCCTCTTTCTTCAACAGAAGACAAGGGAACTCAAACAAAAATCTCATTGATTTACTAACACAAGGGAGTAAAATTTTGATGAAAAACAGGATGCCTACATTGTCAGAGAAATCTCCCCCAAGATACTTATCAATTCCAGAAGATAAAATGGTAATTTGACAGTGGAGAAACCTCGTAACACCATTTTAACCAAATGACCAAAATTAAAATGATCAGTAATGGCACAGACTGGTATCTTGTATCACTGGATATGACGCATGGAGGAAGATACCACATGTGTTGTCCTGCTAAGTACAAAGCATGAATGTAATCATGAGGAAACAAAAGACAGACCCAAATGAGGGAGATTCTACAAAATGACTGGCCCGTGCTCTTCTCCAATGTCAGGGATTTAGAAGGCAAAGGAATAGTGAGGAGCCAGTCCAGATGACAGGAGACTACAGATAGCACAAGCAAATTTAGTGTGTGATCTTGGATTGAACCCTGGGTCAGAAAATAGTTCTTATTTTGTGTAAAGGACATTCGTGGTAAAATTGAATAAGTTCTATAGACTAGTATTGTTTCAACATTAATTTCCTGATTTTGATCGTCGCACTATAGTTAGGTGAGAGAAATGTTCTTGTTTTCAGGAAATGCACACTGAAATAGTTAGGGATAGAGAGGCATCATAAAGCAACTTACATATTTATGAAAGAAAAATAAGGAGGGAAAGTGGGGGGGATGCAAATGTGATAAATGCTAACAATTGGAGAACTGGGGTGAAGATACATATATATACATAATTATATTTATATTCATATTTATGTATTTACTATATATATGTATGTTATTTGTACTATTTTTGCAACTTTTCTGTATACTTGAAATTATTTCAATATACACAATTTTATAACTCTCACTGGTTTTTTGGACTTGCCAATTTCCCCTTGAGGCATGCAGCGTGGGGTACAGGAGCTGGTACTTTTCTCCTTCCGGAACATGCTTACTACATAGTCCAGAGAAGCTGATTAAGATCTTCAGGACCAAAACAAAGCAAGGCTTGTGAATTTGCACATACGCTTATCCTGGTTATGCGCTAACCTTTCCGATTAAGACCAGAGATTCTCAGCCTTAGCACTACTGGTGTTGTATACTGGAGGATTCCTGGTTGCAGGGGTGCTGTTCTGTACATTTCTGGAATGTTTAGCAGCATCCCTGACTTCTATCCACTAGATGCCAGTAGCATGCCACCCTCAAGTTGTGACAACAGCAACGGTCTCTAGGTATTGCCAAATGTCCCCTGTGGGACAAAAATATACCTGGCTGAGGACCACTAAACGGGACCATTTCCTCAATGGCATGTGTCACTTTCACCACAACCCCTGCCCTGATCCCTGAAAAACAGAGAAAATGCTAATATTTGTTTATACTGAGATAGAAGTATGGGTCTATTCAAAAGGACAGATAGTAGGCTCAAGGATCAAGTGGCCCTCTTCTGAGGCCTGAGGGGATCAGTGTCTTAGCCTTCCTACAACCAGGGCACACTGTTGAAGAGGTCTGTTGTGAGACATTAATGTTGATAAACTTCATGACTGAGGGCTTTTCTCTTGGCCACCTTATTAGTTCAGAGCTCTCTAAACAGCTCTGCTTCATGGAGAAAAAGAAACTTGGATTCCAAAAGGGGAGATGTTTTACATAAATTTGTTGCTTTATTAGCTTGCTGGATTCAAGTTGCCATCATAAAAAGAGAGAGAAGAGATGAAAACTTGAATATTTATAATAAAACTAACAGGTTAGCATTTATTATAGATTTTGGGTGTAAACATTGAGTATGTGAGGGGGTGATTGGGAAAAGAGCAGCTATAATTTATCAAATGCTTATTATAAACTAGTTATGAGTTTTATATAAACACTTATATGGTATGTGTAAAATATATAGATATTGTAAGTATTCAGATTCTTCTAAGACCCAATTATTATATATAAATTTAAATTTTCTTATCAGTTCCAGAATCTCAGTGCACATAACTCAACTTTCTGTAATTTTCAGAGTTATGCTTCTCAATGAACAATGATGAGTAATCTTTCCTCTTCTTGGCATAGAATTACTCTACACTAATATCTTTCATTTATTTTATTCAATAAATATTGAGAGTTACATGCTAGACACTGGTGTCAGTGCTGGCGAAGTAAATAACTTGAAGATGGGATACACACACGTATGATATGTATACATATATGTATATGTGTATGCATATGTATATGTGTATGTCTTCTTTACTTGTCTTGATTCAGCTTAACAAGATGCGTTATAATCACCTGGCAGAAAATACACTCTTTTTAACAGTTCTACTTCGTTTGTGCAAAGTACTCAATATACTGCCCTCTCAACACTCTGTCCCAACAACAACACAAAATCTAGGTCTTTAATGCATTCAAATTTCAAAGAAAAAAAGTATGTTCAATAGTTTTCTCATTTTCATAATGGATGGATGGATGGATGGTCGGATGGATAAATAGAGAAAAGGCAAGTAAATAAGAAAGAAAGCTTCAGGTGACAAAAATTGGTACTAACTCATTTTACATGATCCAGTACAGGGTAGTTGATAATTCAAATGAAGCAACCAAGTATTAAACATTATGCTATGTTGTGCCACACGGTATGATATGCTATGCTATTCTACTAATTAATTAAGCAAATGTTACTGAGCTCCTACCAGGTATCAGGTACTATAAATTTTCCTTTTTATTTCTAAAGAGTTACTCACATCACTCCTATTTTTGGCATTTGTCTTTGCCAGAACTATGTCCATGGCATCAGGAATGCTGGTGAACTTGTTTCTGTCTGGAGGCTGACGGTATTTCTTCTCACTGATGATTTCTGAAGCCCGTTTGTTCTTTTCTGCCTCCAAAGAACCCAGGGGACTCCATCCTATGCCTCTCAGCCACTCAAGGTCAGACTTATACAGATTCTGTGAAAATACAAGGCACTCCATCAAAACCCCATCCTCATCTGGACCTACAACTCAAGTGATTCTATGTATTACAAACAGATGCACTTTAGATATTCAACAATAATTCCTCTTTTTACTCTCTGTCTCTGACTAAATAGCTATTCAAATGGCAACATAGAAGCTATTGAATTAAAAATAAACTGACCTCACTCTGTAGTTGATAAACTTTTTTAGCTTGAATAACATCGTTCTGGTCAGGCAGGCACGTCCACTGATGCAGGTGGTTCCTGTAGTCCACATCACTGACTAAGGCCTGGCATTTCTTGGCCAGTACCACTCCTAACATGTCCACTGGGCTGCTGAACTTGGTCTTCCACTTCTCAAAGTCCTTCTTGTATTCTCTTTCACTCTGCATCTTGGCTACATTCATGGACAATACAAGCTTTGGATCATCTTGCAGGCTCCGGAATCCAATATGGTGGCCAAGTTGTTTGCGGTAGCCTTGTTTGTATTTAAACTGAAATCAAAGGAAACAGTTCTTTTATTAGCATAAACAGAGGTCAAGTGAAGCTCAACAATTTGAGCTTAAAAACTCAATTTGCTTTATTTGCATGTTTATTTTCCAAAACTGAAGTGAGAAAAGCGATGTCCATGTTAACTTAGTAAGAAATATGAAAACTGACCTAGAGGCTTCTAAAAAAAAAAATGCAACATAGTTCATTATCAAGAGAGGTTAAGATAAAAAATTAATTCTAACTAAGGGCAAAAATATATGCCATGATATGCTAGACATTGTGTATATTGACCTCAGGGTAATATTTGTGAAAAACAAAGGTAAAGCTCTTGTGATAGCTTTATGGAAATGATGGAAAGGTATGGGCTGAATGGCAGAAAAACAAGGAAGGTTCAGGATTTTATGAACAAGCCTAATAGCATAGATTAATTTATTAAGCAGTAGGATTTTTGGTGGTTTGCCATATGGTTATGTCCTATAAACTTGTCCTGTTCAGGATCCATATCTTCATGCACATGTAGCTAAAAATAGCTAAATATATTAGATTAGAAAGAAAACTCCACAAGACCTCAACATATTGCTAAGATGTGTCAAAATGAATTACATAAATTTAAGAAAAGTGAAATCCAGTATTTAGATCAATTGGGAAAAACCTGCATTAATGCTGGATGACAGTAGTAATAGTGACAATAATATGACAGCAATGATAGCATTTACTTGATGCTAGATGCCCAGCACACATTACATTTCATGGAGTTAGGTTCTACTCTCTTGGGTTCTACCCAGCTTCATGGTTATGTATATTAAAAATACTCAGAAATTTAAGTTGACTATAAGCTTGATATGGGCAATCTTATAAAATTTCTTATAAAAGTAATGTCATGGATTCTGTAGGGGCACAGATAAAAGCAGGTCAGAAACTCATTTACTGTGGGTATTCCTGGGTGGCTCAGTTGGTTAAGCTTCTGACTTCAGCTCAGGTCATGATCTCACAGTTCAGGAGTTCAAGCCCCATGTCGGGCTCTGTGCTGACAGCTCAGAGCCTGGAACCTGCTTCAGATTCTGTGTCTCCCTCTCTCTCTGCCCCTCCTCTGCTTGCACTCTGTCTCTCTCTCTTCCCAAAATAAACATTTTTAAAATTTTTATTTTAAAAAAATTATAAAAAGGAAGAAAAAAGCTCATTTACTCTGACCTGACCTCTTATAACAAGAAAACAACACTACATTTTGGGGCCCAATCTTGAGAGGGGTAATGAAAAAAAATATAATAAATCACAGGTAGAGTGAAGCACTTTTAAAGAATATTGAATATTCAGAATATTGTAGGACTTATAACTCTAAAACCAAAGGAGAATAAGAAACTTGTAATATGAAGAGATAGCAGGTGGCAGAGGAAATAAGTTCCTTTGTGATGTTCCAGAACACAGAACTAGAGTTGGTTGATAACTTATTCAAGTTGAAAATAGGGAACTATATAATAAAAATTAGAGATGCTCTAACAAGGAAATGACCTGCCCTGAAGGACAAAATTCTTATATGTATATGTATCCATAGATCAGACGGCCATCTTTTGGAGATGGAGAGAAGGCAGGACACTGAGTAGGAGACTGAATTAAATAGCCTTCATGTTATCCTCTAACCAAAATCTATGATTCTAATTTATTAAATTAAGTACGCATAAAAATAGCTCTAATTTCCTTAAATTTTATAGAATATGAAAACCATTTGAAACTGAGAGGAGATATAATCTCTACAATGGGGGGAAAATTCACTTAAAGTTAATTTTAGGGGAAGATTTCAAAAGATTACCTAAGAAATTAGATCCCATCAAATGTGTAGTGAGAAAATCACTGAAGCTATTTCTTCAGTTTCTAAATCATCACCTAATGGGGAGTACATAACATTAAATGTTCCTGGGGGAACATTCAAGCATCATTATTGCTGTAGGTTCATCAGTATATCGATTCATTTAAATAAGGAAATGACGCGCAAGCCAGTAAGTAATAATAAATCATCTAACTAATTTCTAACATTTCTGGAATGCCACAAATTAACTGATTTAAAGAGAGTCACTGGGTGTTACATGTAAGTGATAAATCACTAATTTCTACACCTGAAACCAGTTTTACCATATATGGTAACCAACTAGAATTTAAATAAAAACTTGAAAAAAGTAAACAGAATTTGCCCTTATATTCTTAGAATTCATGGTGCTGTCTTTAGACATACTTTCTCCAGCCCAAATCCTTGTTTTGTTTTAAAGATTTTAAGAGGTAGTTCTTCCCTCTGAAATTCCAAATTTCTCTGGATTTTTTGAGGCTAATTCTTAGAATTAACATAATGACATGTTTATCTATACACAGAATATCTAAGTCAAATATTTATAAACACTTAATTAGTCAATAGGAATTACACCTAATTTATTTACCAAATTAACTACCCTTTTCAATCATAACCAAAAGTGGCCTTGGAGAACAAATACCCAATAGAAAGTTAAGCCCTCTGGACCTTAAACCTAAATTCCTGAGACTTCCTGAATTTTCTATGCCCCTAGCTATTTTAGAATTATTTACATGCAAGAATGGGTTAAATAAAAATAACTGGCAGCTAATTTTTAAATATGTGCATATAAAAACTTATCAACATCAGGTTGTTGAGTTTGATTTATTAACTGGCACTTTGGATTTGTCTAAGATAGACAAATAGAAAACAGGAAATTGTTTTCAGGCAAGCAGGGGAAAACTGAAATCTCTGGTTTCTTTGTAATGTCTACAAACATAGCATCTTAGGATAATGGCTCTTTTTTTTTTTCAATATATGAAATTTATTGTCAAATTGGTTTCCATACAACACCCAGTGCTCATCCCAAAAGGTGCCCTCCTCAATACCCATCACCCACCCCCCCCTCCCTCCCACCCCCATCAACCCTCAGTTTGTTCTCAGTTTTTAAGAGTCTCTTATGCTTTGGCTCTCTCCCACTCCAACCTCTTTTTTTTTTTCCTCCCCCCCCCCCCCATGGGTTTCTGTTAAGTTTCTCAGGATCCACATAAGAGTGAAAACATATGGTATCTGTCTTCTCTGTATGGCTTATTTCACTTAGCATCACACTCTCCAGTTCCATCCACGTTGCTACAAAGGGCCATATTTCGTTCTTTCTCATTGCCCTGTAGTACTCCATTGTGTATATAAACCACAATTTCTTTATCCGTTCATCAGTTGATGGACATTTAGGCTCTTTCCACAATTTGGCTATTGTTGAAAGTGCTGCTATAAACATTGGGGTACAAGTGCCCCTATGCATCAGTACTCCTGTATCCCTTGGGTAAATTCCTAGCAGTGCTATTGCTGGGTCATAGGGTAGGTCTATTTTTAATTTTCTGAGGAACCTCCACACTGTTTTCCAGAGTGGCTGCACCAATTTGCATTCCCACCAACAGTGCAAGAGGGTTCCCGTTTCTCCACATCCTCTCCAGCATCTATAGTCTCCTGATTTGTTCATTTTGGCCACCCTGACTGGCGTGAGGTGATATCTGAGTGTGGTTTTGATTTGTATTTCCCTGATAAGGAGCGACGTTGAGCATCTTTTCATGTGCCTGTTGGCCATCCGGATGTCTTCTCTAGAGAAGTGTCTATTCATGTTTTCTGCCTATTTCTTCACTGGGTTATTTGTTTTTCGGGTGTGGAGTTTGGTGAGCTCTTTATAGATTTTGGATACTAACCCTTTGTCCGATATGTCATTTGCAAATATCTTTTCCCATACCGTTGGTTGCCTTTTAGTTTTGTTAGTTGTTTCCCTTGCTGTGCAGAAGCTTTTTATCTTCATAAGGTCCCAGTAATTCATTTTTGCTTTTAATTCCCTTGCCTTTGGGGATGTGTCGAGTAAGAGATTGCTACGGCTGAGGTCAGAGAGGTCTTTTCCTGCTTTCTCCTCTAGGGTTTTGATGGTTTCCTGTCTCACATTCAGGTCCTTTATCCATTTTGAGTTTATTTTTGTGAATGGTGTGAGAAAGTGGTCTAGTTTCAACCTTCTGCATGTTGCTGTCCAGTTCTCCCAGCACCATTTGTTAAAGAGACTGTCTTTTTTCCATTGGATGTTCTTTCGTGCTTTGTCAAAGATTAGTTGGCCATATGTTTGTGGGTCTAGTTCTGGGGTTTCTACTCTATTCCGTTGGTCTATGTGTCTGTTTTTGTGCCAATACCATGCTGTCTTGATGATGACAGCTTTGTAGTAGAGGCTAAAGTCTGGGATTGTGATGCCTCCTGCTTTTGGTCTTCTTCTTCGAAATTCCTTTGGCTATTCGGGGCCTTTTGTGGTTCCATATGAATTTTAGGATTGCTTGTTCTAGTTTCGAGAAGAATGCTGGTGCAATTTTGATTGGGATTGCATTGAATGTGTAGATAGCTTTGGGTAGTATTGACATGTTGACAATATTTATTCTTCCAATCCATGAGCAGGGAATGTCTTTCCATTTGTTTATATCTTTTTCAATTACCTTCATAAGCTTTCTATAGTTTTCAGCATACAGATCTTTTACATCTTTGGTTAGATTTATTCCTAGGTATTTTATGCTTCTTGGTGCAATTGTGAATGGGATCAGTTTCTTTATTTGTCTTTCTGTTGCTTCATTGTTAGTGTGATAATGGCTCTTATAGGTCCTCTGACTCAACCTCTATTCAAGAAACCCTTTCTTTGATACTGGATCAGTAAGAAAGAAAAGTGAATTTTTGGTAAACTGAGAGGATAGGAGAAGATGAAGAAATAGTATTACATTTTGAAAGGTAAGGCCCATCTGTAAAAATAGTTACCAGTATTAAGATACCTGATTCAGATAACATATCATAAAAGCCAAACAAGTACTTACATCGCTAACGATGTCTCTTGAAGCTTTGGCCATCTGCACAGAAATTGCATCAACTGGGAGATCATATCCTTTCTTCAAAGCTTCTTCCCATCCAAGTTTATAGAGTTTCTGGAAATTAAATAATTTAGCATTATTCAGTATATACTAAAACCCCAATGAATTACTGAATAACAGTTTACCTAGAGAATAGACGTCAGATTCTATCATCTCCCTTATCTCTAAAGATATGGATAAAAACAAATGAAGCTGTTTTTATGAAGCACTGACTTAGAATTACAGGATTTTGCTTCAATTTTCTGATTCTGAGAATACACTCAGTTATGAGATACATATACAATTTTAGAGTTGCTTTTCTGTTCAGACACAATATGGGCATATCAAGTATATTAGGTACTTTCCTCCTGCTGTTAAGTACAGTCTGGGCTCACTGTTTGAATCACAGATGTGAAAAAAATTGGTAACCAAAAAAAGGTAACAAAATTTTGATTATCTAAGTGATAAAAGTAGTAGATACTGAAAAGCCTTTTATGAGGCACAATAAATGAATTCATCTTTATGCATGAAATTTATTGAATAGATGCAAGGGGGTTAAAACTGGATAATAATAAAAATAGTTGTAAGTCATCCAGACTTAGTGTGTGTTCAACACAGGTACTGTGTGGAGAGCCTTCCATGGAAATTTCTCATTTGGTCTTCACAGCAATTTAATTTAGTGTCATAAGCATTATTATGGTCCCAATTTTAGGAATGAGGAAACTAAGGCTTAGACCCAATGTTATATAATTCATAAAAGCCAAAACCCAAAGCAGGTCTGTCTGATGCAATTTTTTTCTTTCAAGAATTATTTATTGATTTCCTACTCTGTGCCAAGTACAAGGAGTACGGAGATAAATCACACGGGCACAGTGCCTCTCTCCATGGAGCAAAAGAGTCACGGCTAAAGCCCTTCCTTTTAACCGCCATATTTTGCAGCATCTCTAGTTAGCCAGTGTGAGTCATTCATTTCCATTCCTTCTGCATTTACATCAATTATTTACCATTACATCATTTAATAAGTTCAATTAGTTTTAAGCCAAATTTTTATACAACTTTACCTGGCTATACATAGCTTGATTCTGCTTGGCTTGTAAAATATCTGGTGTATCTGGCATCACATGAATCTTGGTTTTATCTTTGTTCCAGTCAACGGTATATAAGTGCTAGGAAGTTAGGGGGAAAAAGACACTTGAAATTTGAATAGCTTTTTAGGACCCACAGGAAAGAAAAAAACTTAACAGAGCATTTGAATGCACTCAATTTGAATTAGATTAATTTTAGTAACTAAAGTCGCTTATGATTCAGCAAAGACACTAAAAACAAACTCAGATTTTTTAAAAATAATATTGTAGGTCTATCTTCTAGAATGGATTAAAAATACTTAACATATAATAATTTTAAAAAACAAATGATTTGTAACTCAATGATAAGATTCAGGGGAAATGGGGCACCTGAGTGGTTCAGTCAGTTAAGTGTCCACCTCTTGATTTCAGCTCAGGTCCTGATCTCACAGTTGTGAGATTGAGCCCCACGTCAGGCTCTGTACTGGATGTGGAGCCTACTTAAGACTGACTCTCTCTCTCTCTCTTTCCCTCTGCCCTCTGCACTTGCGCTCATGCACTCGCTCACCCCCCCCCCCCCTCATAAAAACCCAAAACCAAACAGGGGAAATAAGAAGTCGGCAGAAGAAAATGATATAGGGACATGCTCTGGAACTGTTTGTCACTGCCCAGAAGTGGTGGACTCCAACCAAATTCCCCAAACAAGAACCAGAGGCTGCTAGCCCTGCCTTCCTGGGAGCTGTATGGAAGGACCTGAATAGAAGGATGGCTGCCTACCTTGTTCATGGTATGTGCATTCTGCTTGGCTAAAACCATGTCCATAGAGTCAGTCAGTTTCTTAAACTGGAAGTTACTAGGATGCTGGCGGTATTTCTGATCGCTGGCATATTCAGTTGCTTTCTTGGCCTTCTCCACTTCTAGGGAACCAGCTGGACTCCAGCCAAGCCCTTTGTACCACTCATTGTAGTCCTGCTTGTATTCATTCTATAAAGAAAAGAGACAAATTCTCCTTCACCTTATCAATTACTTTACCTTTGTCAGTTTAGACACAAAAGTATAGAAGACTGTGATCTCCATTCCTGGGCTAGGAATCCAACCATCACCCAGAAAGAAGAGAGACTTACATCACTCTGTATGCGATTCATATTCCTGGTCAGCTCGATGCTCATGGCATCTGGAAGGAGGACATACTTGTGAATCAAGTGCTTGTAGTTGGTGTTGGTGATGTTGGCTTGGGCATCCTTGGCAGCTGTGACACTGAGCATGTCAGCAGGAGTGTGATAGCTGGTCTTTGTCTTCTCATAGTTTTTCTTATACTCTCGATCAGACTGCATCTTAGCCACTTGCATGGAATGGACCAACTTGGGATCATCCTCAAGACTACGGAAACCAACCATTTTCCCCCTTTCCTTTTCATAATTGTATTTGTATTTATACTGTGAAAAAATTAGAATATTTGTTACAGCAGTTCTTTTGACTAGAAGCATTCTAGTGTCAACATTCTGTATTTCATAAAAAGTGATACTTGTGTAGAGTTCTACAGTTTATAAAACACATTTTTCACATTTATTTGTGTAACTTGCTACTCACAACTACATGTTGTGAGGTAGATTACAAAGTTATTATTACTGCCCCAATGTTACAGGTGAGTAAGCTGAGACCCAGGGAGGTGAGTGGCTTGCTAAGGTCACTAAGTATTAGAACCCAGAGCCTGTGATGATATACCACACTGCCTCCCACACATACTCTGTTGTTAGTGTCAAAGAGAACTTCAGTAGGGCAAATGAGTGAAAAGAGCAGAATGTTCTAAGCAGTTTAATGCTGCCCTAAGAAATCATCAGCCAGCCTTTTACGGTTGAGAATAGGCTTAGTTATGGGATATCGTTTTAGAGTAGCTTCATATTTGTAGAACTCCTTTTCCCTTAAGACTGGCATAATGAGGAAGAAGTTTTATTTATCACTCAACTTCTTTCTACAGAGAGAGGATCCTGATACATGGAAAGTTTTTATTCTGCCTGTCTCTTGTGAGTTTGAGTGTGTGAGTTAGGGGGCAGGAGCTCGGGGAGCCAAATTACTCCAGCATAATAGAGGGAAAAGAATTTGGAGATTTCAGGACAATGTAGTAGTGGCATCAGGATGGGCAGGTAGGAAAGATGAAGAGCAAGTATGTAAAGTGAGAGAGAAAGTGTCATTGCAGGAGTGGCTAAGAGTGCTCTGAAATGTGCTCTTCCCATTACCCCCAAATAACTCAGTGCTCACTGTGAGCAGATTTCTTGTGGAAACAACCAAATGAAAGAACTGAATTTCCCACAGGTGATGTGTTATGGCAATGGTGTGTTGGCACACCGGCGATTGGAGGGATAAAAGCCCTCATCTGCAGTTTTTGTCAATTTCTGTGGTATAAATACTCCCACCATGGCTGATGTCAAGCTACCAAGAATTTAACAACTGGCTTGCAAAATTTCTGATTATTTAATAATCAGTTGTCATGAGTCCAAAATATCAGCACCCCTAGTATACCACACAATGAGACATCCTGTTAGGAGGACAGTTCCTAGCAGGCAGGAAGCAAGAACAATCCAAGTCTTTCTGCAGGAAAGCTTGGTGAAGGGCTTTGGATTTCTACAGGCCATAGCCTTGGGGATGAAGTTCAAAGAAAATTCACCTAGATCTCATAAGCTGGGGAGCACAAAGGTATGTGGTCATAATGTGGTTAGCATTCTGTTTTTTTCAGAAATACCAGAGACAACAAAAGAGCAAACCTAAGAGGTACTCATTGAATAGGAGGCCATTGTTAGTAGGCATGCTTTGTTCCCCCCATATTTTATCCATTGAGTGTTTCCAAAACTCAGCCCTTATTATTTTGGTAAATTAGAAAACAAAACAAAACAAAGGTGAGTGTTTTCCTGCAGACTTACATCACTTGCAATATCTCTTGAGGCTTTGGCAGCTTTGATAGGAATTGCATCAGTTCTGAGATCATAGCCTTTCTTTTTAGATTCTTCCAAAGAAAGTTTGTAGAGTTTCTGTAAAGAGAGGCAAGGGAATAATTTTCTTCTAAATAGAAAAGCCTGGGCTTATTTTAAAAGAGTAAACACTAGTGCTGTGGCATCATTTTTATTTTTAAGCAGAATGCTTCCTTGGTGGTTCAATGGCTAAATGTTCTTACAAATAACAAAATTGTGTTTGGAAAAAGTCTATTACAAACCCAAACTTATCTTCAAGAAACCATCAGAAAAACAGCTAATGATCTCTTAGGTTGTAAATATGCTTTTTAAAACCGCTAAAACCCAGCAGATTCTAATTGATAACGTTTTTATCAATTAAGAGTCAAGGAAAGACTACGAAACAACCATTCTCTTAGATCAAAAGAAAACTTCACTGTTTTGCAAGTGACACTTTTATTTATGTAATTGTGTGGATTTTACGATCCAAAAAGGAGTCATCAATCCTAAATCCTTATGGAATTCAAAGAGAAGAAAAAACACTGGTAGGATTGGAGATTTTCTAGCAACTATGGTTAGGTTGAGAAAGGAAGTGAAATAAAACACCTACGCATTTTCTAACACTAAGTGTGGAACATTCCTTGTTATGGAGCTTGCTCCAAATTCTTCAAAATGTTCATCTTCTCTTTCCATTTAACTTTCCCTGAGACCCCCCCTCTTTAGGACCATCTCAAAGGCTTGGTAGAGAGACTACAGGAACTGAGCCCTAGGATTTTCACTTCCTTTTTCTCTTCTGGGAGAGGGAGGGGGCAAGCCCTTCTCTTCCTGCCAGGTCTCTTAGTTTGAGGAGGCATACCCACCCCCCCAAACAAAATCCAAGTGCCTTCAGATTCCTAACTGCTGGGCCCAAGTCTCATTGACAGGCCTGCTCCAACTCTTAGCAAAGCAAGGTTAGAAAGAGAAAGATTGTCATTTGTGGATTCCTCTTATTTTCAAAACCTTCATTCTTCATAGTTGAGACATTACTTTGTTTGTTTATACTGGTTCAAATAAACCAGGGGAGATTACACTTACGTCACTCATATTAATTGCATTTGCCTTTGCCAAAATAATCTGGGGGATATCAGGCATAATATGGACTTTGGTCTTATCAGCCTCCCATGCTTGTTTGTAGAGATGCTGGAAAATTTAAAAAAGAAAAAAAAGGAAAAAAGGAAAGTTAGTATTTACAAATCTTAAAATATGCTCATTTAATATATATATATATATATATATATATATATACACACATACATATGTATATATGTATATGTATATACACACATCAATATTTTAAGTATTTTTATTAACTCAATTTTATTTTTTTTATGGAAAAGATACTCATTCAAACAAGACAGTAGAGATTATGTAAGATGGAAAGGAAAATGATGCCAAGATGAGAATCATAGAAATAGCAAATGCTACACTGAGAGATATCTTGGTAGTCATCAGTTGAATCCTTTTGTTGCAGATTTGAGGAAATTATGGCCCAGAGAAGCAATGTACCTTACCTAAAGACACACAGCAGGTCTGGGCTATAATTTCCACAACTTTGCAATAAGAGGATGAAGAATCTTACTTTAGCATCATTATTCTGAAATGGTTAATAAATCATTAATGCTGAAAAAGAGATGAAAGGTTTATGTGAGCTTGTGAGAGTTTAAATACTAAATCTTAAAAGAGGCACTGAGATTTGTGCCTTGTCTTTTAGGCAAGTCCCTATCAAAGGCAATGGTCATCTTGACCAATCAGTTTTCTTTCTCAGAAGACTCCAAGGGACTTACTCAGAGACTTAGTATAATATAGCTCTCTCTAGTACAAGTAGAACCATAATTTTATGCAACTGTTTGATGTTAAAGTCCAAATAGTTTTTTTTTCTCTTTTGCTAATCAATGGCATTTCAAATCGTGATCCACAACAATGCTGTTGCAATTATTTTATTATTTGTAACTTAGAGAAGTACCAGGTTGATGTGTTTGTTGGTCCCAATATTTATTATGGCTAACAAATTTTTAAAAATAAAGTAAGCCTTTTCTAAAGGGTGGAATAATTAATGATCCAAGGGACTACTGATGGGAGAACAATTGCTCTCATGATTTGCCCACAGAAGGTCCCGGCTCCGAATGCTGCCATAGCCACATAATCTAAGAGTCTTCTTCAATTCCACTGAAGCAGCTAGGAAACAGGGTGGGCTGCAATACCCAGTTGCTATCAGGCAAACAATGTGCTGATTCAGCATCATGAACTTCTACTCAACTTCATCTTAGACAAACAAGATTTTGTTACAAAATGTGCATGAGAAGAAACAATTCATATTAATTTTGTTATGTCTGTTGGGAAAACTGGTTCACTAAACATTTGGGAGGCCACGAATTAGGACTGACTTCTATCATTTTTTTTAACCACAAGTCCCCCCTTTTAAAAAATTTTTTATGTTTATTTATTTTTGAGAGAGACAGAGCATGAGCAGGGAAGGAGCAGAGAGAGAGGGAGACACAGAATCTGAAACAGTCTCCAGGCTCTGTCTGGGCTGTCAGCACACACCCCAACTCGGGGCTCAAATTCATGAACCTGAGATCATGACCTGAGCTGAAGTTGAATGTTTAGCCAACTGAGCCTCCCAGGCGCCCCAACCACAAGTTCCTTTTGCGAAGTTGAATAAACATTCATTGTGATGCCCTAAAACTATTAGCAAGACCCATAGGTCAAATGTAAGAATGCCTGGCTTTTTCCCGGTGCTTAGGAACTATCACATTACGAATGACTTACTTCATTCATAATTTTTGCATTATTCTGGGCCAGAACCATGTTCATTGAGTCCATCAAAGTGGAATACTTCAAAGTGTCCGGGTGCTGGCGGTACTTCTTTTCACTGATAATCTCCATGGCTTTCTTGTTTTTCTCAGCTTCTAGGGAGCCCAGAGGGAGCCATCCAATGCCCTTCATGAAGTCAACATAGTCAGCTTTGTACTGATTCTGCAAAAGAGGAAAGGTTCATGGATGAGGAGAAACCCAAACTTCCAAGGACTATGAGTGGGTGTTTAATATTCCCTAAGTGTTCAACCAACAGCATAACAAACTTCAACTCTTTTTGTCCCCAAACAGTACCTTTTCACATTTTCTTGCACGAACAATTAAAAACAAGCAGTAATATCTTTGTGATTTATTTTCCGCAATGCCTTCCTTAAAGAAAAAATGCTAAGAAATACCAACTAAACTACTACATGACTATTCTCTCAAGAAAAGGAATGATGCTGGCCTTTCTTACAAAAATTCCCAAGTTCCCTTGGTTGACCGAGGACTCACTGGGACCCAGGTTCTCTCTTTCATTCTAAGTTTTGCTCACCCACCACTGTTACAGCTCTCTCAGGTATGCCAGAAACCTCACTGGTACTCTGTGCAAATTTTTTAGTCCCCCCCCACCAATTCTGAAATTGTCCTCTACAACTCTGCCATGGTTGGTTTTATATGAGCACTTAATTGCCAGGGGTGGGGTACATAATAGCTCAGCTCAAATATTCCCAAAGAGAAACACATGCTTGGTGTGGCCTGCCTTTGGTTTGTAATTTAAATTCCCTTCTCACAGCCACAAAATAAATGGTCTCTCTAGCTGAATTCTGTTCCTTCCTCACATTCATTCCAGTAGCTGCCTCAGCCCTCACCTCCTCAATGTTTCATCAGCAAGTTGCAAAGTTGGAAGGAGTGGAATGAAAGCTGGTTAGGAGTGAGGGGCAGGAGCTACCAAGTTATCTGACTTTCTGCCTTTCCCCTTACTTCTGTATCAGAAGCCATTTATGCTTCTGACTCTCTTTGCTAGACAGGTTTCCTTCAGCATGCTCTCTGCAACAAAATTTCATTTGCAATTGCTGGATCCAGCATTCAACAATCCTCACAGCAAGAATGGTGGAAAATAAGACTTTAGTTTCTAGAATTTATCCCCTTTTGTTAAAAGAAATAAATTCAATCTAAGTTAAAATATATATATAAACAATTTGGTGGGAAATTACACATGAATTTCTTTCAGGATTTTCATAATGATTTAGGGTCATTAACGATTCACTTATTATCCAGAGTAAATGTTCTACAAATGATATGGCTGTCACATACATCACTTTGAATCTGCATCATATTTTTGGCCAGTTCAAAGCCCATGGCATCGGGAAGCATGTTGTAGGTATGGATCACATTTCTGTAGTTGGTGTTGGTGGCTGCTTCCTGAGACTTCTTGGCTGCCACCACACTGAACATGTCCACCGGGGTGTGGAAAGAGGTCTTGGATTGCTCATACGCCTTCTTATATTCCCGATCTGACTGCATCTTGGCCACCTGCATGAAGTGCACCAACTTGGGGTCGTCCTCTAGGCTCCGGAAGCCAATGTGTTTCCCTTTGGCTTGTTCATAGGCTTGCTTGTATTTGTACTGCGGATGGGAAAGAAAGCATGGTGATGAAGTTAGTGAAGGAAAGAGAACACAATGTAATTCATTAGACGCCATGAGATTTGTCATAGGTGTACAGTTTTAGAGCTACTCTACGATTAGAGAGAAGCTCATGGGGGCCGTGAACAAAATCTTTTTACTTCAAATTTCTTGCCAGACTTGACTCCATGGAAAGAAAATGATCTCAGAATTAATCAAAGAGATGCATAAGTAAGTTGTTTTAGGGTGCTTTAGAAAGCAGCTTTCCTCACTCAGGTGTCTAATCAGAAAAGGCTACAGGCACAATTTCTCCTGGTGCATCTCTAATTCAGGAAAGAGCCAGATCATGGGTCTCTTGGGTAAAACGTGTAGACTGCATCCCTACATTCACCCAGAATTGCCTATAAATGATCTGAATACTCTAAAAGCAACTTGTCTTAACATGACCCAGTTACTTTTTACATCAAATAATGAACAAATGATTACAGGGTACTTGGACTGGGTGAAGGAAAGTGTCTTGTGTGTTCCATGGATGATAATCCCACCAACACTAGGTAGAGTTGACTGCAGCTCTTGAATATGCACAGGAACTTGGCTCATTTGTGTCTCATTTGCTGAGCCTAAAGAAAGCCCAGTGGAAGTACTTACATCACTGGCAATGTCTCTACAGGCTTTTGCAGCCTTTATTGGAATGGCATCAGGCCTCAGGTCATATCCTTTCTTCTTCTCCTCTTCCCAGCCAGCTTTGTACAGTTTCTAAATGACAAAATAGAATAACACCTGCAGCTTGTTATTTGGGTTCGAATGGGAATCCTGATTTTGAAGCAGTTGGTATGTAAAAGAGAGGCATCCCATAAATATTAGTTCCCTCCAACCTTCTCTCCCACTTTGTTGCTGTCAATCTACTTACATCACTCATGGTGATTTGGTTTATTCTGGAAAGCAAAATGTCAGGAGTGTCTGGCATGACGTGAATGGTGGTCTTGTCTTTGTTCCACTTTTCAGTGTAGAGCCTCTGCAACAAGAGGGACGGGCACATGACTGTAAGGCAGGACAAGTTTGTGAAAGTGCTATCAGGAGAAACAGGCTCACATCTCCATGATAGAAGAAATTAAATCTGATATTGGGAAATGGATAAAATGGCAAGAAGATGGGGTGATGAGACTGAACACACGAGGGAAAAACCTATCAAAGAAGGGAGTCTCCTTCCACTGAAACAACACATGCCATGTTGCCCCAACCTCACAGCACATGGAGTTTTGCAGTTCTGTCACACCCTCTGAGTAGTGCACACAGATGGTCTGAGGATCAGTGTATGTGACAGCTCTCCAGACATGATGAAAGTTACAGAATTCCCCCTCCCACCACCACCAAGACCATCACAAAGATTAAAAATGCTGATGAAGATTATAGTGGCACCGCCAGGCTCATGAGTTGAGTGCTGGCTCGGAATGAGGCCAGCAGTTGGGTTCTTACCTTATCCATATTCAGTTTGTTGCTTTTGTTAAGTGCTTGTTCCATTGTGTCCATGGCATAGGTGAACTTCAGCTTCTCAGGATGCTGGCGATACTTCTTCTCACTAAGAATCTCTCCTGCTTTCTTCGCCTTCTCCACCTCCAGTGACTCTATTGGGACCCAGCCGATCCCTTTCATCCAGTTGGTGAAGTCGGATTTATATAGATTCTTTACAATGAAAAAGGACATTTTCATTTCAGAAACAGAGCGTGAGTTTCTTTGGCTAGATAATTTACTCATTATCAAAAAGAAAAAAAAAAGAGGGAAAAGAGAGTAACCTGCTTTTTATTCCCTGCCATCTTTTGGAAAAGAAACCAAATTACAAAGTGATTGAATTCATGGTGATTTTGAACAGGAAAACCTGACCCAATAATTCCTTTTTAAATTTAACTTTCTTGGAGGAAAAGGTAGAAGAATTTTACACTGGAAAGACAGTATATTGCACTAATTTGAACCTCTTAGCTTTTCACAGAATATATCATATACTGTGTCTAACACACACATACACACACACACACACACACACATACACACACTAACTAAAACAAAAATGTTAAAGCTATATATAGTTCACATGAGTGAAATTCTAAAACTCCAAATTCCGGAGAGGATCCCTAATTATAGTGAGTCCGGCCAGGTTTAAGATGAAGTAAATGGAATTGCCAATTTCTTGTTCGTCCCTCCCACTGGCTAGAAACTGATAACTAATTCTATGCCCACAATGTGTTGACTGTTACGTACATCGCTTTGGATCTGCATTGCATTCCTGGAATGCTCCACATTCAAGGCATCAGGCAGCAGAGTGTAGCTGTGGAAGGGTTGTCTGTAGTTGGTGTTGGTAACAGCCTCCTGAGATTTCTTGGCTGCTGTCACGCTGAACATGTCCAAGGGTGTGTGATACCTGGTCTTGCTGGCTTCATAGCCCTTTTTGTACTCACGATCTGACTGCATTTTGGCTACATTCATGTAATGAACCAGTTTAGGATCATCCTGAAGACTGAGAAATCCAATTTGCCTGCCTTTGGCTTTCTCATAAGCCTCTTTATACTTGAACTATATTAAACAGAAAGACAGACAGAAGGTTGATAGGGTCAATACTAAATACTAAATAGGAAATACTAAAGTGTTATACTGAATTTACGTAACAAATTAAGCAATAGCCGAATTTGGTCTGAATGCAGGTAACATCTAAGTTTTTTAGCATTTTTAAATAAATAACTAGGAAAGTATTTCTAATGGAGGGTCTTGAGATTTGCTCTGGGGATAATTAAGAATGGGGTAATTTGTGGTTTACATCTAGATTATTTATAAGTAGATACTTTGAGCATTCTCAAAGGTTCCTGAAAAGTTTAGTAAGGATTTAGTGTATATACATTTTTTAATAATCAATTCCAAAAAGAACTGCATTATTTTATAAAGTACTTGTGTAATCCTGAGTAAATTTCAGCAGAGCTCTTATACAAATTAGTATATTCAACTCCAAATGAATTTTTACTCTACCAAGTTATTATATCAACTCATATAGAAAATATAACTTAATTTATAAAAAGTAAATAAGTAGGTAAGTAACTAAAATCCTCTCATTTAAATCTATAATTCTTCTTGGTTTTCCATATTTTATCAGTTTAAAAAATTTTTTTAATGTTTATTTTTTGAGAGAGAGAGAGAGACAGAGACAGAGACAGAGAGAGTGTGAGCAGGGGAGGGCAGAGAGAGAAGGAGACACAGAATCCAAAACAAGCTCCAAGCTCTGACCTGTTAGCACAGAGCCTGATGCAGGTCTCGAACCCATGGACCATGAAATTATGACCTGAGCCAAAGTCGGGTGCTTAACCAACTAAGCCACCCAGGTGCCCCTATATTTTATCATATTTTTTCTTTGTGAAAATTATGTTAAAAATTTTTATTCTTTTAAAGTACTTGGAGACTTTTTTTGACTTAGTGACATTTTAGTATGCCAAAGTTTTTTTCTTGAAAAACAAATTCAAATAAAAAGCAGTTTCCAACTTCAATGAGAGTACCAAACATTTTTCACAGTTTAAAAAATTTTCTTTTTGTATTGAATTTCTAAAGATTTTAAAGCAAAGTAATATAATTCATTGGCACTTAGGATGTTAGGAAATATTTTAATACTATAATATTTTATTTCCTAATTTACCTCATATATCCTCGTATACTATGTAAAGGTTTGAAAAATAGAAGAAGAGTTTTCTACTTTCAGGTTAGACTTACATCACTAGCAATATTTCTTGAACTTTTTGCAGCAACAATTGGAATGGCATCTGGTCTCAAATCATAGCCCTTAGCAAGAGTTTTCTTCCAGTCTGCTTTATAATGAGACTTGAAAAAAGGAAAGAGTATTTTATTATTTTATTATTCTACTTGAATATATTTCTACATTTTCAAACTTTTCTATAATAAGCATGTAATACTTTAATTTTCTTGTATGTTTTATAATGAAGCAATTTAATCTTATAGAAAAGTATGAAAACTAAAATAAAAAATTCAGATACAGTACCACCCAGATTTAATTAATGCTTAAATATTACTTACAAAAGCAGAAAAAAATTTAAATAAACCAAAAGTATAGAAATTAGTACCAAAAAATTTTATTTGGAGACAAAAGAGCCTAGAATGTTAGGAAGAATGACTAAGACAGACATCTTTTAAGAAATGAACAATTTTATCCAGGTTTGATTACATTTTTAAGTTAGAATTTACCAACTTTTTTTTAAAGCAAAAGGAAACAACTCATAATAGTGAATTTAAACATCACCACCAATTATGTATCTAGACTACCCAAGAGGCTATTTATATGCAAAAAAGAGTTTCTAAAGAAAATTAATAATAAACTTTTATACAAGTTTTAATGACTGAAACAAAAATTAGACAAAGCAATACTTGTGCTTATTACAGACTATTCATTACTGTTGAATGATTTAAAAATTGGCCCCCATACATGGAGGGCAAGGTGAGACCGAACAAAGAGGGAGACCACTGCAGATTGGCAGGTGACAGGTTTAATAAACAAGGGAACTTGCACACAAGGCTTGTCGTGGGCGGCCATGAGACAAGTAGATCTCCTCTCCTGCCCACCACAATCTTTAAAGTTTATACAGAGGCCTTAACTGGGTTCAGTCACGTATGCCAGTCAGATGGTCCCAACAACATACTGCTCTATCAAGGCTGCATCCTTGAAAATGTCTCCTACTGTGGGAATGGTGGGCAGAATGGACATTCCAAGGACAGGGGAGGGGGTGAGGAGCCTCAGGTTTAACCAGCAGTCATGTTTTCACAATGACTTTCCAACAGAGACTCAAAAGGTCCATACTCCTTAAAATTCTCACTGCTAGAATTATACAGAACTGGAAAGAGGAGGCCCATGTTAGCAATATTAGACTGGCACCAGGCCAAATACTCACATCACTCATGTTCAAGGCGTTGACCTTGGCCTGAATAAACTGAGGCAATTCAGGGTCCATAGTGTACTTATGCTTCCGTTTCTCTCCCTCTATTTTGTAGTTCAACTAAAAACAAAGGAGGCAGCATGCAAATGTCATTAGTTAACATAATGTAAGTTTCATCAAGCACACACTCCTTTAAAAAGGAAGGTTATCATTCATGTTTTGCCATATGCAAGTCAAATACCTGTACTATCAAATGGAAGGATGTTAGCAGACCTATCCATTTGCTTATTCCACCAATATTTACTGGACAGCACTATGGGCTAGGTAGGGGGATAGGTTTCTGTGTGTAAATTGTTGAAAAAGGCAGACATGTCTTCTTGAAGGTTATAGTGCAGTAGAGGAGACAGAGAATAAAAATGTAAACTGTAAGAGCTAGAGTGTATGATGTGTTGTAAGTAGAATAACTTTAGGAAAGAAACAAGGATGGTCAGCAAAGGCTCTCTAAGCAGGTGACATTTATGCCCAGACGAAGAAAGGGGAGGAGTCCAGGCCAAAGCAGAGCTCTCAAGTCTGGAAAGGGCACGGCTAGAGAAAGGGACTGAAGGCAGCCTGTGTCACAGGGCTAGAGTGTGCTGAGGGAGTCTGGCAGACTTCAACAGGATGGGGAACATGGCCACAGAACTGAGGGCCTTTTCAGCCAAGGTAACAAGTTTAGATGTTCAAGGAGCAGTTACTAAGAAGTTTAAAGTGTAAGAGGGATGTGATTTATATTTTAAGATAGCTCTTCTGGTGGTAATGGGTGACCCCAGACAGGGAGTCCAGATACCATGCAGATGTCCATGAGAGATATGGAAGCCCAAACTAGGACTGTGGGCAGCTGGAAGACAGAAAAGTGCTCCATAGGACGCTGGGAGAGATTTAGTAGGCTAGCTCAGCAGATGCATTGATGGAGGGATCACACAGGGAGACATCAGTAATAACATCCAGGTTTCTGGCTTGAGTAACTGGGTAGATGTTGATGGCATTTATTGGGATGGGGAAGACAATTAGTGAGTGTGCAGTTCTCCTAGCTCACTGGAAAAACACAGTGAGTCTCTCACTCAGTACAAAAGAAATCAAAAGAATTTACACGTTTATTGCCACTAAAAAAGAATTAATCTCAAAATATCCATGGTAATGTGAAAGCAGAGACTGGCCTGAGAAAATCCACAGATAATCCTCAGATCTGAGCCAAGCAAAGCATTCCCCACCTTCTAATATCTGGGGCTAAGAATACACATCTTTGCTTTTTACTTACTCTTCTCTTTTTGGTGGAGGTATTTTAACAGAACTTGAAATTATCAAATGAGATGAAGCACCAAATATTGTGATTAGGCTCTACCAAGGGTAGAGATAGCAAGGGTCCAGATAGACCTGGGCTCAGAAATGAGACTCAGCTGACTCTGAAAGTAAACTGCTTACCTCCTCCCCAGAGGCCTCTCTCGGGATTGCTTTTCAGAACACAGAGCTCTTATGCAAGAGGATTAGGACATTGCTCCTTCTCCCCGTGTAGCCAGGTAGAACGGTTGCAACTCAGAGCAACAAATAGCTTGGTTTACCATTCAGATGGAATCACAGATGATAAGAGTAATCATTTTATTTCATTTCATGTGTATAATGATAGGGGTCTGCTTATAAATAGTACATATTCTCTATATTTGGAAAATAAAGCAACTTTGGAAAATCCTCCTTCTCCCTTCCCTGTTCTCTTTATGTTCAAGTTCCAAGTTGCTTCAAAAGTGAAACCTTCCTATTCTACCCTGAAAGCAGTTGATATGCTAACACAGATGCACCTTCAAGTGTTGGATTAAAGAAGGATGGTGGAGTGGGTGTTATTCATGGACAAACCCTTTTGAAGGGAAACTACTTACATCGCTTAGCTGCTTTGTGTTCTTCTGAGCCAAAACCATGCCCATGGAATCAGGCACACTTGTGAACTTGATGGTATCTGGGTGCTGTCGATACTTCCTCTCATTTAAAGCATCACCTGCTTTC
Source organism: Felis catus (assembly GCF_018350175.1). Classification (NCBI taxonomy): domain Eukaryota; kingdom Metazoa; phylum Chordata; class Mammalia; order Carnivora; family Felidae; genus Felis; species Felis catus. The sequence continues at coordinate 142,170,096 of NC_058375.1, forward strand.
CTGACCTTCTCAACCTCTAGAGAACCAATAGGGATCCATCCAATGCCTTTGAAGAAGTTGTTATACTCGTCTTTATATACATTCTGTAAAAGAGTAATCTCATATGAGGAGATATCCAACAGAATACTCAAAAGATGTCTCTGAAACCTTCAATTCTATCCAAAGGAAATGAATAGCAACACCTTCAGCACGCTCATGTCTATAAAGAAGCTTTTCACTATGTCTGCCACTGAGCTTCTTACCCAGAATTTGGTAATAAGAAAAAGCAGTCTGTTGTTAGAGTGCATTATACAGTGCAGAGAGAATCTAGGCCACATATTTCCATGGGTAATACTAAAAAAAAAATTTCTCTTTCAACAATAAATTGGGCTTTCTTTTTGATTTCACTGAAAACCCCACCACTTTGAATTTCACCCATACTGCCCACCTAGGCTATTCCTGATCTCAGCTGGGGAGAGACACCTTTATTGAGCAACTATAAATGAATACCGTATCTTCCCTTACAGAGGATGATTCTTACAGAAATCTGGTTCCTGCAGAAGGAAATGCCCTGAATATTAAACACCCTCCCCATGCAGCTCTCCATGAATCATGCTGCAATCACAAAGCCTTCCTGGTTCATTTTAGATGACTCATTACATAGATTAACATGCATGAGAGTGCAATTTTTAGTTAAAAAAAGAAAAAAAAACCTTTTCTGGGATCAGAAGAATAAAGAATATCAGCACTTAAGCAGCAACCATTTCCTCTTGTTGAGAATCAAGGTGGTTTATATACTTAGTGGAATAAGTTTTACCTTTGATCCATAATAAAGACAATGTCAATGACTTCAATAGGAGCACAGAAAGCCAGCAAAAACATAGCTTGTCTACCATGCATTTGTTAGTCTTTCAATAATGATTGTTTATTATATATATATTTTTTCTTTTGAGACAGAGAGAGAGAGAGAATCCCAAGCAGGCACCATGCCAAACTGGACTTGGGGCTCAATTTCATGACTATGGATCATGACCTGAGCCAAAATCAAGAGTTGGACACTTAGCTGACTGAGCCATCCAGGTGCCCCGAAAAATGCACTTTTCAAATATCACTGTATTGTGAAGTCAACTAAAATGGGAGGAAATGATTGTCCCTCAAGCACCAACATTTCTGGGTCTGTTATGTTATACATACTTACATCACTCTGAATTTGATTCACATTCCTGGTATGCTCAAGACTCATGGCATCGGGTAGGTATGTGTAATGATGTATCGGCTGTTTGTAGTTGACGTTGGTGACAACATCCTGGGCCATCTTTGCAGCAGTAATGCTAACCATGTCCCCAGGGGTATGGTAGCTGGTTTTGGTGTTCTCATAGTTCTTCTTGTATTCACGATCTGACTGCAACTTTGCCACGTTCATATAATGGACCAGCTTGGGATCATCCTGGAGGCTTCTAAAACCCACATGCTTTCCCTTTGACTTCTCATAAGCTTCCTTGTATTTATACTGCAAAGGCAAAAGTTGGTTAGCAAAGTCCTAGGCATTGATAGGTATAGCAAGTATATTCATACACAAAGGCACTTAGAACATTGTGACTTCCTGGAAGATTGTACAAGAAGTGCAAACCATACCCACCCACCCCCATTTGCCTCCAGAAAGTTCAGACTGAAAACATTTATATCCGATACTGCTGGGTTACAAGTGGGTAGCATGATAAATTCAAGCCCCGTTTCTTTCTTTGCTATAAATCCTACAAATGCATTTGCATATAGAACTTTACGTAAAGCCAATTGAATTTTCATGCTTAGTATAAACAAGACACATTCGAAATATAAGGCCAATACCTCTTGGTTTCCTAGGGATGTGAATTTTCCCAAGCCAATATATTATCACCATCATAGAATGTTATCATACATCACAGAATATTAGAAATTAAGAAAATCTTCCATTTGCTGTTCCCATTGGCCAAGTGATATGTATGTAACAGATGCAGAAGAAACTCTAAAGGATTCCATGTGCAAGTTCACACTCGGTTTTTCTTGGGGTGGGGGTGGAAAACATTATTTTGTTGTCTCAGGCTGACCAAATAAAATAAAAACCCTCTTCTTTCTAGGTGGCATCAATTTAGATGCTTGGGCAGGGAGCTGGGCCTTCCCCACCCATTTCTCAGCAGCTACTTTCCAAGCTCACTGCTGAAGCAGCTGCAGAGGAATTAAAGAACTGCAGTAAGGGCGGGAATGGCTGTGAGCTTTCCCCATCAGTAAAGACCTAACTACAAAAGCTCTGCAGCCCATGGTATCTCACTGCTGGAACTGGCGACGGGATGTAGATTGAGTCGTACTGTATATAACAGGTCAAAACCTCAATTTTTAGGTAAAAGAATGCAAATCCACCTAAACTCTGCAGATACCCTGCTCTTGTCACATATGCACTGATTTATAAACAAGAGTTTAGCAGGCAATTGGATTATCAAGACATTTCATTTCTAGGCATGTTAGACAAAGCTCTGTGCAAGCTCTAAAAAAAATAAAAATAAAAATAAAAAATAAAAAAGATAATGTCGTACTTTAGACTTTCACTTTGTCCTTAAGCTAGAAATTTATTTCATAACAGTGTGCAAATCTTTGACGAACACATTTTCAGTGGCATCTCTACAAGGAATGTTGTAGAATTCTTATACCACTAGCTCCCAAGTGGTCTGTACACATGGGTGGTTTCTTTCTCCTCTTTTCCTAAACCGCGATTGTAGCCTCCAAAATAGTATGTGACAGTGAAGTCTACAGGGCATGCTTGCTTGTTGAAATTTTTGAGTTTCAAAGACGGGAAGAAATGTAAGTGTATACTTTTCCTATTACAGATGAAATGGGCATCAATTTACATAAGCCAAAATTATATTCTAGAAAAATGGGCCTTTTAACCATTTGGTTTATAAGATCTTTACATTTTATATAACATCTTTGCAATCTTCTTAATACAATTATAATGCAGGCAGTCATCTGAATTTAATGTGTTAGTGTCAGTTAGGGTGTTCTCACTGAAAATAAATGTGGGCTGTCAGGGTAATGTGTCAGTAAAGGTAATTTGGGCTATGAATCGGGGAGAAAGTGGCTTTCAGATTTATGACAGCTCTACCAAGTGGGGTCAACTGAAAAGAATCACAGAATGTTGAAAAAGTGACAGGTTTTCAAAACAATATTTTGTGGAGAATTTGAATGTCATTAATTCAACATACTGTTTTATCATTTAGACAAGCACACATTTGATTACCGTTTAAAAAGGCAATCACCCACATTTCACCTAAAATTTTTACTTACATCGCTGGCAATGTTTCTGGATGCTTTGGCTGCAGTGATGGGAATAGCGTCACCCAGCACATTGTTGCCCTTGGCTATTAAATCATGCCAGTCCCGTTTATAACAGACCTGGGATATAAAAGGAAAAAGGATGTCAGCATGCTGTGTATTAATCAGCTAAAGTGATTCCTCCGTTGCTGGGATTGTTTCATTCTTTTCCAGCTATACAGTAAAGGAATCTCCTATCACATATTCTGTTTTAGGAAGTCACGTTAGCAAAATATCACACTTTGTGTAGCATGAAATTATAGGACTCTGTACCAATTACTCACCCAAACCTGGTTTGGCTACATACTGAAGCAGAATACTGAGAAACTGGAGTGGATCTAGAATAAAGATTCTGGAAACCATGGTATGTGAGGACCAACTGCAGAAAATGAAGTTGTCTAGTCTTATGAAAGGAAGGCCAAGGGAAGACCAAGTGGTTAGCTTTAGAAACTTCAGTATTATTGTAATAAAAGGATTTCATTTATTCCTATGTTTCTGCAGGATAACAACTTTCTCTATTTGCAAAACTAGGAAAAATAAGCCGAGGTTTTAGAGGAACAGATGTTGGGCTCCATGTAAGGGAAAATGGTATATCCTTTTGAGTTTTCTTGCCCTGGAAAAGGCTGACTCAAGAGGCAGAAAGCCATCTTCAGGAGATAGGCTTCATATGGGGTGTGTAGGAAATTGACCTAAATAATTATCAAGGCCCCATTCTACTCTAAAATTCTATTATTTTACCATCATGTCTGGATTTCACACACCATCAAAAACCCTACTTACATCACTTATATTGTAAGCGTTGCACTTGGCCTGGAGAAACTGAGGAAGATCAGGACTCATAGTGTATTTATGCTTCACATCTTCTCCTTTAGCTTTGTATAAGATCTGCAACACACAATCACAAAAATAAAATGCATTAAAGTAGCACAAAAACGGAAAAGGCTTTAATTGCACACTTAGCACAGTCCACCATGATTCCTATTGTTCAAAATCATGAAAGGTATTTTCCTATTTTTAAAAAACTCAAACATTTTGTCTTTAGAAAGATCCCAAAGCTTTGTGTATTAAAATAGAGAGAAAAATAGAAAACAGGAATCTTTGACTGAGATGAATAGAAAATAAGTTCAAATGTGAAACCCTATTATGAATAAACAGGATTCCCCCAAGCCAGAAATGTTCAGTGTTTGCTAGTGGCATTAAAATTTCTTAAGGTCTTAGAAAATGGCAGTTAGAATGAGTCTTTCACTTCTGCTAAAAACTTTCCAATTATAATTGCAGCAGTAAAACCACATAGTAATTTCTTCAGTATATGAAGGCACTTATACATAAACCCAATGTACTCAAAAGGTTTACCATTTCATATTTACCGTACTTTATCTTTTTACAGATGTCTGAAAGACATCTAAGTGCATGGTATAGAACTTATATCCTCCTCTTGGTAATAGAAAAGAAATTGCTTAATTTATAAAACTAAAACCCAACTGAAATCACAAGTAGATTACCAATCTCGACTGTCATTAATCCTATAAATCCCTAGGCACGTCTATGTACAACATCACATATAAACCGGTATGCATTTATCATAAATAAAGTCTAAAGTGGCTGATATCTATTTGAACCTTCAAATACTAACTAATTCATTCCAGAAATCCAAGAGCTATCTTTACTTCCTCACTGCCTGTAGAAACCATAGCTAAGCTTTCACAGCATTCACAGAATCTCACCAGTTCTACCTTCCACACATCTCCTTTCCCATTGCTACTGCTTTAGTTGAAGCCCAAATGAGCCTTCTGTTAGATTTCTGTCAGAGCTTTTAATCCACCTCCTTACCTCCAATCTCTCCCCTCAACAATGCAATCTCAGCACTTGTCAGAGCTATCTTTTAGAACACAAGTCTGATAATGCAACTCCAAGGATTAAGATCTTCAATACCTCCCATTACCCACCCCACAATGTCCAGAGTATAAATTAGGACACAAGACCCTCAATGATGAAATAACAATCCCAAACCCTTCATTGTCCTTCCACTCATTACCTCTTGACGGTCATTCTGTTTTTTTCTTTTGCCAAGAATGCACCCTTCCCTTATTTGCCAGGGAAGCCTTGGCAGGCAGTTACCTCTTCCCTTACATTTATTTGGCACATACCTCTCCTGTAGCATTCACTTCTCAGTAGGACAATGCTCTGGTTTTGTCCATGCCATTTTATACTCCTATCTTATATCTTTGTCATATCCTATATCTCACTAATCTTTGTCTATGTCATCTTTATACCCTCAACATATAATACGGTACCTGGCACAGGGAAGGTATTAAAAAACATTCATTCAATGAATAAATTAATGCTTTTGATATCCCTTTAATTCTTCTATCTAACTTTCCTTTGGATCTCACTTTAGCCAGATCATATACATTGTTCGTGGACAGGCAGACAAACAATATACTAATCTCTAAGACCTAAGGTTTTGAAAGTCTCTATAATATTTATATATGATGAATTCTGAGATGCAAAATCATATACCCATGTGAGTTACTTCCCTGTGTTAGTATTTTACATATGAAAAGCAAATATAAGCAACTTAATATAGAATTGAATATGATATATTTGCCAAAGTGTCTGGGACTTAAGCTTAAGTTTTGTGTGTAGGTGCACACAGGCGCACATGTGTAGTACTACAGAACTTGGTCATCATGACAAATTTATCCAATAGCAGTATTTCAAAGGAAGCTAAAAAGGAGGTTTTAAAAAGGAAAGTAAATAGCAAGATAGAAGAAAATGAAAATATTAGTGCCCAAACTAAAAAGAATTTTAATTTTTAAATTAAATAAAAGGAAAGTTACTGGCTCAGAAGAGTAAAAAAATTGAGCAGCTGTTTATTTTGTTAAAGCCTCCCTCCGTTCTTTGCCCCCTTTCTTTCATTGTACTTACATCACTGATTTGTTTTGTGTTCTGTTTTGCCTGGACCATAACTGGGGAGTCCACAATGCTCGTAAATTTGAGCGTGTCTGGATGTTGTCTGTACTTCTTTTCGTTCAGGGCATCACCCGCCTTCTTAACTTTTTCTACATCCAGACTGCCAATAGGTATCCAGCCTATGCCTTTCATCCAGGTGTTGTAGTCTTCCTTGTAGGCGTTCTACAGCAATGGGAAAGAAGAGGAGTAAGTGCCCCGAGTGGTAGGATCTCACACAGGTTCTGACCTCAGAGGGGGACTGTCTGGTGGAATGTCACTTACATCGCTCTGTATGTGCATCATGTTTTTAGACAACTCCAGGTCCATGGCGTCAGGCAGGTAGGTGTAATGATGGAGAGAATGCTTGTAGTTGACATTGCTGGCAACGTCCTGAGCCTTCTTAGCTGCCACAACGTTGAACATATCATGGGGCGTGTTGTATTTCGTCTTTGTCTTCTCATAATCTTTTTTATACTCCCGGTCTGACTGCATCTTGGCCACATTCATATAGTGAACCAGTTTAGGATCATCTTGGAGACTTTGGAAGCCAACCATTTTCCCTTTGGCTTTTTCATAATCTTTTTTGTACTGAACCTATTGGGAACAAAAGTGGGCATATTTTAAAATGTAGTTATGAAGATTTTACTGAACAATGAGACCATGATTTAAAGCAATGGAGCTCCCCAGAAATTACTTCAATAACCAAACAATTAGATATTCATTTGTATACAGTTTGAAATGTAGCCTGGTAAAATTAAAATGTTATATCAAGCCCATTTGATTGCCTATAGCTACTTCTGCTACCCAAGAGAGGTTGGGATGGGGGTGTTAACCATAATTCATGTTATGAGATATGAGATAGAATTATAGTAGCAGTAGAATTTTAATGAGTCTTTGGATATCCAAAGAGAGATCCAGAACCAGTTGTATGTAAACATGAATCAGCTCTGAATAAGAAGGTGAGAAGAAGTGAACTTGCTTGGGGAGATCTGGGAACAAGCATGGGAAACTGAGAAGCAGAGACATGAAGGAAGGATTGTGTGTATGTGTCAGGGTGGGGAGTAGCTGGAGGAGTACCCACAGAGAAAGGGGGTGGGTAAGAAATTTTGGATGGCAGGGCTTTTAGGATACAGATATTTATTATTCAATTGTAACTTATTTACATTGGTGCAAAGTCAACTTCATTTCAAACAATCAGTGAGGTTGTGCTTGGGACCTAAGGGGAATCCAAAACAGGGGACTGTGTTCCATCTCTGGATCAAGCAGACCAGAAAGAGAAGTGAATCTAGAGTAGGGGAGTCCATGTAAGCCAGAGCAAAACCATCACGTGCAGGCCAGGAGCTGGAGTTATGAAAAGACAATAAATCTCAGAATATCTGCAGCAAGCTGAGGGGGAGGGTACCCCATCAGCTCTAGGTCAAATGATAGGGGCTTGAGTCAATTTGATTTAACTCTCAAAGAGGAAAGTAACTAGTTCACAGCTGGGTGAAAGTAAGATGAGGAAAAGAAACAAAGACTAACAAAATTCCCAACTTTCATGAGCCTAATGATTACTGTGAAACTTGGGGCCAATTCATCCATCTCTGGAAGCAATGAAGTAAAAAGAAGTAAGGCAAAGAGGGAATTCATATAAATTACGCAAGTTTTGAGATACAATCTTACTACCAGGAGGCTATAAGGATTTAAACAGCGAGTGACTTATTTCCACGAGAGAAATAACGTGAATCTGTGTAGCAATATGGAAGAGACCTTTTACTTGGGGTGTTTGATGAGAACTGGCCAGTAAAGATTCTACAAATCCTAACCTCCAGGAAAACTCAAGTCTATTTAGGGAATTTCCCCTTCTCAATAGTTTTCAGAAGGGCTCGCTTCCAATTAGGGACAACAGACATGGTGTCTTGGGGATAACAAGTCCACCCTGCCCACACTTTCTAGTTACACACAGGTGACCACCGGCTCGACTTACATCACTCGCCGCCTGCCTGGCAGCTTTGGCAGCTTTGATGGGAATCGCGTCCGATCTCAGGTCATATCCCTTCTTGCTCAAATCTTTCAAGTCTGTTTTGTACATACTCTGAAAGAAAAAAAGTCATCTGAATACAGCTCAGGCCACATTTAGAGAGGGCTTCACGTGCAATCAGCAGCTGAGCTCATGTGCACACCTCACTGATATTGTAGGCATTAACTTTAGCCTGGATGAACTGGGGCAGGTCTGCTGGCAGACTGTATTTGTGAAGCATTTCTTCTCCTTTGGCTTTGTAGGCAACCTGAAAGAGGGAAAAAGTGCATAAACAAACAAAGTAGGGAAGATGGGGTTAAATGACACAGGAAAATAACTTCAGAGTGATCATGTCGCACAGAGTTGCTTTTTATGAAAGACATTCCCTGTGTCACCCCCACATTCACCCACAAAGATCTGTAGTCTCATATGCAATGTACAGGGTCCCCTATCTTGGTGCCTGTTCTGCCCTGGCAAAGGTCCTTAGGTATGCCCAAGGAACCTCTGGATTTTGTTAGGGGCACCTCGTGGAAGTTAGCCCAGGGAGGTGACCTGATAAAAATGTTAACCTGCAGACACTTTGGTCAGCGCAGAAGAGGCTAACTGGGTAGGATACACAAACCATCTATATTATATCTGTGGGTTACCGATGGGACTTAGGGGTAGTTTGTATGATGTTTGTCTTAGCTCTGACTTACAATGTGACTCCTCCATAAGATGTATTGCCTATATTCATTTTCCTGGTCTTTTCCAGAAATAGGTTTGTATTGTTTTTTGTCGTCAAGAGAAGTCCCTCTTACCTTCTCCTTGGACGGCAATGTTAAATGGCTGAAAGGACAGTGAACCCAGTATACATAATACTCTAAAGATATGAATTAGGTATGCTTTATTAATGAAAGGCTGGGAGAATTACAGTTGCTCACAAAACTGAGTCTCTTCAGACTGCATAATAACTACAGGTAATCAGTATAGTAGGAATACAAATGTACTTGTATTAATTAATATTTATTAAAATAGAGATAGGATTAATACTTACATCACTTCTCTGAGCCTGGTTGATTTTAGACTGTACTATAATCGGAGCATCTTCAATCGAGGTAAACTTGAGAGTGTCTGGATGTTGGCGGTATTTTTTCTGTTTGGTGAATTTAAAAAAGAAAATAATTTTACTCTCACTGAAGGCTAATATATAAAAAATCCTTGAAATTTATTTTGGAGAGATGAGGATTTTTCCTGATTTTAAAATGTAAACAGATTCTTGGTTGGCTTCGGGGAAAAGATGAATACAATACAAAAGCCAGTGTTTTAAAAATTGGCTTAATTTTGGATTGTCTGGGGCAGTACAGCCCAATACAACTTTCAGGAACCAGAGTTTGTTTCTTGCTTATGAAATGAAAAATGAAATGAAAGAGGGTACTCTCAGCTAAACAGAACCCAGAAACACCACAAAGTTTTCTAAAGGATTACCAGAAAAGCACACAAGGAAATCTGGATTGTCTTTGCCTGTCACTAACAAGTTCTCAAGTTCCTGTCACTCCAACGAGGTAGAGAAGTAAAGAAGCTCTCTGGCTGAGGGAGGAGGAACAGGAGAATTAGGGTAACAGCGAGTGGTTCCTGTAGGAGAGGGAGGACTTTTGTTCTGCAGCCCCCGTGTGCTTAGTACACAGGTTGTCACTAAAGTGCTGAGGAGCCACAGGAGAGACGATATTGGAAGGTGTTCTCATCGGAAGCTGGCAACTGCTAGCTACATTCCTATATTCTTCTCCATCTAGTCTCCCGGTCGTCTTCCTTTGTGCATATTATACATCCCACTTCTGTGTACAAAGTAGCACCACCCAGCTTCAGACTTCTGAAGACTACCAACCTAGAACTTTTTTGAAAAAATCTGATAAAATGTTGCTCACCAAAAGCAAGCAAAAGCACAGAACAGAAACTTGAGTGGGAAGAAAACCCTCACTCAGCACCTCTATTCCTTCTTTATTTGGCTACCCTCCCTGATGATGGATTTGCCTGACAGCAATGGGAATGTTCCACTGTTAGACAACCAAACTGCAATATAGCTATACAAAGTAATACTACTCAGTAATACAGAAAATATTGCAGACCCGTGCAAAAACATGGTGCTAAGTGAAAAAAAGTCTAATACAAAAGAAATTTCTAGAAAAGCAAAACTATAGAGACAGAAGGCAAATCTATGGTTGCCTGGCGTTGAAGATGGAAGCAGGAATTTTTCAAGGAAACTTTGGCATACTACAAGCATTTTAAAATTCAATTATGGTGATGACTGTGCAACTATACGAACTTATTAAAACTTGTCAAGGTGTGCACTTCAAATAGGTGAATTTTATGGTATGCAAATCATACCTTGATAAAGTTGTTTAAAAATATTTTTATCATGAATGGTTAAATGATTTTGGTGACATAAAGGGGTATGCTTATCTACCTGGATAATTCATGCATATGGTACGTTGTTTGTTTGTTTGTTTGTTTGTTTTTTTCAATCTCAGCAACAATTACTAGAGAATGAAGCAGTAAAGAAGGTGCTTGCATGGTTTTGGGGGCTTTAACATAGCACGTTCCCAACTCTCTCTCTGTATGTAGCACATAGGACGGCTTTACCTCATTCAGGATGTCTGAAGCTCTCTTTGCCTTTTCCATTTCCAAGGACCCAAAAGGTACCCAGCCACAGCCTTTCATCCAGCTGTTGTAGTCGGCTTTGTATTCAACCTATAACACCAAGAGAAAGGTTACTGTTCTTTGCTCATCATCCTTACTCATAAAACCATTAACATTTTACCCCAAAGGATGTTTTTAGGATTTCTGAAAAGCTTCTTCCTCTGTACATTAAGGTTATTTAAAAAATTTCCTTCGTGAGAGATTTTAACAGCCCTTAGGTTATCACTGCTCTTCTAGCTGGCATATATTCCATTTGATCCTTATTTCCAACTGAAGGGAAGTTTATGGAACTCAAGTTCCAAACTGGACAAATGCTACCCTGCAAGCTGTATTTCAAAGAAAAAATAAAATTGTTATATTTAGATAATCAAATGTGAAATGTTTGCTCGCTAGAACTCTAAGTCAAATTAGGGCTGAAGGCCACATTGAAGATGGACAATTTCGCTCATTTTCTAATTAGATAAGATTTGATAGTAGTTAGTTTGCAGTATGTGTTTGCACACATTGCCCTTCATATGTAATGGTTAGTGTAGGAGTGTTTCTGCACTGATTAATAATGCGCATTAAAATAGTCACACTCATTAATTTGTTTATGGAAGGTCATTATCATTTGGAATTACTCCTATTTTGGGGACAGTTACTCATTGTTATTAAAATAATAGGCCACTCTTATTGTCTGGCTATAGGAGGCACCTAAAACTCACATTCTAGATACAAAATTCAAATTGCTGTTTAGTGTGGGCCTTTTTAATTGGAATAAAAAAAAATCAAGAAACTACTTGTTTCCTGCCTTTGAGAGGCTTACAATCTACTTAGGAGAAAGAAACATAGCAAAATTAAAGAGCTAAATAAGCTAATAACGCATAAAGTAAGATTGTTAGTAATGGGAATTTCAAATTGTACAGTTGCTGTAAAAAATAGTAGAGTGGTTCCTCAAAAAATTAAAAATAGAATTACCATGTGACCTAGCAACTCCATTTCTGAATGAATACTCAAAAGAATTGAGAGCAGGGTCTCAAATAAATATTTGTCACCTACATTCGTAGAAGCATTATTCGCAGTAGCCAAAAGTTGGAAGCAAACCAAATGTCCACTGGAAGATAAATGGATAAACAAAACTTGGTATATACATATAATGGAATATTATTCAGCCTCAAGAAGGAAGGAAATCCTGACACATGCTGCAACATGAATGAATGTTGAGGACATGACATTAAGTGAATTAAGCCAGTAACAAAAAGACAAATACCAAGTGACTCTACATGTATGAGGTCTATAGAGTAGTCCAGCTCAAAGAAACAAAAAGTAGACAAGATAGCTACCTGTATAAAAAAAATTGTTGATAATAATGAAGGAGATCTTTGTGACAATGGTGATGATAACAGTGAATGTTTACTGAGACTTCACCAGGGCCTGACACTAAGCTAGGTATTTCGCATGAATTCAAATTCTCAAAACAATTCGTTTATTCTAGTTTTACAAGGAAGGGATATAGTGATAGGTTCATGCTAGAGTCACGTCTCTCTAACTCTGGAGGGCATGGTCTCATAGAACCACAAAGGTCATCTTCCCATTACATACTTGCTACATACAGAAGACAATGCAGACACTTCTGAGAATTGTCAAAAACATGACTCCACTTAAAGATTACTTCAGTTTCTACCTTAGAAAGAGGGAATAGAGAAAAACTGATTACTTACATCACTCTGTAGTGCATAAGCCTTCTTGGCAAGATCCACGTTGATGCTATCGGGCGGGTAGCTGTAATTGTGTAAGATGTGCTTATAGTCCACATCACTGGCAATTTCCTGAGATTTCTTAGCTTGAGTGACTTGGAGCATATCAAGAGGTGCAGTGTAGATGGTTTTTGACTTCTCATAGTCTTTACGATATTCACGCTGTGAATAGGAAATTTCCATTTATTACTGCAAATCTTCAATGGATTTCCAGAAAAGCACAGAAATCGCTCATAAACAACAAACACGAGTTAGAGAAACACATTCAAACATCTGAGTACTTATTTTTTCCTATAATTTGTTCATATGTTACACATTACTGAATGCTTCCCCCCACCCCCCCAAAAAAAATCATACATGGACAGATTTTCTCAAATCTCTTTTTAGCTCAAAGAGCAATGCCAGACATTAGGAGCCCACAGCTTCTGCTTCAACCAGGTATTACTTTATTTTAAAACAGGGGTTTTCAAGGACTTTTAACAAGAATTATTTTTACCAAAGCCATCTCAACTTTGAATTGTTTTCGAATAAGGAAGTATTTTTTAATTGATGAGAATTCTATGACAATCATTTCATACTTCCGATTATATAAAATAACTACTTCATGAATAGTGCTGTACATTTGACTGCTTGGCTTTTCTAACATCATCTTTAAATGGTTACTGATTTTTCAACCTGACTATGCTTCTGACAGTAGATAAGCTCCACTGAGAATCCCAAATGTTTTTCATACCAAGCTTAATTCTGGTAACAATTTAAAAGAAGCTTCAGATTGCAGCAGTAATAAGACCTCAGAGGAGAAAAGTTTGTGAAACTGAGCCATTAAAGTAACCTTGGCACTTATTACAGTGTTCTCATAAACCAAATGCCTTGACTGGGCCTCAGAAGGCGCTTTCATTGGCTGGTTTTCTGGAATGTTAGGGTGCTAATTAGGTCAAAGCCCCAGCTTTATCATGTCCATTCACCAATTACCTTAAGAGAAAATTCTGACCCAGTGCCTCTAGGAAAATTCTAAACCCATTATATCTCCCCATAATCACATAAGCATTAAAGACAGTGACCTAGGCTAGTAAGTATAAACATGCCTTATAAGTCTTCTGTAGAAATTCCTTTTGCAAATGATCTGATCTTTTAGCTTTCTTAGGGAATACGATCTTCTTTCTAAATATTTTGTGGGCAGTTACTTTTACTGAATAAACTTATCACTTAATTATAAAACCTAGACTTTGGTTTATAAAAATAAAATATGGAAATTTTCTGACAGTATGCATGAACACTGAAAAACTGATAAAGCAATGTCACAACAGGATTAGTGTGGGGAAGTGTTTTTGACTAAATTGTTTTGACTCTTTTGTTCATGCTCATATCAGTTCACACATATCTGCGTCTATAAAATGCTGTCAAAGGTCCAAATGGCTTTAAAAGTTTCTCTTTAAAAGCTATGCACATTCTGTTATCTGCAGCCTAGCATTTAGCCTGGATATTCTGTGAGAATGATTCATCATTGGCTATCTCTTTTGGTTGCCGATGTCAATTACCAAGTATTTTATGAACACTTCCTTTGTGCTTAGTGTTCTAATGGGTTCTGTGATAAGATGAAGAACAAAAGATAAAGATACATGTGCTGTTAACAGGCAGCTATAAACTTTTGAGTTGAGAAGGGATAAGGATCTAGTGAAAAGCGCAGTATTACGTATGTGAGCACTGTATACTGACATAATTCAGTGTGAAGTTATTAGAGAAAATTACTGAATATGATGTTTTAAAGTGTTATACGACTATACAGCAAATGCGAAATGAAGCAAAGAAGGTATATATAGATCATTATATGAACACATGGTTGAAATGAAAGTAAATGATACAAACATCCTTCTATTTAATTATGAAAAATAATATTTGCAAGCTATTTTGAAATTCTTACTCTAAGGAATTCTCTAAACATTTTTTAAGCAGTATACACTGCAATTTTTAATAGATGTTTTCTTCTCTGCAGTAAGAATTTTAATCAAAAGATGAAACTTGGACCATAGGGAATCCTTAGGGAATTCATAAATTCTCTGAAATTCAGACAGAAGGCATGAAGAAAAAGTTCATCTATCTAGAAGAATGATCCAAGACTTCTATCAGATTCTCAAGGTGGTCTAGAATAAATGGAGTATTTTTCTTGAACCTATGCCAATACTAATTACTAAAGTTAACAAACAACAATAGTAAGATTTTTATCTGTGATACATGATTTTCTTCCAATATATAGACAGTTTTAAAACCATCATTTTAAAGGTTATTTTTCAATCAGGAGAAAATATGAAAATATCTACTGATGTTTTCCAAAAAGTTTTGAGAATTAAAATCAATATTCTATTAAATATTAAAGCATATATTTTTCACAGTGTAATGGACATCAAGTATAAATCAGTAATTTCCCTCCTTAAATTGAAAGGTACAAGAATCTGGGAAATAATTCTACTTCCAAAATTTCTCCTCAGCAATTTGTTGTGAACATGACAGAGCCCATGGATATGGAATCTTTTTAATATTTTTAAAATGTTTATTTATTTTTGAGAGAGCATGAGCAGGGGAGGGGCAGAGAGAGAGAGAGAGAGAGAGAGAGAGAGAGAGAGAGAGAGAGGGAGGGAGGTAGACACAGAATCGAAAGCAGGCTCCAGGCTCTGAGCTGTCAGCACAGAGCCCAATGTAGGGCTTGAACCTACGAACCACAAATCATGACCCAAGCCTAAGTTGGATGCTCAACTGACTGAGCCACCCAGGTGCCCCTGGATATGGAATCCTTTTACATGCTACCACCCTTGGGCATGTTAACAGGGATGCTATCTTGAAAACAAGACAGATTCACAAAGACACTCACATCACTCTGGTTTTTGGCCGTCTTCAAAGAGTGCAGCATCTTGGGATCGTCATGAATGCTGAGGGCTCCAATCATTTTCCCTTTGTTTTTCTCATAGTCTTTCTTGTACATCACCTGTAAAGACATCACACATGCCAGAGCCCACCCATCGGGAAATGTCAGTGAGAGAGCCCTGCCCAGGTGCCCAGGCCACACTCACATCGCTGGCGATCCTGCTGTTGGCTTTGGCTGCCAGCAGGGGAATGGCGTCCACTTTGATGTCAAACTTCTTTGCTTTGCTCTTCTCCCAGTCTTGCTTATAGACATTCTGGAAAGAAAAATTTCAGCAGAGGAGTTGTAAGAATGAATCTAACACAGATTCATCCAGTAAAAGAAACAGATTGAAAATTTGTATATACTTATTTCACCTACAAATACCATATTTACAAAATGATAGTATAATTATTCATTAATCTGTCATCCAGCTTCTCCCCTATACTCTTTTTAACATTCTGTGAACTTTCTAAAGATTCTGCTACTCTGATGTATAAAGGACAATGTATAATGACAACCATTTTGAGAAAGTGAAATGCAACATTTATAGGACAGATCTTACAAAACTCTAGAGATTAGCAGGGGCGTAATTCAGAGGATGTTTCTGATGGTAACAGAGAATGTGAGAAATGAAAAAAGGATAGCTAAGTAAGAGCCTTCTGAACATTTAGGCCTTAAAACTCCACTTACACTCTGGAAACAATCTCCATAGTTGTTTAGTTGCTGAACTCCTAATCTGGTTTTTTACAACACCCATCACATCTCCTCTTTGCAGGTACATGCAATGATAGATTTCTGTGCCTTTGGTACTTACGTCACTCAAATTATAGGCATTGACTCTGTGTTGGATAAACTGTGGAGCATCTGCTGGTACGTTGCACTTGAATTTCTCACCTTCATGTTTTGCTTTGTAATTCAGCTGGAAAACAGTAGAAGATATCCAAACAGTTCAGGATCAGAATTTCCTTGAGGGCATATAGAGGAGTGTTGATATATATGGCTAAGTAC